>NC_041388.1:558656871-558715311 GCF_002162155.2 Triticum dicoccoides | reverse complement strand
GATAGTGGGGTACCTCTCCGTCGAGCCCCCGTCCCCGCTGTAGGTGGTTCTTCCTTAACTCCGGCGAGCCCCCCACCCCCTGAAAATCGACTGACCCAAAAGTCGATTCAGTCGACTGAAGTGTTGCTAAATTGGAGCAGAGAAGCAGCCCGAGCAAGGGGGAGAGCAGCAACAGCAGCGCGAGCGAGCGAGAGCCGGAGCAGCAGCAGCTGGGCGAGTGAGCGATCGAGCGAGAGCCGGAGCAGCAGCAGCATCGCGAGCGAGAGCCGGAGCAGCAGCAACAGATCCGGCTGGTATGGACGCTGCCGCCGAAGGGGCCTCGCACGGGGGGAGAGCTTCCATGGAGATGTCTCCCGTGGCGCCGGCTTCAAGGTAGCCGCTCCATGGGGGTGTGGGATGGAGCACCGTCGGCACCAGGAGGTCGAGCTAAGGAGAAGGTGCGATGCGATAAGTGTACAAGCTCTTTGGTGGCGCCGATTAGGCCTCGACTTCGTCTGAGGAGTCGGTGAGGATGCTGCGGTTCCAGTGGAGCAGGTTAAGGCGGTGCTGTGGGGATGGAGCAGCCGTGATAGACAAGGCGATCGTCAGAGCAGCTCCTTGGAGGTGGAGGACGGGGCGGCTGAACCGGCAGGGCGACGATATGGACGACGGATCCTCATTCGGGGAGGTGGACGAGGGACGTCGAGCTGTTGCGGTGGACGAGGTCTTCGGGGAAGAGGCTCCAGCTGGGCATCGGTGAGGGGGCGTACGGAGGAGGGTGGGGTTTCGCGGCTGGAGCAGAGAGGTTTTGGTGGCCTGGGATTTCGAATGGCAAAAGGAGGCGATGGGAGAGGGTGAACCATGACTTAGGGACGCGCTTGTCCAAAATGTAGGGTGTGTTACAAAAGTACCCCCACCGATTTGAACTGGCGGCCCTTTCGGCTCTGGGTTAGAAGGGGGATTTCGCGTGTCGGGATTTGGCAGCTGGAGGGAGTTTTCGCGCGTGTTGTAATTTCGGGATAGCAGGGCGCGGGTTGTGAGGGGCCAGTTTTGGGAGCATGATATCTGAATTTTCGGGATATAACAAGGCGCAGGTTGAATTTTAGGGACAAGCCTAACGTGTAATATTGTACTTGTACGTACCAAATCAATTCGCACTTCCCTCAACCTAAAAGAAAATGAAAAAAGTAAAAATAGTCACACCACACAAAGAGAGAGTCTTGCCCCGTTTTACTATAAAAATGCTATTCAAAGCTACTCCCTCCTTCCATCTATATAGGGCCTAATGCGTTTTTCGATGCTAACTTTGACCAAATATTAGAGCAATAATATATGACATGCAACTTATACAAAGCACACCGTTAAATTTGTCTGTGAAAGGTTCTTTCAATGATATAATTTGCACATTGTGCTTGTCATGTACTATTAATCTTGTCAATAGTCAAAGGCGGTCTTAAAAAACACATTACGCCCTATATAGATGGAAGGAGGGAGTATGAATCCATGTTATGTCCAATTTATATTTTTTTGCTTGCTGTATAATGCATGTAACCTACTCATACCAACATTTTAGTGCATTCCAACTGTCTATACCACCTTTGCAATTCGAACTGAATTTGAATTCATTTCTCTATTTCAATAAGAATCTACAATCATGATTGTTGCCAACTTCAACCATCATTCGTGTATTACCTTAATAACACACCACATGATTACTATAGAGATAGATACGAACTATGTGTACTACATGAACTCGAATTCTATTTTTTGAATACACTTGATGTTGATTCCAAAATAGTACATTTGATGTACTAACTATATATTCATAATCTAAACCATGTTCATACGTGTACACCGTGTTTATCACACATAGTACAGTGCCCGCCCCCTACATTATGACACGTATTTAGACCTGAGCTACAAAAGCCACACATTAGCCCGAAATATGATCAATGTTATATATATTATATGTAGTACTAGCAAGATACCCATGCGTTCCACAGAACATCAACATGATCAAGGGGAGGCCTAATTTGCAAATATGGAGAGGGGTGTGGGCATCTTTTTTCAAAATTGCCATAGTTTCCTTCCTATCCGTCAGATATAAATCGGACGGCCTATATTGGAGGAAGGTAGGCACACCATCATCAACAACTCCGTTTTTATAAGAGTAGAGATAAAATATATTATATGTAGTATAACATGTTCATAACCACACTGTCAGTGGGAACGACACCTATGGGATCACTAGAATCCCTACTACGGTTGCGGGGCACGGGGTCGTGAGAAGAGCGGATCAAACAGATAGCACACGGTTCGTTTATCCAGGTTCGGGCCGCGAGGATGCGTAAAACCCTACTCCTGCTTTGGTGGATTGTATATCTGTGTTCTTGAGCTAGCTATGGGGCGTGAGGAGCTCCAAAAAGCCGAATCCTCATCCTGGTCGTCTCGGGCCTCCTTTTATAGGAAAGGGGTTGCCACAGTGGCACACAGGAGGTGGAAAGGGTACAGTGATGTGAGGTTATCCCTTGCATTACATGACAAGGCACATTTAATGTGTCTTGCCCAGGTGTCCCTGCTTTAGAGGGGACGGGGGAGAGCCCTGTCTCGTCCGTCGCCGCTCCCTCTCGTGTCGACACGCACCCTGGCCAGCGGCGCCCGCGGTGCCATGTAGGCAGGCAGGCAGCTGAGGTGGCGCAGTGGTGGGTCTCCATGAAGATCCGCATGCCGCCACGCAGGTGCCTGCCCAGCTGGTTGGGTCGGCAGCTGCTTGCGAACGGTGATGGAGGTTTGACTGGCATGGGCCTGATGGTGGCCCTACGGGTGTTCTTGGCAAGGGCCTTGCCGGGGCCCCGGCAAGGGTCTTGCCGTGGCGCCTGCTGTCATCCCCGGCAAGGCTCTTGCCGGGGCCTTGTGGTCCTCCTTGGCTGGGATCCCGCCAAGGATCATCATCTTCTAAAGGGTGTATCTGATCTTGAATGTCTTCACTAAGATCTGCATGCCACCACGGGGATGTCTCCCGAATCCTTGCCCCATGGGGGCAGTGGACTCAAGGGTGACTTACTTCGTAGGTGTGGGGCGAGCTGCCATGGCAAGGGTCTTGCCGGGTTTGCTAAAACTGCCTCCCGGCAAGGATCTTGCCGGGGGGGGGGGGGGTCCACTTTGCCCCCTTTGCCCTTTGTGGTCTTGGTCTTGGCGTCGTTCTGCTTCTCCTGAGCTTCGGCCTTACCTTGGCTCACCTCCCTTGCCTTGCTCAGTGTGGTGGTGCCCATGGCTCAGACTGCCCGTGCACAGTTATAGGGGTACAAAAAGTGTAGCCATCTTTTTGTACACCGACAGGAGCCCCCGGGCCTGGGCCACACGTAAGCGCAATCGCGTCATTGGGCTAGGCCCAAAAACGGTGCACGGGCAGGCGGGGCAGTTTTTACCGCGGTAAGTTTCTTCGCGCGCTGTGCTTCCCACGCTTCCCGCGCGTGGCGCGGCGTGGGGAGGACTGTGTGACGTGGGCGGCATGCGTGGGGCTGAGCTCTACATGCATGCGTCACGTCGTAGTAAAGGGGTCGGTTCGCGCCCTCCCCATAAACGGAGGGAGGCGTGGAGGCGCGACCCATTTACTGAACGGGGCCGAGGCGTGGTCTTCAAGGCGTCCACTCCCTACGATCACGGGTTGGGGAGAGGTTGCCTCACCCGTCGGCTCGGTCCTGCACGCCTGCCACGTGGCTCTCATGCGCTTGGGGTGGCGAACGGTGGAGGCGGGAAACCGGGCCGCCGCGGGCTGGGGCGGCGGGTCGGTCCCAGTTCCCTGCGCCTTCCGTGTCTTGATTGGCTGAGCGGGGCGGCCGAGCCCCCACTCTGTTCCTTTATAAAGAGCGGGAGGGGGGGGATGACGTCCCACATTCCTTCATCTCCTCCTTCCTTCAGCTTCTGCTCCCCTCTTCCATCCGCCATGGAGAGAGGGAATCCTGGTCTTTCAACGGTGGCGGCGAGGGTCGCCACTTGACAACGCATCCCTCCTTCTCCTGCACCCGCGGTGGCAGAGCCAGCCGCGAGGGGAAGGGGGAGGGGGCGAGGCCGTGGTCGAGGCCGAGGCGCTCGGGGAAGAGGAGGACGGGGCGGCGCGCCGGCCTCGCCTCCGCCAGCAGTTCCTCCCCCCATGGAGGGCCACGTTGGGGATGACCCTTGCGAGTTTTTCGTCAGGCTGCGCCGGCCACCTCGCCGTCGCCTTCGTCTCCCAACTCCATTCGCGTGGGAGAT
The DNA here is from genome assembly GCF_002162155.2 of Triticum dicoccoides. NCBI lineage: Eukaryota > Viridiplantae > Streptophyta > Magnoliopsida > Poales > Poaceae > Triticum > Triticum dicoccoides. Next base: position 558,711,078 of record NC_041388.1, on the reverse strand, counting down.
GGAGCTGGATCCGCTGGAGTCGTTGTGGCTGCACATGAGGGGCTGCGGGATCAGTGGCACGCGGGCCCGCGTCGACTTCCCTGCCCCTCACGTGATGTATCTCCGTCGGGGATGGAAGGCGTTTGCCCATATCCACCGCTTGACGGAGGGGTTCACTCTCCTTTTTAAGCTGATGGAGGGTGGCCTTCTCTCCGTCAAGGTCTTCGGGTGCTTTGGGACCCGTGCAAGGTGCTGCGTGGAGAGCTCTTCTGGCGGGAGTGAAGACTTCTCCTCGGGCGGGAGTGACGAGGAGGACAGCGGCAGCAACGACAAGGGTAGTAGGCGACAGGATGACGGGTCCGATTAGGTGTTGGGTGCCGCTCTGTGCGGCACCGACGACCCCATCATCCGCATCGCCGGCTCCCTGAACTTCTCGGGGTCGTCTCCTTGGGCGGCTGGCGTTGGGAGGCTGCGGAAGAGGAAGAGGGCGGGCGGCAAGGCCGTCAAGTCGGAGTACGCGGGCACCGACGCCTTCGACGCGTGCTGACGACCTCCCGCCTCGTCTTCGAGCTCTGCTTCCGGCGCCGCCATCACCATCCAACCTTTGGACGGCCACCAAGATGTTCTCTTGGTGTCTTCTGCCACCCATAGCTCGCCTAGGCGCTCCTTTTGTCTCTTTTGCCTCCTTGACCTGTCTCCTGAGGAGAGGGACAAGAAAGGGATTACAGGCACCTTATCTCTTTTTAGTTTGTAAGCCTTCGGGCCTTTGTTGAATTTAAAACTTGTAATCCCATGATTCATGTTTTTCATTCCCTATGGACTGTACCTAAGTGGAATGTTTTTAATGAAAAAGGGATGCTTGCCGGGTCATTTGTTTGCGGGTGGAACCCACGACAAGGAGTAAATCCTTGATATCTTCAAGATAAACATTTCCTTGCCCGACCACAGGCCTTGCCGTCTCCCCACTTCGCTCGACCTTCCTCACGCCTTTGGCGGAGGCAGGGATGAGGCGGGTTCTGGCTCCTTGTTTCATCCTTTCACTGCCGCGACTATGACCAAACTTGGCCCCAGGAACGAGCCCTAGGGCCTAGAGTTATGGGAGCACGGTAGCTTAGGGGAAAACGAGGTTTCACATACCTTAGTCCATAATGGAATGCATGATAAGCGATGAAGAACTTATCTGAAGATGCAGCCCCCGGCTACCCTGGTTCGCCGTGGGTGAATCTTTGCTCTTGCAGCCCCCGGCAATGCTGGCTTGCCGGGGGCTAGATGCTGGTATGTTCATCTTCTTTTCCTCCCCAAGTGGTTCGGCATGGATATCCGTGTGTCCTGTGAACCAAAGAAGACAAAAGAAAGACAAAGAGACGCACACTCGACCTCTAAGCTAGGGGTTAGTCGCCGCTAAGCACTATCAACCCTAACCAAGGACGAGACTCGACCTAGCATGCATGCTATAACTTAGGGTGCCAGCGCTTCACTTATTTATGCTCAGGGTCTGCGCCTGGCTTTGTACAAAGGGTTACATGCATCATTGGCAATGCTTGTACAAAAGGTGGCTTGCCGGGGGGCCCGGCAAGCCGCGCCTCACGGGTAAAACTTGCGAAGATGCTCAATGTTCTAGAAGTTACTCACCGGAACGGCATCTTTGGTCTCCAGGCGGACTGCGCCAGGCCTGGTGACTCGTATTACCCGATAAGGGCCTTCCCACTTTGGCGTCAAATTGTTGGAATTCTTGGCCGACTGAACGCGCCGAAGGACAAGGTCGCCTTCCTCAAGGCTTCGGGCATGAACCTTGCGGCTATGGTAGCGGCGCAAGGCTTGCTGGTAGCGTGCTGCTCTCACAGCCGCCCGAAGACGATCTTCCTCAAGGAGCATTGCGTCATCTTGCCACAGTTGCTCTTGCTCAAGCTCATCATAAGCGAGCACTCGAGGTGACCCGTATATGAGTTCAGTGGGGAGAACTGCGTCTGCCCCGTATACTAGGGCAAAGGGTGCCTGGCCTGTGGCTCAATTTGGCGTCGTCCTGGTCGACCAAAGAACCGTCGGCAACTCATCAATACAGTGCCTTCCACTCTTGTGCAGCCTGTCAAAGGTCTTGGTCCTTAAGCCTCGCAGTACTTCAGTGTTTGCCCTTTCAGCTTGACCATTGCTTCGTGGGTGAGCAACGGAAGCGAAACAGACTTTGCTGCCGAGGTCTTGGATATATTGCATGAAGGTGCAGCTTGTGAACTGTGTGCCGTTGTCGGTGATGACCCTGTTGGGTACACCAAAACGGCACACTAGTCCCTTGAAGAACTTGACGGCTGACTGAGCTGTGACCTTCCTCACTGCCTCCACCTCCGGCCACTTTGTGAACTTATCGATTGCAACATACAAGTACTCAAAGCCCACGACAGCGCGGGGGAAAGGGCCCAGTATGTCGAGCCCCCAGACCGAGAAGGGCCAGGAGAGAGGAATGGTTTGAAGGGCTTGAGCTGGCTGATGAAGCTTCTTTGAATGGAACTGACACGCTTCACACCTGGTGACTAGTGTCGTCGCATCCTGGAGGGCGGTGAGCCAGAAGAAGCCTTGCCGAAATGCCTTGCCGGCAAGGGCCCTTGACCTGATGTGGGATCCACATATGCCTCCGTGTATCTACGCCAACAGCTCCAGTCCTTCCTCCTGAGGGATACACTTCAATTTCACACCGTCTGGCCTCTTTCTGTATAGGACGTCATCGACGAACTGGTACATGGTAGAGCGACGGGCTACTTTTTCCGTTTCTTCCTACTCTTCAGGAAGTTCCCCTGTTTGGAGGAATCGGACGGTATGCTGTGCCCATGCTGGAGCCTGGGGCTCGATGGCGAGGACTAAAGGCATTTCCTCCGCTATGGGAGTGGCTGTCTCGACGGCAAGAGCTTGACGCTCCGCCGGAGCTAGCCGTCCTGTGGCGGGTTCAGTGTCCCCGGCAACATCCTTGCCGGCGGCTCTAGGGAGCTCGGCGGGAAAGTACTTGCCGGGTCCTGATTTCCTCCTCTTGTTCTGCTCTATTGATGGATCAAGGGATGGTTGAGTTAGCTGGAGCACAAAGGTACCTGGTTCCACAGGTAGCTTGAGGGCAGCGTGTTTTGACAGGTAATCGGCGATATCGTTCTCCGCTCGGGGAACGTATTCAGCCTGTATACCGTCGAAACACTCTTCCAGCTTTCTCACTTCATCGACGTAGGCCTTCATCAACGGGCTCTGGTAGTCCTTGTTGACTTGCTTGATGACGAGCTGCAAGTCGCCCCTGATAATGAGCTTCTTGATTTTGAGGTCCGCCGCGATCCTAAGACCGGCAAGTAGCCCTTCATACTCTGCCGTATTGTTTGTTGACACCTCCCTGGGGAAATGCGTCTGGATCACGTACTTGAGGTGCTCTTCGGTGGGCGCGACAAGCAGTACGCCAGCCCCGGCGCCGTGTAAGGAGAAAGCTCCATCAAAGTACATGATCCAACTGCAACTTGCCTCCTTGCCGGGGAGAGCAGTCTCTTGGGCTTCTTCGTCAGGCGTTGCGGTCCACTCTGCAATGAACGACACCAGGGCTCGGCTCTGAATCGTCGAAGTACTTTCAAACTTGAGGCCAAAGCTGGACATCTCCAGTGCCCATTCCACAATTCTTCCCGTTGCATCTAGATTGTGCAATATCCGTTGCAGAGGGAGGCGAGTGACGACAGTGATCTCGTGTGCCTGGAAGTAGTGATGCAGCTTCCTCGAGGCCATAAGAAGGCCGAAGAGCAGTTTCTGCACGCCGGAGTACCTTGATCTAGCTCCCTGCAGGAGGGAACTAACAAAGTAGACCGGGTACTGCATCATTTTCTTCTTCAGCGGCACTTCAACTGGCTGTGTCGTCTCTGCATTGGTGGTGTCGGGCTCTGTCGCTGCCATTACCTCGTCGTCAACCTCTCTCTGCGCCACTAGTGCGGCGCTGACCACCTGGTTCGTTGCCGCCAGGTATAGTAGCAACGGCTCCTATGGCCTGGGCGCAACTAGTATTGGCGCAGAGGAGAGGTACTTCTTCAAATCCTGCAATGCTGCTTCGTCTTCTGGCGTCCACTCCATCGGGCCTGCCTTTTTCAGGATCTTGAAAAAGGGAAGGGCGCGCTCGGCAGACTTGGAAATGAATCTGCCCATGGCGGCGATGCAACCAGCAAGCCGACGCGCATCCTTGATTCGCTTGGGTGCTTCAATATGCTCTATAGCTTTGATCTTGTCCGGATTAGCCTCTATCCCATGCTGTGACACAAAGAACCCGAGAAGCTTGCCGGACGGGACGCCAAAGACGCACTTCTCAGGGTTCAGCTTGAGATTGATCTTGCGCAGGTTTGCAAATGTTTCTTGCAAATCCGGTATGAGGGTTGCCCTATCCTTGGTTTTGACCACTATGTCATCCATATAAGCTTCCATATTCCTATGGAGCTGGGGTTCAAAACCAATCTGGACCGCCCTTGCAAATGTCGAAGCAGCACTCTTCAGCCCGAAAGGCATCCGCATGAAACAATGCATACCACATGGGGTGATGAATGCTGTTTTCTCTTCGTCTTCTCTTGTCATGAAGATCTGGTGGTAGCCGGAGTAGGCATCGAGGAATGACAACAGATCACACCCAGCTGTGGAGTCAACAATCTGGTCGATGCGCGGCAACGGGAAGGGGTCCTTAGGACAAGCCTTATTGATATGTGTAATCAATACACAACCTCCACTTCCCATTAGCCTTGCGCACTACGACCGGATTGGCCAACCACGTTGGATGGAGCACTCCTCTTACCAAACCCGCTGCTTCAAGTTTTCGGATCTCCTCTGTGATGAACTCTTGTCGTTCCAAAGCTTGCTTTCTGACCTTCTGCTTGACGGGCCGTGCATGAGGACAGATAGCAAGGTGGTGTTCAATCACCTCCCTGGGAACGCCGGGGATGTCGGAAGCTTGCCATGCAAACACATCGACATTCGCCCGCCGGAAGGTGACGAGCGCGTTTTCCTATTTGTTGTCAAGGGTGGAGCTTATGGTGAAAGCCCCTCCCGTGCCGTCCTTATTGACAGAAACCTTCTTGGTTCCCGGCGGTATGGCCCTGGGCTTCTTGTTTCCGCCGGTGGAGCTCTCTGGCACGTCCTCGACAGGAGCGCTACACTCCGAAGAGGTGCGCTTGCCGGAGTGGGTGTCCGAGGTCTCACTGGTCTTCTTCTTCTTCTTCCCTCTCGGGGTCCCAGCAGCAGGAGAAGTGCCCTAGTGGCGGCAGTTGCTGCAACTGCTTGCTGGTATAGTTGGTCAGCACAAATCAGCGCATCTCTCTTATCGGAGGGGATGGTGATGATCGTCACAGGTCCTGGCATCTTCAGGGTGTTGTAGGCGTAGTGTGACGCCGCCATGAACTTGGCCAGCGCGGGCGGCCAAGGATCCCGTTGTAAGCCAAGGGGATCTTGGCAACATCAAACACGATCCTCTCCGTCCTGTAGTTCAGATTGCTTCCAAAAGTCACGGGCAACGTTACCTTTCCCTTAGGTTGGCTTCTTCCCAGATTGACCCCCTGAAACATGCCCGTCTCTTCGAGGTCTCCATCAGGAATCTGCAGTTTCTCGATCACGGCAGGTGATATCAATTTCAGACCGGCCCCGCCATTGACTAGCATCTTTGTCACCTTGAGGTTGCGTATTGTTGGTGAAACCAACAATGGCAAGCACCCGACCGCAGTAGTGCGATCAGGGTGATCCTCAGTGTCAAAAATGATAGGTGTGCTGGACCACTTCAGCGGCCTTCGGGCATCAAATGACGGCTCTGCCGCTGTAATCTCTCGTGCCCACTATTTAAGCTGGCGGTGAGAAGTATACAGCGAGGCGCCACCATCGACGCACATGGCCTCTGTTGCTTTCTGTAATTCTTGGTCGCCGGATTCGTCGTCCTCTTCGTGATCGTCGTCTTCTGGCTTTTTGTCACGGCCCCGGGCGGGCCTCTCCTGTTGTTTATCCTTGCCGCGATGGCCCGCCTGGCCGTCATGCTTCTTGCCGGACCCCTTAGCACCGTCTTGGCCCTTCTCCTTGTCCCCCTCTCATATTCATCCCTCTGCTTCTCAGCGAGGAGCTCAACCTGTCGGCAGTCTTGGAGAGCATGGCCTTTGGTGCGATGGATCTTGCAGTATCGCTTGTCGGAGTTTCCTGGCTTCTCGGCAACCGCCAAGGCCCGGCAGGCGACACATCTGGCAATTTCCTTGCGGGGGTCATCTGCCTTGGTTTTCTTGGTGGAGCCGGTGTCATCAGATTCCTCTACGGCAAGCACGGCTTTACCTTTGCGCTTCCTGTTGCGGCGCCGACCCTTCTTCGCCGGGGCGGCAGTATCTTCATTTGAGGAGTCGGTTTCCATGCCGGTGTCTTCGCCGGGGTACTTCCTTCCCTCCTCAGCCCGGGCGCATCTGTCAGCAAGAACATAGAGTTCTGCTACATCTTTCACCTTGTTCATTGCCAGCTCTTCGCGCATCTTGCGGTTACGCACGTTCTGATGGAACGCGGTAATGATGGCGGCAGGGTGAACATCAGGGATATTGTACTGTATCCGGCTGAACCTCTGTATATACTTGCGGAGACTCTCGCCTCCCTTCTGGGGAATGACGTGCAGGTGCCCACAAAGGTGGCCTCCAGTAAAGGTGTCCACAAACTCATGGCACAAATCCGACCAGGAGGAAATAGAGTCTACCGGCAAGTGCATCAACCATGACATGGTGTTGGGTTTAAGAGCCAACGGAAAGTAATTCGCAAGCACCTTATCATCGTGGGCTCCAGCAGCTTGCATCGCAATGGTGTAGATGCTGAGGAACTCGGACGGGTGGGTCTTGCCATTGTACTTTTCGCCCATGTCAAGTTTGAAGGTGCGGTGAGTGGGCCACTGGAACTGCCGCAGCTCACGGGTAAAAGCCGGACAGCCTACCTCGTAAGGTAGGCCTCCAGGGCTCTCCGGTGCCGGGTGGTTCATAGCAGGCCCTGCTCGCCTGTCTGACTGGTGGTGCGCTCCGCGCCGGCGCTCTATAGTGGTTCGAGCGTCTTCATGTTCTCGTTCCCGAAGGAATTGGCGCTGGTCATAGTGGGTCCGTGGGTCGGACGACGCTATGGAGATTTCGCCGCCCGTAACATCGCGACGGGGTGGCATCCGCGGTACCGGGCGGGGAGGAGGCGAGTGCACCGTGGTCGCGGCGCCGCCGAGTTTCCTGCCACTAGTGCGTGGGACTCCGTCGGAGCGTCGACCCAGGGGCTCCACCGGACTCGGTTCGTCTTTGTTGGCCACCGCAACAAGGCTTCAGATAGTGGCTCTCCATTCGTCAAGTTTCCCCGTAGTGGGAGGAAAATCGAGGAGCAACTGCGCGCACGCCAGGGCTTCTGCTGGCGTTGGTGGCAGCGAAACTTGCACGGATCGCGACGTGCTTCGACTTCTGACCATGTCAGAAGGAGCTCTATCATGACCCCGCGGTCGCATGCCATCTTCACCAGCGCCTCGGTGAGCGGGCAGGTCTTCTACCTCCCGGGAGTGGCACTCGGGGCTCTTCCCGCGGTGACACCTGGGGTCTTCGGCGTGATTACGCCGTTCGTCGCGCGCCGCTTGAGAGGAGCGCACTGTCGGTGCCGGCGTGGGAGTCTTGGAGGCCCTCGCATCGCCTTCGGGCGGGGTGGCAGCGATCTTGGAAGGCCCCGCGCCACCCGCGGAGGGCCTGGCTCCGTCTTTGGATTTGGCGGCGTGCGGCCCGTTACCAGGCGCATGAACATCACCGCCTCCCAAACTCCGTCTGCTAGGACGGTGTTGGTGTTCGCAAACGGCGCCCCGGGTCCTTTCTGCGATCGATCCGCTGCTCGCCCGCGTCGGGACGGAATGTCCGGCTTCCGACGGGCCAACCGCCACCGTCGTCTTCTTCTTGGGCGCCATGACGATGAAGAAGCGTCGAACTAACTGCTAAAGCCGATTCTCACAACTGCGCCCCCCTACCTGGCGCGCCAAAGATGTCGGTGGGAACGACACCTATGGGATCACAAGAATCCCTACTACAGTTGCGGGGCGCGGGGTTGTGAGAAGAGCGGATCAAACAGATAGCACACGGTTCGTTTATCCAGGATTGGGCCACGAGGATGCGTAAAACCCTACTCCTGCTTTGGTGGATTGTATATCTGTGTTCTTGAGCTAGCTATGGGGCGTGAGGAGCTCCAAAAAGCCGAATCCTCCTCCTGGCCGCCTCGGGCCTCCTTTTATAGGAAAGGGGTTGCCACAGTGGCACACAGGAGGTGGAAAGGGTACAATGATGTGAGGTTATCCCTCGCAGTACATGACAAGGCACATTTAATGCGTCTTGCCCAGGTGTCCTTGCTTTATCGGGGACGGGGGAGAGCCCTGTCTCGTCCGTCGCCGCTCCCTCTCGTGTCGACACGCGCCCTGGCCAGCGGCGCCCGCGATGCCTCGTAGGCAGGCAGGCAGCTGAGGTGGCGCAGTGGTGGGTATCCACGAAGATCCGCATGCCGCCACGCAGGTGCCTGCCCAGCTGGTTGGGTCGGCAGCTGCATGCGGACGGCGGTGGAGGTTTGACTGGTGTGGGCCTGATGGTGGCCCTACGGGTGTTCTTGGCAAGGGCCTTGCCGGGGCCCCGACAAGGGTCTTGCCGTGGCGCCTGCTGTCATCCTCGGCAAGGCTCTTGCCAGGGGCCTTGTGGTCCTCCTTGGCTGGGATCCCGTCAAGGATCATCATCTTCTAAAGGGTGTATCTGATCTTGAATGTCTTCACAAAGATCTGCATCCCACCATGGGGATGTCTCCCGAATCCTTGCCCCATGGGGGCAGTGGACTCAAGGGTGACTTACTCCATAGGTGTGGGGCGAGCTGCCACGACAAGGGTCTTGTCGGGTTTGCTAAAACCGCCTCCCGACAAGGATCTTGCCGGGGGGGGGGGGTCCACTTCGCCCCCTTTGCTCTTTGTGGTCTTGGTCTTGGCGTTGTTCTGCTTCTCCTGAGCTTCGGCCTTACCTTGGCTCACCTCCCTTGCCTTGCTCAGTGTGGTGGTGCCCGTGGCTCAGACTGCCCGTGCACAGTTATAGGGGTACAAAAAGTGTACCCCTCTTTTTGTACACAGACACACACCATGTGTATCACCGTTATATATATATTCACACATGCGTCTGTTTAAAACACTATGATAAATTCTTCAAATATCCGAACTCGCTTTTTATAACGAAGTATGAGCTATATTCGTCTTTTACACCCAGACAATCCTCTTATCTTTGTAGCTAGCTAGCGCTAACTTTCTCTCGTGCATGCACACACCCACATCCCTTTCACCCTTCCTCATCATTCTCTAGCTCCATCGCGCAAATTCGTCTTTCACTTTAGGTCGTTCACCCACAGTGTGTGTAGGCCCCCAGCTCCTTCTTTACGGCACACATCAATTGATATGCCTCTCTAGCCAGGTGTGCCTAACACAAAACACAAGCTTCCCCTCTTCTCTTATCACCGTCCGTGCCTCACTCCCACCACTCTTTTCATCGATCTCGTACTCGCACAATCTTCCCCCCTCGATATAGTATGACTCTCGCACCACCTCCTAGATGCATCCCTCTCTCTCTATCCTTCTCCCCGCGCCTCATTTGCTTCTAACACACACATGCATGTATACCGATCGATCTCCCAACATATACCTAGGCCGACTTTAACTATTCCCCCCATCAATCGACGTACCTCACAAGTTATGTCTCTCCTTTCTCGGACAAAGGAAGATTGATCTTCCTATGTAGTTATGTCTGCTTACCACAGCCATATCGACCCCTCATCATTCGTGCATTCCTCCTGACCCGTCTCTCACACGCACGTGCACAGACAAGCAGCCATCCCCTCTCTTATTGATATTGTAGGCGTGCCCTCCGGTTTTCTAGCAAGCCTATCCCACGATTTGTTAGAAGCAACTCCACTACCACCCCCTCCAACACTCTAGCTCTGTCTCTCTCCCAACCTTATTCCTCTCCTACACATATGCATGGATGCCGATCGATCTCCCTTAATACATGAGGTAGATCGATCTCCCTTAATACATGAGGTAGGTCTCTCTCCTCCTCCACACATATACCAGCCATTGTACCTCCATAGTTAATTAGGCCTCCCCCCCACCACACACCTATAGTCGAGCGCTATAGGTAGGTATCCATGCCACAGAGACAAACTGCACCTGTCCCCTCTCATGTTCCAGTAGGCCAGCCAGTCTATATCATTGACGTGGGCACACACAAATTCGATGGCACTCTTTATCGATCTCGCACGCACGCACACACACACATCATCCCTCTCTTCGATTCTATGGACACCTCAAGCCGATGATACCTCCACTCTCTTCTCGTGGATCGCCCCCTCTATATATATGATATATCCAGGACTCTATTTCACACACATTGCATATGTTACATTTTTTGACCGACCCCACCCCCACCCCCCCAAAAAACTCTCATGAACCCACACACTATACTATCTCTCTACGTTTGTATCTCTCTCACACAACCCCACGTAGGTGGTGTACGTATACAAGAAGAGAATAGGTGGGGCTCAGTTCTGTATGAAATGGCAGCCCACGTGCTAATTTGAACGCGTGTAGAGGTTGTTTACCTACGGACGTCGTGTACCACGCGTGCACGAAACAAAGTTTGACTTGATGTGTTGGCATGCTATTTTTAAATAAAGTTATATCGCTCAATGGCACATACACAGAATATAAAATGATTTTTATGGAGAAAAAGGTAGTCTGCTCCACTATATACAATGGAGCCTGCCTGCCTGGTCTGTCCCTCTTCAGAGTATCTCACAAAAGGCTGCGGTGGCCTCTCTCTCTCTCTCTCTCACTGTTGGTCACTGATTCGGCCGCATCCCGTCCGCTGGCGGAAAGGGAGGATGTGCATCATTTCTCCGTTCGATGGCGCCGAGGCAGCACGTCCCGATCTGCGGTACACGCCGTTCTCTATGACCAAGCCCCGGCTTGGTAGGGCCTACGCCACCTGCTTGCTGCCGCAGCATGGGCAGATTCCGCCCACCGCCGCTCACCTAGTTACATCCCGACGACCTCCAGGTATCCCCTCCGGCCTTGCTCCACTGTCTGTCTTCCCACGTCGCTGCATGTGGATCTTCCATAGTTCTTTTCCCAAAACGTAGCTCGTCCGACATACTTTCAATATTGCAATCTCGTCCTCACACCGTTTTAGACAAACACAACCGTGTTGTTATCTTTCCTTAGGACAAGGAATATGCTTCTTTTTTGTCGTCGCATGTGTCATCAACTGTTATTGGCCAGTAATTGTTTCCTTTCTACCTCTTTTTTTGCAAACAGGGCTATCCATTTCACCTCTTTGCTATTGCGACCTTTTGGCGAACTGGGAAAATCACTTTTTTCTTAAGAGTGTTTTGTGCAGTTCTACCAAAATGTCACATGGGCAACGTCTCTACATTTCAGTGCGACTGCGCAAAGGGAGATTGGTTTTGCTCTATCCTCCTCATCCAACTCCGAGCCTAATCTTCTCCAACTAGTTAGTCTTAAGAGAGATTGCAAAGGTGACCGACTTCTATTTGTGTGTTTATTGTTTCATCAGCAGTCCTCTATTATCGTAATCACACTTAATATCTTTGGAACAGGGACGCTCAGCTCTATTTTAGTGGAACTGCACAAAACGATCGGAATGTTGCATGCTCCAGACAGCTACTTTTTTCCCAACATGCCTTGTTGATTTAGACAGAGCTGGGGGGACGTTGCTGCCAATGAAAGCATGGATCATTTTTAATTTAACACCTTCTCACAACTTTGTCTTCAGTTGTGATGTAAATATTAGCTTTGATTAGCAAGGAAGTTAGTTTTTTATTGTTTCTGAAAGAGCATCGATGGCAAGACACACGAAACAAAAGCTGAAAGCTCACACCATTGTACAATTTCATGTCACTGGAAAATTATTTGTATAGTATGTCAATTATGTAAACAAATGCTGGAAGCTTGATAGCATTGCCAGAAGCCTCTTCGGCATTCGGGTCTATGTGCCATGCACAAAATTATACTCCTTCGTTCCTAAATATTTGTCTTTTTACAAATTCCAGATGGGCATATTTTAGAGTGTAGATTCACTCATTTTGCTTCGTATGTGTACTCTCTCCGTTGCTAAATATTTGTCTTTCTAGAGATTTCAACAAGTGACTACATACGGAGCAAAATGAGTGAATCTACACTCTAAAATATGTCTATATACATCCATATGTAGTAGTCCATTTGAATCTCTAAAAAGACAAATATTTGAGTAGTCACTCATTGAAATCTCTAGAAAGACAAATACTCCGGAGTATATTTAAGAACCAAGGGGGTAGTGCACAACCGCATGGGAGACTCAGACCGGTCGTTGCGCTGCATTAATAGTGAGTAATGAGCAGTCAAATCATAAGCCCCACCTTTCCCACTGTAAGTTGCTCAGAAGAAGCAACCATCAATACGCTCTTCTTTGAATCCACTCATACTACTCCATCCGTCACTGTTTATAGAGCGCGCTTCAGAAAAAAGAGAAAATCTCTGGGACCAAGGCGACTAGCGATCGGCCTGAAAAATAGCATTGGTAGTTATAGCACGACGTTTGTTACTAGAGGAAATAATGCGTACACACATGCATGCAGTGCTTCTACCCCGGGTACACACATGCATGCACTTACTCCACTCCGTAGTACTACATTGAGAGAAAATTGCAGTTACCACGCCCTAATTAATTGAGCATTAAACCAAACGCGTGTAAAGTCTCTCTGGTGGTGTAAATGCATTAAGAGAAATGCATCATAGTGAAGCGCGCCCTGTAAACTTTGACGGAGGGAGGAGTAGTATGAAGGTGCAAAACCAAGTACGGATATGGCCAGTCGGTCAACACACCTCCTCATGGCATATCACTGACATGTGGGACCGGAGTGTGAGCAAACCGATCTCAATTGACGGCAAAATGGCCAACCTGCCGTTCCTTGAGAGAGACGAGGAGCGAGAACACACAGACGGGCTCGCACGGAGGCCAAGATATATTCGAGCATGGTTGATCAATATCATCATTACATGTTGGGCTGCCGTTTTCGCCCTTTTTTGGTTTAAATGTGTACTTTATCAGAGATTAAAAAAATAAGAGTACAGAGGCTCCACCATGCGGTTCTAGTAGTAGTACTTCTTGTACTACTAAACCTTGCGCTTGGCTCTTCGCCTCTTCGTGAAGTTGAACAATGATGGTACTTCGCATGTTCGGTACTAGTACAGTGTATGCCTCTGATAATCTGACACCGAATGAACTGATGCATATCCACCGCCTCGGCGAGGGTACATTGCATTAGTAAAAAGTCGCGAGCTTCACCTTGCCCCGCAAGCTTCTCCTCATTCTGCAAGTTGATGGGACACACCAACAAGTAGTGCTAGTCCATACTCCCTCCTTTCCGGTTAATATGGCTTAATCTTTTTGCGGGTAAATCAGTGAGCTTTATTCATATATAAGCATTCTTAGGATGATCAGCCAAGACACTGGTCACTAGGAAGCGAGGTACCCCGCAAAAAAAGAAGTAGGAAGCGAGGTGTTTCATCAAGCCAGCTCTCGGCCACATTCAAAGTGCAGCAAGCACGGTTCGCACAAAGATCCGCCGCAAGGTTTGCTGACCTGTTTACATGCTGAATAACAAAAAAATAGGAAATATTACCAAGCGCTCCTATTTGTAACAGGATATGAGGCAGAATTAACCGAGAATTGTGGCGAGTGTTCCATGCAATCAACTTCCATTATCACATGCGAGAACCCTCGAAGAGAACCAAATGTGTTGAAGATTGCTTTATGACATTTTAAAAATATAATAAGAGTGCAGACGCTCCTCCATCCGGTTCCTAGTACTAGTATAGTACATACCTCTATAGACTATAGTAGTAGTACTAGTACTAGTAAACTTTGCGCTTGGCTGTTTGCCTCTTCGGGAAGTGCAACAATAATTGTACTAGTACAATGTATGCTTCTGGCAATATGACACCGAATTAACTGTTGCACGTCCACCGCCTGAGCGAAGGAGAGCTTGCATTAGTCGAAAGTTTCTCCTTGTCCTGCGAGCCACCGAGCGCAAGCTTCTCTCGCCCTGCAAGCTTCTCCTCGTTCGACAAGTTGACGGGACACAACAAAGTAATGCTAGTCCATACTGCCTCTTCTCCGGTTAATATGGCTTAATTTCAAACGAGATAAATACACTGTCTGTCACTGTATATTTGTAAAAATATGGCCAGTGGACTTCATAATATGCTCATTGCGCTCAATATATACATTTCCAATGTTTATATGGTCACTAGCTGGCCGAGTATGTGTGTGCATGCACGTGTAGGTTGAGCACTTGAGCATGACCGTGTGTGTTCCGTCGTGTGCTCGGACATGCATGCATTAGGGCGTTGCCCACGTTTTTGCGTCCATGTGTAAGTGTGACTGTTGCATACACGTAGGGGGAGTACGTGTAGGGGCCACTAAAGGAGCAGTCAAATCACACAGTAAGTTAGTCGGAAGAAGCAGCCATCATTTCACTCTTCAATGACACGTACGCAATATAAAATGGTTGATATGGAGAGAAAAAGAAAACCACTATATAGACACTAGCAGGAGCCTAAGCTACAAGCTTGCTTGCTTGGGTTGCTCTCTTCACAAGCATAGAACGACAGTGGCCACACCGCTGGTCACATAACTGGCCTGATCCCGCAGCTGGGGGAAGGGAACAATGTTCTGCGTAGACGCGGTCGAAATCGTCGAGGGAGAAAATCCACAGTTAGTGCGTCCCAATCGGGGGTCACCGCGGTATGGGCCGATGCCGCGTCCCAACCGCCCTTCTAGCTACAGCCCGACGTCCTAGGTAGTCCATCTTCCTTTTGGAGCCGGTTTGCTCCACTGCCGCAGCTCCCCACGTAGCTCCATCTCCATGTCGATCTTTCTCTACTTCTACCGGCTTCTACTTGTGATGAGTTTATGTCTCATGAACTAGTGCTAGTACTATTATTCTAATCACACTTCTTCAATATCTTTGCCATCAGCGATGCTCAGCTCGATTTTAGTAGAACTACACAAAAGCATCATATGATCCGAGAGTGCCAGCCGTCTTTCCTTTGACAGGTTCTACCTGGCCTGGAAATTAAATCCTATTTAGGGTTGAGGGTTTAAGTCATAGTGACCCCATCAGTAGTTTTTCTTTCGTACACGCTCTCACAACTTTTGTCTTTAGTTGTGAAGTAAATATTGGCTATGATCTTTGAATCATTGAGATGCATCAGCATGCGTGTTAGTTTTCCTTTGTATTTGATGGAATGTTGTAACGGGGCAACCTTGGAGTAGGAATGAAAATGGAGTGGAAAGTTTCCGTTTTTCCGGAGAAAAAATGGAAACGGAGAGAAACCAACGCTTCGTTTCGTTGGATCACGCCATCGAGCAAAACCAACGTTTAAACCACGTCTGTCGTGTTTGTGTCTCACCCTCCTCCACGGCTCGACCCTACATGGTCGCTCGGCATGCCACTCACCGCAAACCGAGTATACGATAACTTTCCCGCCTGCTTGTCGATGGATCGCGCCATGGAGTACTAGTACTACTGGAAGAGATTGACAAGTTGGGGGAGGATAGCTAGCTGTAGCATGGACTCCCAAGAACTTTTTACATGCATGTTGTGGCCGGCTATTGCGACCTTTGAACGCAGAGCAGTCACGTGCACCAGGAAGTGGCGCAGGCGATGCTCTCTCGGCCGGCGTGTCGCTTCAATGCCGGCGCCAGGGAGAGGTCGCGTCCGCTCTGGCCGGGCATGAATGCGGCACTGACCGTTTCGGGCGGGAAGCACGCGCGGGTGATGAAGAGGGTTCGGGTTGGTCAGGAGCGGCCGTGGCAGCGGTCCGGACGCCCGCAAACAAGAGATGATGTACGTTAATATTGTCGTGTATATAATTAATAACGTAAATAATGTGCGAGTTGGACAAATATGATTGGAGATGGAGATGGAATTTTACGTAAACACGGATATGCATGTCTATGTCTATGTGTGTGTGTGCGACGACTCTCGCGACCTGGAAGCGGGGGCGTGTTTTTGATCGAGTTTTCTTTCTTGGTACGTTAAAAAATTGTCCGCCAGTTTTCGTTCTTTTTTGTGGGAACGCCCATATTCTATTTAAAACCACTGCTATGGAGAGATTGTTTTACTCCATTATAGCCTCTTGTTTGATAGAGTTTCTCGCGTCTTGCTCTCTCACCCTCTCCATATCAAAACAAGATGATAGTGTCCACACTATCTCTTTCCTCACTGGTGGTCACAGATCCGGCCGAATCCCGTCCGCTGCGGGAGGTGAGGAGGTGCAGCATTAACATTGTCGCCGTCGGTGATGGAGGAAGCCGATGAGCACCGTCCTCTCGGTGTTGGCGCTGGCGTGGAGGAAGGTCCTCCGTGCCCTTGTTCGCTGCCGTCTTGTGGGCAGATCCCGCCTGCCCGCCTAAGCGACATCTCGCCCACCTAAGGTATAACTTCTTGTACTGGTCTAGCTCCCCAGGTCGCTGCATGCGGGTTTTCTTCTATGCGACTACTCCCCAGCTCCCCATGTATAGTAGCTAGGGTTCGTCGGCTGGTCCAACATCACCTACTATTATAGAGGAAATGCCACTCGAAAAGTTGTCCTGATTTATGCCTCGGTGGAGGTATACATGTTGTTTCGACAAAAAGTACATGGTGGTTGTGCGGTCATTGTCCATATGCTCCTATTGCTGCTGCTAATCTAATACTATCACTGGTTAAATTAAGAAATGCTTTTTTTCTTGGGTATCCTGGTTTAGTTTCCATCAAGATAATCATGATGCTTCTGTTTGTTGGTGTACTTTTCATAGTTCTTATTGACAATTGAGATGTCGTTGTTAATCTTGTAAAACAAAGTAACAACACTATATCCCTTTTTTATATTTTTGGAAATAGCGATGCGTATCTCCATACCCGGGCATGTCTTCCTCAATTTTAGTGGAACTGCACAAAATTGGATGGCCATTGTTGTTCCGCCTCACCGTCCTCGGCCGCGTGGTTCTTCCTTCCTCGAGCTTGACTACTAAGAAGAAACAGACCACAGTGAGGATTTGTCGAACTTCATAGGTGCCTCACCCAAACTTGATGCCAAATGGATGATCCATCAGCACGATGACCTATCAATGCTCATGGTTGCGTCGGCTGGTGAAGCTGATCGATTTTCAATGAAAAACAAGTTGTCTTCCATCAGTGCTCTTTGCTTGTTACCCACAAAGATGATATCCTTCTCAGTTCACCTTGGTTGTGTTGGAGACGCAGTCGTCTTTCACGTTGGTGCAATTTTATCACACAATTGGCTATGAACCAAATGTTTCCTCGAAGAAGGATCGACGTTGGTACTAAGAGAATAAGTTTTGTATTGATTTCTAAGCCTTCTCACAACTTTGTCTCCAGTTCCCCTGTAATTTTATTTGTCTAGCTATTAACTTTGATTAAAAAATGGTGTGGACTAAAAACCCGGATGGACGTAGTAGCACTCCATTTTTATTTACTCTGCATATTAGATTTGACTGAAGTTAAACTTTGTAAAGTTTGACCAAGTTTAGGCCGAACACAACAAACCATAATTATTAGAGAGGGCAAACTGTACATACTCTCAAACCTTTTCGATAATTGAAATTAAAATTCTTTATTTGTACACACTCTCACACGTTTCCGATAATTTGGCGCATGTGTGGTTGTTCACTTAAGGGAGGGTAGTGTACCACACGTGAAGGACAGGAAGTGCGACCAGGACGCGTGGGCAGTAGTTTTCTTCACTGGTACGTTAAATCAAGAGTTTTGTTTCGTACTTACACAATTTAAAACGATTGTTATGGAGAGAATAAGAAAACCACTCCACCATATATTAGTCGTATACACAAGTACTATATGGATGCAACTTCATTGACTTTAGTGCACCTGCCTTTGGGTTTATGACAGGTGGGCCCAAAATGTGGCTGGCCCACCTGTCATACAGCCAAAAGCAGGTGCAATTAAGGCACCGGAGCTCAGTCCATACTATAGTATATAGATAAGCTGGAGCCTCAGCGCTTGTTCGCTAGGGTTTGTACTCTCCACACTCTCACCGCACTTCATATATATGTATATATACACGCTGGAGGCTCAGCGTTCCTTTGCTAGGGTTTGCTATATTCACTGTCTCTCACCCTCTTCACCAGATCTAAACAAGACTGCGTTGTGGCCGATGTCTCTCTCACCCCCTCACATCTGGCGAAGGAGGCGTCCGGATCCCATCACATCGAGAAGGGGAGGAGGTGCAGCGTTCACTCTATCGCCTTCGGCGAGGGAGGCAATCCACTATCGGCTGCGCTTTTCTCTTTCACCCAGCGCCTGTGCGGGAGGGCCACCACCCCTTCTTCCTCGCTGCTGTACGTAGTGTGGGCAGATCTGACCTCCCGTCGCACGCCTTGCCACATCCCGACGACCCTAAGTTATAAGTTTCTCTGAAACCGTCATTGGTCTAGCTGCATGCTGATCTTTTTCGATTCTATAGTCGAATCTAGGTCTTGGTTCAAAGAGGAAAGAAGGGCGCGGTGGGGTGGAGCATGAATCTAGGACGTGGTTCAATGAGGAAAGGAGGGAGGGAAAGTAGTATAGACTAGCTATCCAGCCGCTTTGTTGGTCGAAAAGGGAAAAAAGGGGGTAACCCAGGACACACATCTGTAAGGAACCAAACTCTTTGTTGAAAAGGGAAAGAAACTGGGGGGTCGGGTAGTTTGTGCAGGACTAGATTTGCTGGCCTCACATCGGAAAAAGTTTGAAAGAGAACAAATATGGGACCAACGCAGATATGCTACTTGGCTACATAGTCTGCATCACCCATTTATACGTGTGGACGCACATGGTGCTGGCATGTCCCATGTCCCATCCACATGATCATGCAGTGTGTTTTGAGATGTTGTGCTACTTGTATTGGTACTGTTCTAAATAAATGTTGAATTGAAGCTATTGTATTTTAAGAAATGCCACTCTCAGAATTAACTACTGAACTATTTTAAGAGAATTTATCTGTTAATATGAATCAATGCAACCATTTTAGAAATGCTACTGTCCTATACTTTGTTTTCCATCAAGATAAGGTAGATGCTTCTTTTTGTGGCCGCGTGTTTCATCCGCCTTTACTGGCAGTAATTGTTTCCTTTTTTGCCATTGTTAAATCAGGGATATCTATTCAACTTATTTCTATAGCAAACTTAAATGTCACACCGATGACTTTACTTGATTTCAGAGTAATTGCACAAAACGAGATTGGATTTCCTATTCATGTTGGCAGATTCATACGTGATCTTGTGTGCGTCATGACATGTTGGTACTTGCCTTCATCCACATGATCGTGCAATGTGTTTTGAGATGTTGTGCTACTTGTATTGGTACTATTTTAAATAAATGTTGAATTGAAGCTATTGTATTGCTGTCTTTTCCCATTAAGTAGTGAACAAAAATGGGACCAACCTAGACATTATGCTTGTTGCTTTGTTACAACAAACTCTGCATCACCCCCTTTATAAGTAGATGGAAGCACATGTTGTTGTTGCACCCACTCTCCCCTGGAACTGTTTATGCTTTTTGTTAATCTAATGCCACTGGTAAAATTAAGCAATGGCACTCCAGAATTAACTACTGAATCTTATTTCAAAACTGCAACACTTGTTAGGGATTGGCGAGATTACCATTTTTGTGGCCGCATGTTTCATTCTCCTTTATTGGACAGTAATTGATTCCTTTTTTGCCTCTGTTAAAACAGGGATATCTATTCAACTTGTTGCTATTGCGACATTTTGCTTCGCTTAATTTTGGTGGAACTGCACAAAATGAGACCGGATTTCCATATATGTGTTGAGATCTCTCTTAGGTCTTCCTCACGAGTTGTTTCAAATCTTGGTCTTGAAAGGTCAGTACCGACTTTCCTCAGAATTAACTACTGAATCTTAGTTCAAAACTGCAACACTTGTTAGGGATCAGCGGGAGTACCATTTCTGTTAGGGATCGGCCGGAGTACATGTTTAAGAAATGTATTGTTCAGATAATGTCTCTGTTATTATATATCAGTTACAGTGTTTTACAAATGGTACTATCCTGCTTTGTAGTTCTTTCTACATGTTTAACCAAGGTATTGTTAAGATAATGTCTCTGTTAAAATGAATCAGTCGCATTGTTTTAGGAATGATACTTTTCTGCTTTGTCGTTCTTTATACATGTTGAAACAAGGCATTGTTAAGATAATGTCTCAGTTAATATGAATGAATCACACTGATAGAGAATTGCTACTCTCCTGCTTTGTTTCCCATTAAGATAAGGTAGATTAGTAGATGTTTTTCTTCTGGGAGTACAAGTCATCAACTGTTATTTCTTAGTAATTTTTTCCCTTATACCTTTTGTTGCTTACAGGGATATCAAAATTAAAGCTTGGTTTTATTCTGACTTTGATTTTAGTTGAACTGCACAAAAGGAGCCAATGTGTCTAAGGCAAATTGCTGCATTACTGGGTCTAGTTGGTATTACCACTTTGCAAAAAGAAGCAGTCACTGTTTGAGCTGCATTACACAAGGAATGATCGAGAAGCTTTACAAAGTATTAGTAGATGCTGGTGACATGACTAGTCTGCAGAGAGCATAGGAAACTCTACAACACGTGGAGTGTATTGGGCAAAAAGTGCCCAGACAAGTACAGGAAGCCAGGACAGGACTCCAAATTTGTCAATGTCATTCTACGCAACAATGATGGGGCATCTGGGTATGGTAATCTATTTACCGTACTCTCAGTTTGTTAGTCCACCGATTGGTGGGTTGACACTGGGGCCAATATTCATATGTGTGCTGCTGTGTCTTTGTTTTCTTGAAGCATATAAATACGATATCCACAGGGATGCTCAGCTTGATTTTAGTGGAACTGCACAATGTCCAGATGGTTTGTGTCCTCCATAATACTTCATCATGCACAATACATCGAATGGTTCTCTAATCATTCATCGTCACCTTGAGCCACCGGACTATATGTTTGAATGGTGCTGCCAGCGTCGGCCATTAAGAAGGGTAAGAATAAAGACAAAAATAGAGATGGCTACTTTACTTGTGGTTCGGAGGAACACTGGGCAAACAAGTGCCCAAACAAGTACCAAGAAGCCAAGACTGGACTCCAAGTCTGTCAATGTCACTCTAAGCAACAATGACGGGGCATCTGGGTATGGTAATCTGTTTACCATACTTTTAGTTTGTTAGTCCACCGATTCATGGGTTGACACTAGGACCAATATTCATGTGTGTGCTGATGTGTCTTTGTTTTCTGGCAGCATATAAATATGAAATCCATAGGGATGCTCAGCTTGATTTTAGTGGAACTGCACAAAATGTTCAAATGGTTCATGTCCTCCATAATACTTCACATCATGCACAATACATCGAATGGTTCTCTAATCATTCATCGTCACCTTGAGCCACCGGACTATCAGATGACAAACTGATGACAAACCCTGCCCATTCCACAATCATAGGCATTACATATTTTCAATGGGAAAAGCTTGTCAAAGTTGACATTAGTTTCATATATTGTAATTGGAAAACCTTGTCAATTTTTGCTCATTGATGTTAGCCAGAAGACATGCATTTGATATTTTTGAGTGGGACACCCTTTTCTATGAGCAACGTCAATTGTTTTTTCCTATTCCCGTCTTCAGTTCAGAAGTAAATATTTACTTTGCTGAGATGCATAGTCACATGAATGTTGACTTATGTAAGATATTTTAAGAGTTTTTTTTTCTGAATATTGTCTATGTAATGCCAGGCCTTGTGTTTGATTGCAAAGTTGAGCTTGGAATGTTGTGGCATGCGGCATCACGAGCTGTTCACCGTGCCTCCTGAGAATAATGCTTCGTATTGTTTTGCATGTCAATCTAATGCCAGTGATTTGCTTGTTAGGAAGATCATCCTCTTCTGTTGTTTCCGTGCTTAAGAAGTTCACCGTATTATGTTTCATTCATAGCCTATACGACAAGTCGGGTAGGTTAGACGTGAAACCATATGATCTACCAACCAACTCATCATCTTAGGTCGTGATTGGATCGCCGTTTTCCAACCAAAACCGCTTGTAAATAAAAGCAGATGGTCTCGGGTGAAGCGCTTGGTTGGTCGATTTCGACTAGTAAAATATACACCGGTCTCTCAAATTACACGCATAACCCGTTGGTTTTACTTACAGACCTCGGGCCCTCGGTTTCATTACGCCTGTATTTTACGCGTTGTTTCCGATGACGAGTAAATTACACTTGTATCTTAATACAGGTGTGAAATAAACCAGAGCTCCCAAGCGCGGCCTTATTGTTTCATGCCGTCTTAGTCTCTCGAAGGTGCTCATAGGTGTCTGATGATCCTAGCTTCCTGAATGAGCAGCGGGCGCTGTATCAGACTATCCGTAGGGCCCGTGAGGCCCTCTCCATCGTCCTTCGAGTTGTTACGCTCGCCGTGGCGCCGAGCATTGTTAACATGGTCAATGAACATGAGCATTCAGGAGATGACTATTTTGACTGGATGACAGTAGGGACCCACTAGGGCCATAGCCGTATGTACGCAAGTGCCTCCTTATTATGTACAACTATATTCTTTTTGCTTCCTCCTGATTTCCTGACATGACGGTCCCACACCATTGTCAACCTATGTAGTCAATATTAATGAGAGAATTGCACAAGGTGCGGCCGACAGCTGGGACCAAGCAGCTCGAGCAGTATTTGTGTTTTTGAGGCATGAGCACTGCAGAGTTTTTCTTGGTGATGTTTTCGGTGTTGTTTAGAGGAGAGCAGGGTATTAACTGGGCGGGCTGTGGCCCATCTAGCCCACGATAGATATCCAGCCCAGATATTAATTTTTTTCAAGATGAAAATGGCTAGCCCAGCTATACGTTTTTTTGAGGAATACCCAGGCAAGGTCAACTTGTTATTCTCCGCCCCACTAGGCTGCAAATCTTTGCTAGGAGGGGTGCATTAGGCTTAACAGGAAAATGGGCTTTAAAAAATAATAAATGGGATGTAATTATAAAAACTGGGCAGTAACTATAAAAAATGCACCAAGCACGAAATTAGTTTATAAAATATTAGTTATGGATTTTGAAAATCTTAATTTTTAATTGTTGCGCGCGCAATGTTTTGTTAGATTTTTATGTAATACAAATTTATATTTAATCTGACTAGAAATTTCGGGATAAAAATATTTCGGATCCCATCAAAATGTGGGAAATTTTTATTGAATTCGGTCTTGAACGGTTGGTTGAAATTATTGATCGTTGTCCTAGCTAGAAAATGGGCTATACTTTTAACAAACTGTAAATGGGCTGTAGTAACTTCCATTAGAATTCAAAAATGGGTTGTACATTCTTACAAATCGCAAATGGGCTATAAGTTCTGTGTCACACACTTGTGGGCCTACTAAGTTGACGCGTCCCCTAAAAAAAGAAGTTGACGCGTATGTAAGGCTTTGTCAACTTATTATAGTCAACACACGGTTCTAGCAGCAGTGACCGTTGGATGTCCATCCAATGGATGTTATGCTTCTTCTTCAATCTCGAATATTCTAGCTTCATCCGCCCAAAAAATGATTCCTCCCCCTGACATCTGGGGCGCACTGTTTAGGAAGTTGACCTGTGGGCCTACTAAGTTGACGCGTACCAAGGGCTTTGTTAACTTAGTCAATATGAACGATTCTAGCTGCAGTGACCGTACGATATCCATCCAACGGCCATAGTGCTTCTTCAACCTTTGGTCTTCTTGCTCCAGCCGCCCAAAGCAGCGCCGGTCGTGGCGCCTGCTCCTGCCTCCTGTGGCCGGTTGTGCTGCCGCGGAGGCCTCACCGCCCCCTACTACTCCCACCGCCGGCCAGGCCATCCCTCCACTCACCCACACCCCCTGTTATTCTGCGGCGACGACAGCCTCACACCGCAGCCGAACCAGTGAACCCTCGTACTGCTCTCGCGTGGGCTTCCACTGCCGCGTCTTCCCCGGCTCCGCATCGTCCCCTTTCTAGGCCTCGCTGCTCGCCGTCGTCCACCGCCCTGGTGCTCTCGGCGCGGCGTGGTCAATGTGGTCAAGGAACGAGTTCCATCGGAAGAGTACTGTACGTGCAGAGCCTAACAGCTGAGTCCACGACAGCCGCAAGGAAGTGCCTCCTTTTTACGCGGAAAATAATTATTCCTCCACCTGACAGCAGGGGCCCACCAGACGGGCCACCGTATTTGGTGAAAAAAAAACGTTTCCCCCCTGACTGCTGGGACCCACCGGACGGGCCATCGTATTTCGCAAAAAAACATTCCCCCAGCTATCAGCTCGGACCCACCGGGAGTGCCTCCTTATTACGCACAAAAAAATGAATACTCCCCCTACTAGTTGGGACCCACCTTGGTGGGAGGCTGACTTGTGGGCCTACTAAGTTGACGGGGACGGAGTGCTTTGTCAACTTAGTCAATATGAACGATTCTAGCTCCAATGACCGTACGATGTCCATCCAACGACCGTAGTGCTTCTTCAACCTCCGTTATTCTTGCTCCAGCCTCCAAAGCAGCGCCGATCATGCCGCATGCTCCTGCCTCCCGTGGCCGGCTGTGCTGCCGCGGAGGCCTCACCGCCCCCTACTATTCCCACTGTTGGCCAGGCCCTGCGGCGACGGCAGCCTCACACCACAGCCGAACCAGTGAATCCTCGTACTCCTCTCCGCGTGGGCTTCCACTGCCACGTCTTCCCCGTCTCCGCGTCATCCCCTTCCTAGGCCTCGCCGCTCGCCGTCGTCCACCGCCCTGGTGCTCTCAGCGCGGCGTGGTCAACATGGTAAAGGCACGACTTCCATCGGAAGAGTACTATACGTGGGGAGGCTGACAGCTGGTCCACCGCGGCCGCAAGGAAGTGCCTCCTTATTACGCGCAAAATTATTATTCCTCCACCTGACAGCAGGGGCCAACTAGACGGGCCACCGTATTTCACGAAAAAAACGTTCCGCCTGACTGTTGGGACCCACCAGCTACATATTCGCACGCAAGGAAGTGCGTCCGAAAAAAATGATTCGCCCCCTGACTGCTGGGACCCACCAGCTACATCTTCGCAGGCAAGGAAGTGCCTGACAGTCGGGACCCACCTGTCGAAGCGTACGTAGCGTTATCATTCTGGCCGTGAACGTGTACGTACATACTGGTCGATGTAGAGGCGCGCACGTGTCGTAGGAGAGGCGCGCACGTAGCATGTACATGTATGTACAGTGGCCGGTGTGCAAGAAAGAAAATACGGCCATGTACGTACATACGGGCAGGGTCTCGAACGCCTACTCGTGCATACGTACAGCCAGGGCTCGTGTACATGGCTGGGTCGGAACGGAGAAACAACATCGTCGTCGTGTTCATGGGGAGCCAACCGGTTGGGTGGGAACGAAATGCGTCGTCATGTTCATCGGGAAGGCTTGGACGGAACAGCCGATGGAAAACGAGGCCTGGCGTACCGTAGAACGGAGGAAACGACCTTGTGTTCGACCAGCCACGGTCGAAACAGGATCCTGTTCATCGGGAGGAGTCTGGCATACCGCAAAACGGAGGAAATGGACCTCCTACAGTCGAAACGGGGGTCCTGTTGATTGGGAGGGGTATGGCGTACCGCAAAATGAAGGAAACTGACTTGTGTTGCATCGCTAGGGTCGAAACGGGGGTCCTGTTCATCGGGAGGGGTGTGGCGTACCGCAAAACGGGACTCCACGGGATACTGTTCATCTCCACCGTCCACCCCTCCAGCGTCCACGGGCTACTGTTCATCCATCGTCGACCTCCTCCAGCCTCCAGCTATGACTATTCATCCATGGGCTCCTGTTCATCCAGCCTCCACCGCGCACTACTCCACCGGCTACTATTCAACCAGCCCTCTCCACAGGCTCCTGTTCAACCACCCCTCCACCGTCTACTGTTCATCCAGCCCTCCACGAGGTGGTCCTGTTCATCCTGCCCTCCATGGGGTCCTGTTCATCCAGCCCCAACTGGCTCGATCAATCGGGTTCCTGTTCATCCAGAGGCAACACCACGGGGTCCTGTTCATCCACCCCCACCTGGAACTGTTCATCCAACCCCCCAGCAACGCTCACTGTTCATCCAGAGGCAGCATCGATCGGCTTCAGTTAGCAGCAGTAGCGAAGGAATCGCTCGATCGGGTTCAGTTAACAGCCATCGATCGATCGCTCGGGTTCAGTAACGCGTAGCCTATAGTGCAATTGCTCAGGTTCAGTTAGAGCCCAACGCCTCGCACCCACGCGCATGCGTGTACGAGAGATATGCGCATCGCTCGGCCCCGACCACCCACCGTAACCGGGAATGCCCCGATATTTTTCTCATCCTCACTTCTACCACGGTTTTTTCTGTTATGGACGGCCCAAAGAATGTCATGCAGCTGTGTCTCCGGCCCGCCTAGGACAAAAAGCCCATTTTCTGTCATAGAAGTAGGAGCCAACCACATCTATGATGATACCAGGTTTTGTCACAATTATCGTCATAGAAGTGTCATAAGTATGACAAAAAAAATTCGTTCGGCCCAAATTGTCACGGATATGTATTTTTTGTAGTGAAGTGTAGATGTACACTCTTTGTTTTTTAGCCGATGTACACTCTTTGTTGGAAGACCAAGGGAGTACACGTGCATGCACTCACATACATAGCCAGGGTGGTTCGCGCGCAATGGTGGACTCCTGTCGCACCTGCGTAAAGTTTTGTTCAACTGATTTCTTTGCTCTGCCAACTGACAGGTGGGACCCAAAAACCAGGTGACAATTTAACCATTCAACAAAGTTCCACGTAGACTATGTGGCTGGTCAGTAGGGTGTAATACGGTGCTCTACGATGAGCTAGTGATCGTATAATCACCACAAAACTATATATAGTGATCGTAAAGAGCGTATTGTTACATACGCTGACCGTGAGTGTATTTTTCTTGTTTCAAATTAAGCCATATTTAACCGGAAAGGACTAGTACTTGTACTGCTTTGATGTGTCCCGTAAACTCACCGAACGAGGAGATGCTTGCTTACTACGCCTCTCCCTTGCCCACACGCGCGGTGGCTCGCGTGACGAGGAGAGGGTTTTGACTACAGCGCCCTCTCCCTCTCCCTCTCGCTCGCCCTCGCCCTCGCGGTGGACGTGCAGTAGTTCAATCTGTGTCAGATTGCCAGAAGTATATTATACTGTAGTATCATCATTGTTGGACCTTCCGAAGAGGCGAAGAGCCAAGTGCAAGGTTCACACGAGTATGAACTATTGAACCTCCCGAAGAGGCAAAGAGCCAAGCGCAAGGTTTTATAGGAGTTGTCGTCCTAGTAGGAGTATTACAACAATAGCGAACGATGCTACTGTATGATGCCGCCACGTCACCTATATCCAAAGATGTGCCACCTTTTTTTTCTCAATGAGCGTGTTGGATCACGTGCAACAGCCACACAAGTTGCATGTACACATAACACATTTACTACTAATAAATTCTAAAGGACAAATGCTAGTATGTCACACAAGTTAATCTCCAATTCATGTGATAAATTTGTGCACGACTAGTCTACAGATATTCACAGCGCTACTGTTCACAATTTACCATACCCCACTTACACATTATAGATGGGCTACATGTCTTCCTCCAGGTTCCAGTCCCACGTGTTCTTCGTGGATGGCACGATCCTTAGTGGTGGGCAACAGGAATCTTTGTCACAACTTTCTAGTCCGGTTCCACACGAGGGAGACTCATCCAAGCTAAAGTGGCATAAATCAGGGATAGCGTGTCCCAGCATGTCGTTCATCCTGCGGTGCGCACTAAATAGACAACCATGCTTCATGAACGGCAGGCCTTCGGTGTCGTGCACGGAAGGTGGCATCCGCTTCAAAATGGGGTAGATATCCCCAATGAAAAGAGAGTACTCTCCAAGAGTGTTCCTCGGCACCTACGTAGCATCACGGGGGTCGAACTCCGCGCCATTCATTTGGTACACGCGGCATCTCAGATCTAGACACATGGTGACGTACACAGTAAAGGTCCATCCATAATAATATTGTGCTCAAATATAGCGGTCAGTAATACTGTGCAGCAAACAGTACTATTCCGGTATAGTGGAAGTAAAATAACCGGCTTATTATATATAGCCGCTCTTGGCTACATGGATGAGATAGTAAAACATGTAAAAACAAAAATGGTGGCAGCTAGTGGGTTCAAGTCTTCAAGGGCCTAGCTAGCTATACGCGTCCTCCAAGGTAAAAAGTACTCCTACTAGTACTAGTAATTAGTAGAACAACGAAAGAGAAGGCGAGAGGGTTAAAAAATATAATACTAAATGGAATACCTGGGTAGATGGTGATGGTCCGATCGTGGTAGATTGTGTGACCATGTTGCACATCGGTGGTACCATGGGTAATGACTGCTAAGATAGTTGATCCCAATATGCCAAAGTCAGCTACAAGGTTCCAGGATAGACCGAATCGCGGATGCAAATGCACATCCAGGATCGGCGATCTTATTTTGATCGGGGGATGACTGGTACCTGCAAAATTGTGGAGTACCGTTAGGGATGCAAATGATGGTTTGTGCATTCCA
This sequence comes from Triticum dicoccoides, assembly GCF_002162155.2. Classification (NCBI taxonomy): domain Eukaryota; kingdom Viridiplantae; phylum Streptophyta; class Magnoliopsida; order Poales; family Poaceae; genus Triticum; species Triticum dicoccoides. Next base: position 558,682,439 of record NC_041388.1, on the reverse strand, counting down.
TTTGTAATCTCCCGTACCGTAGGATGGCAACCAAATGAAACAAGTCCCCTGGCTTGTCATCGCGAAAACGCGACCTAGATGGCGCACGACATCTTCAAACATGTAGGGGTACAAATCTACCACGACCAACATGCGACAACCTCTGTCGTTACTGCCTCTTGTATTTATCGCAATCCTTATGTCGAACACCGCGATGAGATAGTAATCATCGTAGATGCATGCTTTGTCGGCGGGTCCGCAATTGCTATCTTCTTCAATCTCATGTAGGCATCATCATATGTATTCAAGCCCATCCAATCCGGAAGGCCGATGCCAATGGTTGAGAAGGGGTCTACGGGAACGGCCGCACTACTGTGGATGTTGTGCAAAATGATGGTGGTATCCGGCCTGAGGTATGCAAGCCAATCTTCGTTGGCACCGACCCAGACCTACATATAAGACGGTAGGCAGCGGAGAAATTACGGGATGGAAATGGAATAACTAAGTACTACATGATCAAACTCCATGATTGACCTGCGCATCGGACAAAATCCGACTACCTCTCAACATCGACAACTCTAGCAGAGTCAACGTGCAACCATGGCCAGGGATCAACAAACTGTTCGAAGGATTGTCCCATAGAAGAACCTTCTCCTCGAGGACGCATGGAAGACCAACAAGCATGGCCTTTTCCCAAGACTGTTTAAGCACCGTCTTGAAAAAGTTGGTGCAGGAAGCACCGAGTCTTGCGGCGGTGAGGACGTCGGAGCGGCATGCGATTTCTCCCCGATGATTATCGTCCAAGGTCTCCAAGCCTCGACGAGGAGGGGAACCGTGATGTCTACTACACAACCTTCTTCTTGTAGATGTTGTTGGGCCTCCAAGTGCATAGGTTTGTAGGACAGTAGCAAATTTCCTTCAAGTGGATGATCTAAGGTTTATCAATCCGTAGGAGGCATAGGATGAAGATGGTCTCTCTCAAGCAACCCTGCAACCAAATAACAAAGAGTGTCTTGTATCACCAACACACCCAATTCAATGGTAAATTTTATAGGTGCACTAGTCATGCGAAGAGATGGTGATACAAGTGGTATATGGATGGTAGATAAAGGTATTTGTAATCTGAAATTATAAAAACAGCAAGGTAACTAATGATAAAAGTGAGCACAAACGGTATCGCAATGTTTTGAAACAAGGCCTAGGTTTCATACTTTCGCTAGTGCAAGTTCCCTCAACAATAATAACATACTTGGATCATATAACTATCCCTCAACATGCAACAAAGAGTCACTCCAAAGTCACTAATAGTGGATAACAAACGAAGATGTTATGGTAGGGTATGATACCACCTCAAAGTTATTCTTTCGAATCAATCCGTTGGGCTATTCCTATAAGTGTTACAAACAACCCTAGAGTTCTTACTAGAATAACACCTTAAGACACAAATCAACCAAAACCCTAATGTCACCTAGATACTCCAATGTCACCTCAAGTATCCGTGGGTATGATTATACGATATGCATCACACAATCTCAGATTCATCTATTCAACCAACACATAGAACCTCAAAGAGTGCCCAAAAGTTCTACTGGAGAATCATGACGAAAACGTGTGCCAACCCCTATGCATAGGTTCATGGGCGGAACCCGCAAGTTGATCACCAAAACATACATCAAGTGAATCACGTGGTATCCCATTGTCACCACAGATACGCACAGCAAGACATACATCCGATAAGATAACTTCAAAGGGGAAACTCAATCCATTACAAGAGAGTAGAGGGGGAGAAGAAACATAAGATCCAACTATAATAGCAAAGCTCGCGATACATCAAGATCGTGCCAAATCAAGAACACGAGAGAGAGATCAAACACATAGGTACTGGTATATACCCTCAGCCCCGAGGGAGAACTACTCCCTCCTCGTCATGGAGAGCGCCGGGATGATGAAGATAGCCACCGGAGAGGGATTCCCCCTTCGACAGGGTGCTGTAACGGGTCTAGATTGGTTTTCGGTGGCTACGGAGATATATAGGCGGAAGAAGTACGTCAGGGGGGCCACGAGGGGCCCACGAGGGTGGAGGGCGCGCCCCCTGCCTCGTAGCCTCCTCTTAGGTCCCCTGATGTGCACTCCAAGTTTACTGTGCTTCTTCTGATCCAAAAGTAAGTTCCCTGAAGTTTCAGGTCAATTGGACTCCGTTTGATTTTCCTTTTCTGCGATATTCTAAAACAAGGTAAAAACAGAAACTCGCACTGGGCTATGGGTTAATAGGTTAGTCCCAAAAATGATATAAAAGTGTATAATAAAGCCCATAAACATCCAAAACAGTAGATAATATAGCATGGAGAAATCAAAAATTATAGATACGTTGGAGACGTATCAGCATCCCCAAGCTTAATTCCTGCTCGTCCTTGAGTAGGTAAATGACAAAAACAGAATTTTTGATGCGGAGTGCTACTTGGCATAATTTCAATGTAACTCTTCTTAATTGTGGTATGAATATTCAGATCCATAAGATTCAAGACAAAAGATTAATATCGACATAAAAATAATAATACTTCAAGCATACTAAGTAAGCAATTATGTCTTCTCAAAATAACATGGCCAAAGAAAGTTCATCCCTACAAAATCATATAGTTTAGTCATGCTCCATTTTCGTCACACAAGAATGCTCTCATCATGCACAACCCTGATGACAAGCCAAGCAATTGTTTCATACTTTAGTAATCTCAAACCTATGAACTTTCACGCAATACATGAGCGCGAGCCATGGATATAGCACTATGGGTGGAATAGAATAATGAGGGGGTTATGTGGAGAAGACAAAAAGGAGAAAGTCTCACATCAACGAGGCTAATCGATGGGCTATGGAGATGCCATCGAATGATGTTAATGCAAGGAGTAGGGATTGCCATGCAACGGATGCACTAGAGCTATAAATGTATGAAAGCTCAACAAAAGGAACTAAGTGGGTGTGCATCCAACTTGCTAGCTCACGAAGACCTAGGGCACTTGAGGAGGCCCATTGTTGGAATATACAAGCCAAGTTCTATAATGAAAAATTCCCACTAGTATATGAAAGTGACAAAACAAGAGACTCTCTATCATAAAGATCATGGTGCTACTTTGAAGCCCAAGTTTGGAAAAAGGATAGTAGCATTGTCCCTTTTATTTTTTTATTTTTTATTTGGCCACTCTTTTTTTGGCCTTTTTTGGGGACAATGCTCTATGAATGATGATCATCACACTTCTATTTACTTACAACTCAAGAACTACAACTCGATACTTAGAACAAAGGATGACTCTATATGAATGCCTCCGGCTTTGTATCGGGGTGTGCAATGATGCATGAGTGACATGTATGAAATAATTATGAAAGGTGGCTTTGCCACAAATACGATGTCAACTACATGATCATGCAAAGCAATATGACAATGATGATGCGTGTCATAATAAACGGAACGGTGGAAAGTTGCATGGCAATATATCTCGGAATGGCTATTAAAATGCCATAATAGGTAGGTATGGTGTCTGTTTTGAGGAAGATATAAGGAGGTTTATGTGTGAAAGAGCGTATCCTATCACGGGGTTTGGATGCACCGGCGAAGTTTGCGCCAACTCTCAATGTGAGAAAGGGCAATGCACGGTACCGAAGAGGCTAGCAAGGATGGAAGGGTGAGAGTGCGTATAATCCATGGACTCAACATTAGTCATAAAGAACTCACATACTTATTTCAAAAATCTACAAGTCATAAAAAACCTCGGTACTACGCGCAGGCTCCTAGGGGGATAGATTGGTAGGAAAAGACCATCGCTCGTCCCCGACCACCACTCATAAGGAGGACAATCAAATAACACCTCATGTTTCAAATTTGTTACATAACGTTTACCATACGTGCATGCTACGGGACTTGCAAACTTCAACACAATTATTTCTCAATTTCACAACTACTCAACTAGTACAACTTTGATATTATCACCTCCATATCTCAAAACAATCATCAAGCATCAAACTTCTCTTAGTATTCAAAACACTCTTAAGAAATTCTTATTAATCTTTAATACCTAGCATATTAGGACTTTAATCAAATTACCGTGCTATTAAGACTCTCAAAATAATCTAAGTGAAGCATGAGAGATCAATAATTTCTATAAAACAAATCCACCACCGTGCTCTAAAAGATATAAGTGAAGCACTAGAGACAAAAAACTACTCCGAAAGATATAAGTGAAGATCAATGAGTAGTCTAATAATTATGCAACTATATGAAGACTCTCTAACATTTAAGAATTTAAGATCTTGGCATTTTATTCAAGCAGCAAGCAGAACTAAATAAAATAAAATGACGCTCCAAGCAAAACACATATCATGTGGTAAATAAAAATATAGCTCCAAGTAAAGTTACCGATGAATGAAGACGAAAGAGCTTAGGCTCTTGGCTATCCTTGAATATTACCTTGGGGTGCCTTGGGCATCCCCAAGCTTAGGCTCTTGCCACTCCTTATTCCATAGTCCATTGAATCCTTACCCAAAACTTGAAAACTTCACAACACAAAACTTAACAAAAAACTCGTAAGCTCTGTTAGCGAAAGAAAACAAAACACCACTTCAAGGTACTGTAATGAACTTATTATTTATTTATATTGGTTTTAAACCTACTGTATTCCAACTTCTCTATGCTTTATAAACTCTTTTACTAGCCATAGATTCATCAAAATAAGCAAACAACACACGAAAAACAGAATCTGTCAAAAACAGAACAGTCTGTAGTAATATGTAACTAACGCAAACTTATGGAACCCGAAAAATTCTAAAATAAATTTCTGTACCTGAGTAATTTGTCTATTAATCATATGCAAGAAGAATTAACTAAATATCACTCTCCAATAAAAAATGGCAGCAATTCTCGTGAGCGCTAAAGCTTCTGTTTTTTACAGCATGATCACAAAGACTTTCCCCAAGTCTTCCCAAAGGTTCTACTTGGCACAAACACTAATTAAAAGCATAAAACCACATATAAACAGAGGCTAGAAAATTATTTATTACTAAACAGTAGCAAAAAGGAAGGAACCAAAATAAAGTTGGGTTGCCTCCCAACAAGCGCTATCGTTTAACGACCCTAGCTAGGCATGATGATTTCAATGATGCTCACATAAAAGATAAGAATTGTAACATAAAGAGAGCATCATGAAGAATATGACTACACATTTAAGTCTAACCCACTTCCTATGCATAGGGATTTTGTGAGCAAACAACTTATGGGAACAATAATAAACTTGCATAGGAAGGTAAAACAAGCATAACTTCAAAATTTTAAGCACATAGAGAGGTAACTTGATGTTATTGCAATTCCTACAAGCATATATTCCTCCCTCATAATAATTTTCAGTAGAATCATGAATGAATTCAACAATATAACCAGCACCTAAAGCATTCTTTTCATGATCTACAAGCATAGAAATTTTATTACTCTCCACATAAGCAAAATTCTTCTCATGAATAATAGTGGGAGAAAACTCAACAAAATAACTATCATGTGAGGCATAATCCAATTGAAAACTAAAATCATGATGACAAGTTTCATGGTTATCACTATTCTTAATAGCATACAAGTCACCACAATAATCATCATAGATAGCAACTTTGTTCTCATAATCAATTGGGACCTCTTCCGGAATAGTGGATTCATCACAAAATAAAGTCATGACCTCTCCAAATCCACTTTCATCAATATAATCATCATAAATAGGAGGCATGCTTTCATCATAATAAATTTGCTAATAAAAACATGGGGGAGAAAAAATATTATCTTCATCAAACATAGCCTCCCCAAGATTGTGGCTTTGCATATCATTAGCATCATGGATATTCAAGGAATTCATACTAACAACATTGCAATCATGCTTATCATTCAAATATTTAGTGCCAAATATTCTAATGCATTCTTCTTCTAGCACTTGAGCACAATTATCAGAATCCTTATTCTCACGAAAGACATTAAAAAGATGAAGCATATGAGGTAACCTTAATTCCATTTTTTGAGATTTTCTTTTATAAACTAAACTAGTGATAAAACAAGAAACTAAAAGACTTGATTGCAAGATCTAAAGATATACCTTCAAGCACTCACCTCCCCGACAACGGCGCTAGAAAAGAGCTTGATGTCTACTACACAACCTTCTTCTTGTAGACATTGTTGGGCCTCCAAGTGCAGAGGTTTGTAGGACAGTAGCAAATTTCCTTCAAGTGGATGACCTAAGGTTTATCAATCCGTAGGAGGCGTAGGATGAAGATGGTCTCTCTCAAGCAACCCTGCAACCAAATAACAAAGAGTCTCTTATGTCCCCAACACACCCAATACAATGGTAAATTGTATAGGTGCACTAGTTCTGCGAAGAGATGGTGATACAAGTGGTATATGGATGGTAGATAAAGATATTAGTAATCTAAAATTGTAAAAACAGCAAGGTAACTAATGATAAAAGTGAGCACAAACGGTATTGCAATGTGTTGAAACAAGGCCTAGGGTTCATACTTTTGCTAGTGCAAGTTCCCTCAACAATAATAACATAATTGGATCATATAAATATCCCTCAACATGCAACAAAGAGTCACTCCAAAGTCACTAATAGAGGAGAACAAACAAAGAGATTATGGTAGGGTATGAAACCACCTCAAAGTTATTCTTTCCAATCAATCCGTTGGGCTATTCCTATAAGTGTCACAAACAGCCCTAGAGTTCGTACTAGAATAACACCTTAAGACACAAATCAACCAAAACCCTAATGTCACCTAGATACTCCAGTGTCACCTCAAGTATCCGTGGGTATGATTATACGATATGCATCACAAAATCTTAGATTCATCTATTCAACCAACACATAGAACCTCAAAGAGTGCCCCAAAGTTTCTACCGGAGAATCACGATGAAAACGTGTGCCAACCCCTATGCATAGGTTCATGGGCGGAACCGCAAGTTGATCACCAAAACATACATCAAGTGAATCACGTGGTATCCCATTGTCACCATAGATACGCACGGCAAGACATACATCAAGTGTTCTCAAATCTTTAAAGACTCAATCCGATAAGATAACTTCAAAGGGGAAACTCAATCCATTACAAGAGAGTAGAGGAGGAGAAGAAACATAAGATCCAACTATAATAGCAAAGCTCGCGATACATCAAGATTGTGCCAAATCAAGAACACGAGAGAGGGTGATCAAACACATAGCTACTGGTACATACCCGCAGCCCCGAGGGGGAACTACTCCCTCCTCATTATGGAGAGCACCGGGATGATGAAGATAGCCACCGGAGAGGGATTCCCCCTCCGGCAGGGTGCCGGAACGGGTCTAGATTGGTTTTCGGTGGCTACGGAGGCTTCTGGCGGTGGAACTCCCGATATATTGTGTTCCTCGATCGTTTTAGGTTATATGGAGATATATAGGCGGAAGAAGTACGTCAGGGGGCCACGAGGGGCCCACGAGGGTGGAGGGCGCGCCCAGAGGCGGTGGGCATGCCCCCTGCCTCGTGGCCTCCTTTGTAGGTCCCCTCACGTGTACTCCAAGTCTTCCGGGCTTTGTCTGATCCAAAAAAAAGTTCCGTGAAGTTTCAGGTCAATTGGACTCCGTTTGATTTTCATTTTCTACGATATTCTAAAACAAGGTAAAAATAGAAACTGGCACTGGGCTCTGGGTTAATAGGTTAGTCCCAAAAATGATATAAAAGTGTATAATAAAGCCCATAAACATCCAAAACAGTAGATAATATAGCATGGAGCAATCAAAAATTATAGATACGTTGGAGATGTATCAAACTGCCTGGCGAATCCATGGGAGCAGCGGCGAACTGCCTTCTCTTCAGGGGGAGTGGAACTGGCGAGGAGGAGATAAGAGCATAGTAACTGCAGGGCCTCATCCCTTCCAACTGTAGCTGCTCCATCGTTCCTTAGCGAAGGGGTGAGGCTATTATTTACTATGTACTCGTACTGTAGCAGTACTAGTACTACTTTCTCAACTAGTAGTGTGATGTACTGTGCTTCTTGAAGGAAATATGCCCTAGAGGCAATAATAAAGTTGTTATTTATATTTCCTTATATGATGATAAATGTATATTATTCATGCTAGAATTGTATTAACCGGAAACTTTGTACATGTGTGAATACATAGACAAACAGAGTGTCCCTAGTATGCCTCTACTTGACTAGCTCGTTAATCAAATATGGTTAAGTTTCCTAGCCATGGACATGTGTTGTCATTTGATGATCGGGATCACATCATTAGAGAATGATGTGATGGACAAGACCCATCCATTAGCTTAGCATAATGATCGTTCAGTTTTATTGCTACTGCTTTCTTCATGACTTATACATGTTCCTCTGACTATGAGATTATGCAACTCCAGAATACCGAAGGAACACCTTGTGTGCTATCAAACATCACAACGTAACTGGGTGATTATAAAGATGCTCTACAGGTGTCTCCAATGGTGTTTGTTGAGTTGGCATAGATCGAGATTAGGATTTGTCACTCCATCTATCGGAGATGAGTTTATGTGTTTTGATGTACCGAAGGTAGTTCGGAGTCCCGGATATGATCACAGACATGACGAGGAGTCTCTAAATGGTCGATACATAAAGATCGATATATTGGAAGCCTATATTTGGACATCGGAATAGTTCCGGGTGAAATCAGAATTTTACCGGAGTACCGAGAGGTTACCGGAACCCCCCGGTAAATGTATGAGCCTTATTGGGCCATAGTAGAGAGAGGGAGAGGAGACCAGGGCAGGCCGTGCGCCCCCTCTCCCTCTGGTCTGAATTGGACCAGGAGGGGGGGCGGCGCCCCCTTTCCTTTCTCCCTCTCTCCCCCTTCCTTCTCTCCTAGTCCAACTAGGGAAGTGGGGGGGGGGGGAATCCTACTCCCGGTGGGAGTAGGGACTCCTCCAGGGCGCGCCATAGGAGGGCCGACCCTCCACCCTCCTCCACTCCTTTATATACGTGGCCAGGGGCACCCCTAGATACACATGTTGATCATTGATCATTAACCCGTGTGCGGTGCCCCCCTCCACCATAATCAACCTCGGTCATATCATAGCGGTGCTTAGGGAAGCCCTGCATCGGTAGCTTCATCAACACCGTCATCACGTCGTCGTGCAGACGGAACTGTCCCTCGAAACTCTACTAGATCGTGAGTTCGTGGGACGTCACTGAGCTGAAGGTGTGCAGATTACGGAGGTGCGGTACGTTCTGTACTAGGATCAGTCGATTGTGAAGACATACGACTACATCAACCGCGTTGTCATAACACTTCCGCTTATGGTCTACGAGGGTACGTGGATGACACTCTCCCCTCTCGTTGCTATGCATCGCCATGATCTTGCGTGTGCGTAGGAATTTTTTGAAATTACTGCGTTCCCCAACAGTGGTATCCGAGCCAGGTTTATACGTAGATGAAATATGCACAAGTAGAACACAAAGTAGTTGTGGGCGTGGGTATATACATATTGCTTGCCGTCACTAGTTGATTCTTGATTCAGTGGCATTGTTGGATGAAGCGGCCCAGACCGACATTACGCGTTCGCTTACGCGAGACTGGTTCTACCGACGTGCTTTGCACACAGTTGAATCGAATTCAATGAACATGGTTCTTTCTGAAGATCAAAAAGCAGTCGCTATACCGCGTTATCGGATTCAATGAACAAGTTAGACGTCCTCTACTTTGTAGCAGCCACGTAAAACTTGCAACAACAAAGTAGAGGACGTCTAACTTGTTTTTGCAGGGCATGTTGTGATGTGATATGGTCAAGACATGATGCTAAATTTTATTGTATGAGATGATCATGTTTTGTAACATAGTTATCGGCAACTGGCAGGAGCCATATGGTTGTCGCTTTATTGAATGAAATGCAATCGCCATGTAATTGCTTTACTTTATCACCGTGATAGTCGTGGAGGCAATAGTTGGTGTGACGACAATGATGCTTCGATGGAGATCAAGGTGTCAAGCCGGTGACGATGGTGATTATGACAGTGCTTTGAAGATGGAGATCACATGCACAAGATGATGATGGCCCTATCATATCACTTATATTGATTGCATGTGATGTTTATCTTTTATGCATCTTATTTTCTCAGATCTACGGTAGCATTATAAGATGACCTCTCACTAAATTTCAAGGTATAAGTGTTCTCCCTGAGTTTGCATCGTTGCAAAAGTTCATCGTGCCGAGACACCACGCGATGATCGGGTGTGATAAGCTCTACATTCACATACAACGGGTGCAAGCCAGTTTTGCACACGCAGAATACTCGGGTTAAACTTGACGAGCCTAGCATATACATATATGGCCTCGGAACACTGGAGACCGATAGGTCAAACGTGAATCATGTAGTAGATATGATCAACATAGTGATGTTCACCATTGAAAAGACATGGTTTAGTTGACTTGGATCACGTGATCATTTAGATGACTAGAGGGATGTCTATCTAAGTGGGAGTTCTTAAGTAATATGATTAATTGAACTTTAATTTATCATGAACTTATCCCTGATAGTATTTGCATAACTATGTTGTAGATCAATAGATCGCGATGTAGCTCCCCATTTATTTTTGATATGTTCCTAGAGAAAAACTATGTTGAAAGATGATTGTAGCAATGATGCGGACTAAGTCCGTGATCTGAGAAAATTATGTCCTTGATGCACAGAAGAATTATGTCCTTGATGCACCGCTAGGTGACGGACCTATTGCAGGAGCAGATACAGACATTATGAACATTTGGTAAAGCTCGGTATGATGACTACTTGATAGTTTAGTGCACCATGCTTTATGGCTTAGAACCGGGACTTCAAAAACATTTTGAATGCCACAGAGCATATAATATGTTCTAAGAGTTGAAATTGGTATTTCATACTCTTGCCCGTGTCGAGAGGTAGAAGACCTCTGACAGTACTTTGCCTATAAGATGGAGGAGAATAGCTCAACTAGTGAGCACGTGCTCAGATTGTCTGGGTACTACAATTGCTTGAATCAAGTGGGAGTTAATCTTCCAGATAAGACAGTAATTGACAAAGTTCTCTAGTCACTATCACCAAGTTACTAGAACTTCGTGATGAACTATAATATGCAAGGGATAACGAAAGTAATTCCCAAGCTCTTCACGATGCTGAAATCGGCAAAGGTAGAAATCAAGAAATAGCATCAAGTGTTGATGGTTAACAAGACCACTAGTTTCAAGAAAAAGGGCAAAGGGAAAGAAAGAGGAACTTCAAATAAGAATAGCAAGCAAGTTCCTGCTCCCATGAAGAAGCTCAAAGCTAGACCCAAGCCTGGAACTGAGTGCTTCTACTACAAAGGAAATGGTCACTGGAAGTGGAACTTCCCTAGATACTTGGCGGATAAGAAGGATGGCAAAGTGAACAAAAGTATATATTTGATATACATGTTATTGATGTGTACTTTACTAGTGTTTATAACAACACCTTAGTATTTGATACTGGTTCAGTTACTAAGAGTAGTAACTCGAAACGGGAGTTGCAAAATAAACAAAGACTAGTTAAGGGCAAGGTGATGATGTGAGTTGGAAGTGATTCCAAGGTTGATAAGATCACCATCGCACACTCCCTTTACCTTCGGGATTAGTATTGAACCTAAAATAAATGTTATTTGGTGTTTGCGTAGAGCATAATATGATTGGATCATGTTTATTGCAATACGGTTATTCATTTAAGTTAAGGATAATTGTTATTCTATTTACATGAATAAAACCTTCTGAGGTCATACACCCAAGGTGAATGGTTTATTGAATCTTGATCGTAGTAATACACATGTTCATAATATTGAAGCCAAAAGATGCAAAGTTAATAATGATAGTGCAACTTATATGTGGCCCTGCCGTTTAGGTCATATTAGTGTAAAGCGCATGAAGAAACTCCATGCTGATGGGCTTTTGGAATCACTTGATTATGAATCATTTGATGCTTGCGAACCATGCCTCATGGGCAAGATGACTAAAACTCCGTTCTCCGGAACAATGGAGCAAGCAACAGACTTATTGGATATAATACATACTGATGTATGCAATCCGATGAGTGTTGAGGCTCGTGGCGGGTACCGTTATTCTCTGATCTTCATAGATGATTTGAGCAGATATTGGTATATCTACTTGATGAAACATAAGTCTAAAACATTTGAAAAGTTCAAAGAATTTCATAGTGAAGTGGAAAATCATCGTAACAAGAAAATAAAGTGTCTGCGATCTGATCGTGGAGGAGAATATTTGAGTTACGAGTTTGGTCTTCATTTGATACGATGCGGAATAGTTTCGCAACTCACGCCACCTGGAACACCACATCATAATGGTGTGTCCAAACATCATAACCGTACTTTATTAGATACTAGCAAAAAGGCCCGTGTGTTGCTACGGGTTGAACATCGGCCATGTCAACCGCTCATACATGTAAAGGTGGCAACCTAGAGGCTTCACCTATACTTAGATTGATCTAACAATATTCAGATTGTGCAAAGTGCAATCAACATGGAATTTTTCATCAATTGTGGGAAATCCTAAATCCAACTTCCAGTTCAAACCCATTTAATTAAATTCAAATGAGTTTGACATTAAACCTTTCAATTATGCTCATTTCTATTTTTCTGGATCAAGCACATTTTTGTGACTCTGGAAAAAATGGCCCCTTGCCAAAAACCAATTCCTAAACCTCTCACCTTTTTCCTCTCTCTGTTTATATTTGATAAATAGAAAGAAAAGAGAATAAGAGATGAGGAGAGCAGACCGCCAGGCCGGCCCAACCGCAGCGCACCCCGATTCCCACTCATCTCTCTCCCTCTCGATTCCCTCGACACCGCCACCCACACGCGCACGCATCGCATCAGGAGAAGAGCTCCATGCGCACCGATCTCCTGGCCTGGAGCTCGACCCTGGATGCTGCGCCATCAGCTGACGCCGGCGAGCACACCGCCCATCTCCACCTCTGCTGAGAGGCCTGCGCCATTCCTACCTAGCCACCGTCGCCTTCCTCCGGTGAGGAGCGGAGATCCCTCGCGTCACCCTGCTGCTCTCCTCCTTCCCTTTTGCCTGCCCGCTCTTCCCTTCACCGCCACCTTCAGCCGATGCTCGGTGTAGTTCATGCACTTCTCACCTTTACTAACCCTCTATATTTATTTAATCCCTGTGCAAATGGATTCTCGTATGTATCCCTCTTGCGTAGGCTGCTTGTTGATGTTTCAGGGGACTTGCCACCGTTTATGAATTGGTGAAAATTGATATAGGAAAGCAAGGTGGGACTATTTAACAAAAAAGATGCATGCATGTTATTATGAAATAAATTATGTAGTGTGGCTTCCGACCCATAAAAGATGGCCCAACAGTTCATTGATTCGATGCAAAGAAAGCCTTGTAGCGCGGTACGTGTGAGAGGCCGGCTTGTGTACGAAATTAGCGATGTGCGACATACAGAAATCACATGGGTTACAGAGGATGGCTCATGGGCTATTTCGTTCGCTCCGCCTTTTCTTGATGGACTGTTTCGTTCGCTTTCTCGATGCCGAACAATCTGAACGAAATTGACGCTTTTGTACCACCTCATTTATATTACGATAAATTGCAAAAGCGTATTATGACATAAGAAGAAAGCATATTGTGACGGTGAACCCGACAAAGTCAATCCGTGCTTTATTATTTGGGAGAGATGGTGCAATCTATGATGTCTCTTACCGATTTATCACTATTGTTTTGGGGTTATCCATTAGAGACAACTGCATTCATGTTAAATAGGGCACCATCTAAATCCGTTGAGATGACACCATTTGAACTATGGTTTAGCAAGAAACCTAAGCTGTCGTTTCTTAAAGTTTGGGGCTATGATGCTTATGTGAAAAATTTTCAACCTTATAAGCTCGCACCCAAATTGGAGAAATGCGTCTTCCTAGGATACCCAAAGGAAACTATTGGGTACACCTTCTATCACAGATCCAAAGGAAAGATATTTGTTGCTAAGAATGGATCCTTTCTAGAGAAGAAGTTTCTCTCGAAAGAAGTGATTGGGAGGAATGTAAAACTTGATGAGGTAATTATACCTTCTCCCGAATTGGAAATTAGTTCATCACAGAAATTAGTTCTAGTGATTCCTACACCAATTAGTGAGGAAGTTAATGATCATGATCATGAAACTTCAGATCAAGTTACTACCGAACCTTGTAGGTATACCAGAATATGTCCCGCACCAGACTGGTACGGTAATCCTATTCTGGAGGTCATGTTACTTGACCATGACGAACCTACAAACTATGAGGAAGTGATGATGAGCCCAGATTCCCCGAAATGGCTTGAAGCCATGAAATCTGGGATGAGATCCATGTATTAGAACAAAGTATGGACTTTGATTGACTTGCCCGTTGATCGGTGAGCCATTAAGAATAAATGGATTTTCAAGAGGAAGACAGACACTCATAGTAGTGTTACTATCTACAAAGCTCGAATTGTCGTAAAAGGTTTTCGACAAGTTCAAGATGTTGACTACGATGAGATTTTCTCACTCGTAGCGATGCTTAAGTCTGTCCGAATCATGTTAGCAATTGCCACATTTTATGAAATCTGGCAAATGGATGTCAAAATTGCATTCCTTAATGGATTTCTTAAAGAATAGTTGTATATGATGCAACAAGAAGGTTTTGTCAATCCTAAAGGTGCTAACAAAGTGTGCAAGCTCCAGCGATCCATCTATGGACTGGTGCAAGCATCTCGGAGTTGGAATATATACTTTATAAAGTAATCAAAGCATATGGTTTTATACAGACTTGCAGTGAAGCCTGTATTTACAAGAAAGTGAGTGGGAGAACTACATAGTTTCTGATAAGTATATGTGAATGCATATTGTTGATCGGAAATAATGTAGAATTTTCTGGAAAGCATAAAGGAGTGTTCGAAAAGAGTTTTTTCAAAGAAAGACCTCGATGAAGCTACTTACATATTGAGCATCAAGATCTATAGAGATAGATCAAGACGCTTGATATATTTTCAATGAGTACATACCTTGACAAGATTTTGAAGTAGTTCAAAATGGAAAAGTCAAAGAAGGAGTTCTTGCTTGTTGAGGGAGTCCTGGATTAGGGGGTCTCCGGAGAGCCGGACTATATCCTTTGGCCGGACTGTTGGACTATGAAGATACAAGATTGAAGACTTCGTCCAGTGTCCCGATGGGACTCTACTTGGCGTGGAAGGCAAGCTAGGCAATACGAATATGGATATCTCCTCCTTTGTAACCGACCTTGTGTAACCCTAGCCTCCTCCGGTGTCTATATAAACCGGAGGGTTTTAGTCCGTAGGACAACATACAATCATACCATAGGCTAGCTTCTAGGGTTTAGCTTCTCTGATCTCGTGGTAGATCTACTCTTGTACTACTCATATTATCAAGAACAATCAAGCAGGACGTAGGGTATTACCTCCATCAAGAGGGCCCGAACCTGGATAAAACATCGTGTCCCTGCTTCCTGTTACCATCCGCCTAGATGCACAGTTCGGGACCCCTACCCGAGATCCGCTGGTTTTGACACCGACATTGGTGCTTTCATTGAGAGTTCTTTTGTGTCGTCGCCGTTAGGCTTGATGGCTCCTTGATCATCGATAGCGATGCAGTCCAAGGTGAGACTTTTCTCCCCGGACAGATCTTTGTATGCGGTAGCATCGCACTGCGGGCCAACTCACTTGGCCATCTGGAGGAGATCAAGAGTTACGCCCCTGGCCACCAGGTCTGGTTTGGGAGCTTAAACTACACGCTCGACATCCACGGAGACTTGATCTTCGACGGATTCGAGCCCCTGCCGATTGTGCCGCACGGTCACGATGAGCATGATTTAGCTCTAACATCGGACAGTGTTCAGGAGACCGCACCGGCAACCGCTCCGACCCTCAATCCGGAGCCAATTGCACCATCCATGGACAGGTGGATAGACCCCACCACAGAGGCTGCATTCTCAGCGGCGATCGAGCCGAATATCGACCTTACCCTTCACGAGAGCCGTGACGCCAAATTGCCGGATTCTTCCCCGGCCACGGACTCCGAACCGCCTGCGCCCGTGCCTATCGAATCCGACTGGGCGCCGATCATGGAGTTGACGTCCACGGATATCTTTCGGCACTCGCCCTTCGGTGACATGTTAAACTCATTAAGGTCTCTCTCCCTGTTAGGAGTGTCCTGGCCAAACTATGTTCGGTAGGACTGGGATGCGGATGACGAAGAAATTCGCCGCCCACCCACCACCCACTTACTAGCCACTGTCGACGATTTGACCGACATGCTCGACTCCGACTCTGAAGACATCGAGGGTATGGACGACGATGCAGGAGACGAACAGGAATCACTGCCCACAGGGCACTGGACGCCCACTTCATCATATGATGTATACATGGTGGACACACCCAAAGAAAATGACGACGAGGAACGGAAGGACAGAACGAAGGGTTGTTCCCTTGAGAAGCAGTAAAAGCGGCGGCGTAAGCGCCGCTCCAAATCCTGCCTTGGCAGAAGTAGCGATCATATAAACCCAGCGATAGAGCAAGGCGAGCCAGCGGATGACAAACATGGCATTGAACCATCGTCCGACCACGGCAACACGGAGAATCAAGTCGAACAACCCAACTCCGTCGAAGACAACAGTGCGGATAACATCACACCGGACAGGCACCCGGAGCAACAGAATACCCATAAAAGGTTTGTTGCCACTGCGAGGAGTCTGAAAAAGCAGAAGCAAAAGCTCAGGGCTGCAGAAGACACACTCAGAATCAAATGGAGTGAAGTACTCAACACTGAAGCGAAGTACGGCGGTAATCGCCACACCAAGAGCTTCAAGTTGCTACCTGAATTCGATGAGGAGGCCTTAGATCCCCCGCAATCAAAAAACAAACGACCATCCGGTCGGATAGACGACCTCGTGGCCAACATAGAGCGGCAAACGACACCGCACGTAGGACAGTACGCGATCCGCGTGAGGGGTCGCATCAAAAGGACGGCGCAATAATATCCATCTATGGGCCACGCAAGCGCGCTCCATCATGCAATGCAACACAACAAACATCCCAACACCACGGTACACCCAAATATAGGGGTGCCGCACACCCCCTATGTTTCACCGATGAGGTGCTGGACCATGAATTTCCAGAGGGATTCAAACCCATAAACATAGAGGCGTACGACGGAATGACAGACCCTGGGGTCTGGGTTGAGGACTACATCCTCCATATCTATATGGCTCGAGGAGACGATCTCCATGCCATCAAGTACTTACCCCTCAAGCTCAAAGGGCCAGCTCGGCACTGGTTTAAAAGCCTCCCCGAAAACTCCATTGGAAGCTGCGAAGAGCTCGAATACGCTTTTCGGGAAAATTGTCAAGGGACCTATGTCCGACCACCGGATGCAGACGATTTGAGTCATATAACTCAACAGCCCGGAGAGTCAGCCCGAAAGCTTTGGAACAGGTTCCTCACTAAAAAGAACCAAATAGTCGACTGCCGGGATGCCGAAGCCTTAGCAGCTTTTAAGCACAGCGTTCGAGATGAATGGCTTGCCAGACACCTCGGCCAAGAAAAGCCGAGAACAATGGCAGCATTAACAAGCCTCATGACCCGCTTTTACGCGGGCGAGGATAGCTAGTTAGCCCGATGCAGTACCAGCGACCCAAGTACATCCGAAGTCAGGGACGAAAACGGGAAACCACGACGCAGCAAAAACAAGCGCCGGAATAAAGAAGACATCCCAAAGAGCACGATGGTAAACGCCGGATTTAGAAGCTCTCGGCCAGGTCAACAAAAGCTGCCCTCCAAAGGCAACAGAGAAGAACTGTCCAACCTAAACAAGATTCTGGATAAAATATGTCAGATCCACAGACCCCCGATAAACCTGCAAATCATACCCATAGAGAATGTTGGGTCTTCAAGCAGTTCGGCAAGCTCAACGCCGAACATTAGGGCAGGATACACCAAGCGAAGACGAGGACGAGCCTCACAAGCAAAGCACTGGGGAACAGAAGAAATTCCCACCAGAAGTCAAAACAGTAAACGTGTTACACGTGACAAAGGGGAGAAACAAAGCGGCACTCCTAGAGACACATGCCCCAGGGCCTATCACCACGGAGTTCTGCCACTGGTCGTCCCAACCGATCACCTTTGACCATCAGGATTACTCGGCAAGTATCCGACGTACAGGATGGGCTGCCTTGGTATTAGACCCAATAATTGACGGATACCACTTCACACGAGTCCTGATGGACGGCGGCAGCAGTTTAAACCTGATATATCAGGACACAGTCCGCAAAATGGGGATAGACCCGACAAGAATAAGCCATAGCGATACTACCTTTAAAGGAGTAACGCCAGGCCCAGAAGCCTATTGCACGGGCTCCCTCTTACTAGAGGTTATATTCGGCTTTCCCGATAACTTCCGCAGCGAAAAGTTAACCTTCCACATCACTCCGTTCCAAAGTCGCTATCACGCACTACTCGGACGCGAAGCTTTCGCTCGCTTTAACGCAACACCGCATTACGCTTATCTCATGCTTAAGATGCCCGATCCACACGGCATCATTACAGTAAATGGAAATATTGAGCGCTCCTTGCGCGCGGAAGACCGTGCGGCTGCCTTGCCATCCGCACACTAAACGGCTTCACCAACTAAAGCATCTGACATGTGGTTAAGACCACGGACGCGGTTAGATGAGTCCAACGCAGCTATATGTAATTAGTACAGGTTTGATGGCTATACCCCTATTACAACACAAGGGGTTCAACGCGCGCAAACAAGTAACAATTAGGCTCAACTTTACTGATCTTGAACTGTACATGGTTTATTCAGTATAACCTACCTTTTTGCACACCAACTTTTCAACTAAGTTCCTCTCTTTTACAGATGACCATCGTACTACACCCGTCCAGGATACGGCACAACGGAGACATAGGCACAGACGTGTAGCAGGGACCCATTCCAAGGATTCTTTTTAGATTAAGACCCTGCGTAAACCTTTTTTACTGTCTCTTGTTGATACACATCCCCCGGATTCTCAGTACAATTGAGAAGGATGCTGACGTATTGGCATGTGGCCACGTCAGAATATTGCACGTACCTGGACACTAGGGGCTTATTACAAAGGGCACTGCTTAAGCCCGGTTTACACCATAAAGACCGAATACCTTAGGGAGTGTTCGGCGTCGCGAGTTTGGCCTTATATGCATCAACTCCGAATCATGTCTTTTGTCAAATGTTGTGTTTGCCCGGCTCCTGTGTTTTGCTGCCTTACATTCCGCTCTATCGGCTAAGGCGGCACCAAGAGAACTACTGTGATTGTGCCCTGGTTCATCCGGACGAGCACCTCAGTAGAGAAAGCCGAAAACTAACTGTCATGATATAGCGTGAGACTGGTCAACCACTCGATGACCTAGCAGAATCTTCGGGATTCCTACGCTTTAACGAAGGGCCATTTCCCGGCCAGGCATGTACGCACCCCGAATTCGGATGAGTGCGGAGCCACCAGGGGCTATATAGTAGCCCCACTGTCAAACTCCTCTGGCTAAGTGAAAGTGTTAAAGCATTATAGTCCGGTTGCCTAGTTCGCTGCGCTATCACCTCCTTAATGGACCAAGACGTTGGATCAAGTGTGAACATGCGTCTTCTGCGAACACCCCCGCATTATATGCGTGGGGGCTGAAGCCAACGACTGCCATCTTTCAGGTTATATACATATATACATAAATGACCGCACAGGAGGCATCATAGTACTTTCGGGCAAAAGTATAAAGACAGCCTTGATAAACTCAATAAAACATTGTTTTTACACTGGGAATACATGTCACTCAAACATAATATTCTTCAAGCACTGAGCCTCTATCGAATGAGCGCCTTCAAGAACTTCTTCAAAGTAGTGCTCGGCAGCCACTCGGCCTATGGCCAAACCCTGTGCCGCAACAGTGGTGGCATCCATCTCCGCCCAGTATGTTTTGACACGGGCAAGGGCCATCTGTGAGCCTTCTATGAACGCCGACCTCTTTACAGCATCGATGCGTTGCACAACACCAAGGAACTGTTGCACTAAGCTAAAGTAGCTATTTTGCCTTGGCCCTCCCGGCCACAAATGATCCACAACGGACCTCATGGCAAGTCCGGATAATCTATGGAGCTTGGCCCACTCGGCCATTTGCTCATTCAACAGCAGCGGACGGCCTGGAGGATGAAACTGTGACCAAAACAGTTTTTCCACTTCGTGATCTTTCCGGTCCTTGAAGTACTCGGCTGCATCAGCAGCACTGGCAACCAAATCCACGTAGGCGTCTGCAGAACTCCATAGCCGGTCCAGAGGCGCATACTTCGGATCCCCAAACTTAGTCCGCAACAAGAAGGGCTTCCCAGATACAGTATTCGCAGCTTGATTCAGCTCCTCCTTCGTCGCTCTAATTTTGGAGCGGGCTTCGTTGGCAGCCACTCGGGCCTTTTCCAGGTCCGTCGCCTTTGCCCGGTTTTCTTCTTCAAGAAGCTGGTAATGGTCAGCAACATCTTTTAACTCTACAACCATCCTGGCTATTTTTTGTTTGCTCTTGCAATGCGCAACCTGTTCGGCCCTTAACTCTCCGGCCGCCTTTAAAGCGGCCACATTACTACTCCTTGCTTGCTCCTTGCCTCGGGCAAGCTCCGCCCGAAGGGTCTCCACGATGGCAGCTCCATCTGCAGTCACAACATATTAAAGATACTGGCATCATGTTTCTCTTATTATGTGACAATCACCAAAAAAATCACTTACCCTGTGCCTCGTCAAGCCGCTTGTTAACAAACATGATGTCGGCATCTGCCGCATCCAGTTGTCGCCTTAGTTCGGCAAACCCATCAGTCCGGCTAGCCACCGGAGCTTCAACCTTGGACTATGATCCTCTGTTTGCCGCCGTTCTCGACGACAACCAAAGTCTCAGGGGCTACTATCTACATGGGCATACCTAACGTATGCGGTACTACTAAAGTCATACATTATTTTACGTACCTCAAAGCCTTTGAGCGGACTCATAAAAGCTTCGTGCAAACCGCTTTCGGCAGATGAAATCCTTTCAATTACTGTACTCATTAGCGTACGATGCGCTTCCGAGATGACAACTTTCCCTAGAAGATCCTTCAGCGCGTTCGACCGCACACAGTATGGACCCTTGCTGTCGCTCTCCTCAGGAGCCGGATACTGGGGATGCCGGGTAGCCAAAGGGTTATCGTCTGGCGATATTGGATCCGGAGATACCCTTCGCGACGACATTTCAAGGTCGCCCGCTTCTTGAGGTGGGGAGTCCGGGGGAGGCGTTTCGCTCTCCATCATCTCCGTAAGAAGATCCCCCGAAGATGAACTCTGTCGAGAAGGGCTGCGGTCCGGACTACAATATACAAGCATCGGTTATTGTCTTTGGAAGTAAGGTTGGATATCCTCACTATTAAGTAGTGTTTGATTACTTACAGCTTGGTAGAGGGCTGATCCCCGCGTGGACATTGTGCGGCAAGAATACCCTCCGAGACAGGACCCTCTGGCGAAGATTTCTTCTCCCGTTTGGGAACCTTAGTTTCCGGATCTTCAGAGGTAGTCCTCTTCCTTCCCCGGGGAGAGAGAATGTCAGATTCTTCCCCTTGGTTATCCTCCCTTGCGGAGGTGCTCATTCCCTCGATTGGAATAGGTAGCGATGGAGCGCCGCTTTCACCCTCTTTATTCCCCCTTCATCTTCCTTTGAGGGCACTAGACAAGGTGCTGGCTCGAGCATCTTTTCCAGCACCGGATTACCCAAGCCTTCAGGAAGGGGGGCCGAAAACCGAATCATCTTCGCCTTTGTTATCCAGTCCTGGTCAAAGAGCGATTCTTCAGAATGATGTCATGATAAATAAAAGGACAATGTGTTCGGCCATGGGATTACTTACTTGGGCAGTGGGGCGGTTGCAGCTCAGGCCCACGTCGTCGGTAGTGTCCGGACACTCTATTTGGGGTCCGAAGAACGATTTGTACATCTCCTCGTGCATCACGCCAAGGAAATTCTGAATGGTGCACGGTCCTTCCGGGTTGAATTCCCACATGCGGAGGGGCCAGCGTTTGCAAGGCTGGACTCGACGAACCAACATAACTTGCATTACCATAACCAGACTGAAATCTCCCTCGAAGAGATCTCGGACACGACTCTGCACTATTGGCACGTCCTTGGCTGGACCCCAGCTCAGCCCCCTGCTGATCCATGACATCAGTTGTGGTGGAGGGCCCGAGGGAAAGGTGGGGGTAGCTACCCACTTGGCACTTCGGGGAGCAGTGACGTGAAACCACTCCCATTGCCACAATCCGGACACCTCTGGAAAGGAACCCTTTGGCTATGGAGCGTCAGCAATTTTGCTTATTAGAGCGCCTCCGCATGCTGCGTACCGCCCCTCGAACATCTTCGGCTTCACATCAAAGGTCTTGAGCCACAGGCCGAAGTAAGGGGTAATGCGGAGGAAGGCCTCACAAATGACAATAAATGACGAGATGTGAAGATGGGAATCCGGGGCCAGATCGTGAAAATCCAGCTCGTAGTAGAACATAAGACCCCTAAGAAAGGGATCCAGAGTGAGGCCTAGTCCTCAGAGGAAGTGGGAGACGAACACAACACTCTCGTTGGGTTCGGGAGTAGGGACGACCTGCCCTCGGGTGGGCAGCCTATGCGAAATTTCGGCGGTCAGATATCTGGCCTCCCTCAACTTCCTGATGTCCTCCTCCGCGACGGAGGAAGGCATCCACCCGCCTTGAAGGCTGGATCGTGACATGATTGAAGGTCCGAAGCACCTGACCTGGGCTTTGGGTGTTAGAACTCGAGGCGGGGGAAGGATTCGATTGAGCACGGGAGGGAAAAAGAAAAAGCCTTGTCCCTTTATAAAGGGGATGAATATCAGGCATCCTCCTCGTGGCCGTTCGAGACTTACCTAAAGACCTAGGAGTCATACCAACAGGCACGGTTGGGTTACCCACGTTTGTATTGATGAGAATCCCGTGATAATGGGAACATGATCTCTGCTTTGAGAAGACATGTCAAGAAACTGCCTCGCATTATGTGCGGGGCTGGTTAAAGAAAAATGGTTCAAATAATTACCGGGCCATGGCGTGATGTCATGCTGCCAAAACGTGTCAGCAGATTGGATTTATGGAAATATTATTCTCTCTACGGTGGTATGTGGAGCTTATTTTGCAGAGTCAGACACTATCCTTGTATTCAAACTCTTCCGTGGTGTATTCGGAGGAGGAACCCAGCTTGCAATGCCGAAGACAACATTGCGCGCCGGACTCATCGTCATTGAAGCCTGGTTCAGGGGCTACTGAGAGAGTCCTGGATTAGGGGGTCTCCGGACAGCCGGACTATATCCTTTGGCCGGACTGTTGGACTATGAAGATAGAAGATTGAAGACTTCGTCCCGTGTCCGGATGGGACTCTACTTGGCGTGGAAGGCAAGCTAGGCAATACGGATATGGATATCTCCTCCTTTGTAACCGACCTTGTGTAACCCTAGCCTCCTCCGGTGTCTATATAAACCGGAGGGTTTTAGTCCGTAGGACAACATACAATCCCACCATAGGCTAGGTTCTAGGGTTTAGCCTCTCTGATCTCGTGGTAGATCTACTCTTGTACTACTCATATTATCAAGAACAGTCAAGCAGGACATAGGGTATTACCTCCATCAAGAGGGCCCAAACCTGGGTAAAACATCGTGTCCCCTGCCTCCTGTTACCATCCGCCTAGACGCATAGTTCGGGACCCCCTACCCGAGATCCGCCGGTTTTGACACCGACACCTGTGTTGTAAGATGTGAAGTTGAGTAAAGACTCAAAACCGACCACGGCAGAAAATAGAAAGAGAACGAAAAGTCATTCCCTATGCGTCAGTCATAGGTTCTATAAAGTATGCTATGTTGTGTACCAGATGTATTGTGTACCTCACCATAAGTTTGGCAAGAGGGTACAATAGTGATCTAGGAGTGGATCACTGGACATCGGTCAAAAATATCCTGAGTGGAATAAGGAAATATTTCTTGGTTAAGGAGATGACAAAGAGTTTGTCATAAAGAGTTACGTCGATGCAAGCTTTGACACCGATCTGGATGACTCTAAGTCTCGATCTAGATACATATCGAAAGTGGGAGCAATTAGCTAGAGTAGCTCCGTGCAAAGCATTGCAGACATAGAAAATTTACAAAATACATACGACTCAAAATGTGGCAGACCCGTTGACTAAATTGCTCTCACAAGAAAAACATGATCACTCTTTGGGTGTTAATCACATAGCGATATGAACTAGATTATTGACTCTAGTAAACCCTTTGGGTGTTAGTCACATGGAGATGTGAACTAATCACATAAAGATGTGAACTATTGGTGCTAAATCACATGACAATGTGAGCTAGATTATTGACTCTAGTGCAAGTGGGAAACTGAAGGAAATATGCCCTAGAGGCAATAATAAAGTTCTTATTTATATTTCCTAATATCATGATAAATGTTTATTATTCATTCTAGAATTGTATTAACCAGAAACTTTGTACATGTGTGAATACATAGAGAAACAAAGTGTCCCTAGTATACCTCTACTTGACTAGCTCGTTAATCAAAGATGGTTAAGTTTTCTAGCCATGGACATGTGTTGTCATTTGATGAACGGGATCACATCATTAGAGAATGATGTGATGGACAAGACCCATCCGTTAGCTTAGCATAATGATCGTTCAGTTTTATTGCTACTACTTTCTTCATGACTTATACATGTTCCTCTGACTACGAGATTATGCAACTCCCAAATACCGGAGGAACACCTTGTGTGCTATCAAATGTCAAAACATGAGTCGGTGATTATGAAGATGCTCTACAGGTGTCTCTAATGGTGTTTGTTGAGTTGGCATAGATTGAGATTGGGATTTGTCACTCCGTCTGTCGGAGAGATACCTCTGGGCCCTCTCGGTAATGTACATCACAATAAGCCTTGCAAGCAATGTAGTTAATGAGTTAGTTACGGGATGTAACATTACGGAACGAGTAAAGAGACTTGCCGGTAACGAGATTGAACTAGGCATTGAGATACCGATTATCGAATCTCGGGCAAGTAACATACTGGTGACAAAGGGAACAACGTATACCGTTATGCGGTTTGACCGATAAAGATCTTCATAGAATATGTCGGAACCAATATGAGCATCCAGGTTCCGCTATTGGTTATCGACCGGAGACATGTCTCGGTCATGTCTACATAGTTCTTGAACCCGTAGGATCCACACGCTTAATGTTCGGTGATGATCGGTATTATGAGTTTATGTGTTTTGATGTACCGAAGGTAGTTCGGAGTCCCGGATATGATCACAAACATGACGAGGAGTCTCTAAATGGTCGATACATAAAGATCGATATATTGGAAGCCTATATTTGGACATCGGAATAGTTCCGGGTGAAATCAGAATTTTACCGGAGTACCGAGAGGTTACCGGAACCCCCCGGTAAATGTATGAGCCTTATTGGGCCATAGTAGAGAGAGGGAGAGGAGACCAGGGCAGGCC
>NC_041388.1:558643225-558656571 GCF_002162155.2 Triticum dicoccoides | reverse complement strand
CAGGGCGCGCCATAGGAGGGCCGACCCTCCACCCTCCTCCACTCCTTTATATACGTGGCCAGGGGCACCCCTAGATACACATGTTGATCATTGATCTTTTACCCGTGTGCGGTGCCCCCCTCCACCATAATCAACCTCGGTCATATCATAGTGGTGCTTAGGGAAGCCCTGCATCGGTAGCTTCATCAACACCGTCATCACGTCGTCGTGCAGACGGAACTGTCCCTCAAAACTCTACTAGATCGTGAGTTCGTGGGACGTCACTGAGCTGAAGGTGTGCAGATTACGGAGGTGCGGTACGTTCGGTACTAGGATCGGTCGATCGTGAAGACATACGACTACATCAACCGCATTGTCATAATGCTTCCTCTTACAGTCTACAATGGTACATGGACGACACTCTCCCCTCTCGTTGCTATGCAGCACCATGGTCTTGCGTGTGCGTAGGATTTTTTTTGAAATTACTGCGTTCCCCAACACTTCTAGTATAGTGCACCAGTTTTGAACTCTTAATCTCAGGGCCAAGGAGCTACAGTTGGAAGTGGAGGGTAGTACTTTTCTCTAGAACCATCGTTGTACTATCAATGCAGGGAAAGTACACCTGTGTAGTGGGTACTCTCGGTGCTGTATTCAAGCACGTAGCTGGCCTACTCAGCCGCTCCTCTCACGCACACACTAGCAGCCTGTTTATCAGCGATGTTTACTGCAGGGGCAGAACATTTGAGTTATTTGATACTACGAGGCTAGGCTTTTCGCTACCATTTGTGGAGGTGTAATGGATCTCGTTGAACTTTGTTAGTAGTTCCTTCTTTATGAATGAGATGAGGCAAAGCTTTTGCCTCCGTTTCAAAAAAAATCACGTCAAGAGGAATTTCTTTTATAGAGCCGATAATGGAGTGACGTCCATGCATGCAACACCACAAGCTACAAAGTACTATTAGAGTACTAGCACTTTACGTACAGAGCCATATTCCATAGTTCCCAATGCCGCGCCAGGCTTTTCCGGCTCCTCGGGCTTATTTGGGAGGTGCTAGTTTAAATATGCTACTAGCTGATGAGGAAGCTAAAAGCGAGGTGTGGCTAGGGCGAGCACGCGAGCCACAATATGATGGGAAGGAAAACCTGTTCACGTGGCTGGGCTATCCAGTGCACACAGATTGTGGTGTGACACGTCCGTTCGACTTCAAAACTCAAACTACCCATGTACAATATTGGCTCGCAGCAAAGTTACTATTTAAAAAAAAGGCCACCGTGCGTTCGGCCGGGATCGAACCCACAAAACGAGGTATACACTCCCGCAACCACTAGTAGTACTCGTTGGAGTACAACACAACCTAGAATCTCCTTTTGTCGCTAGTAGTACATTATTCCTTACAAGAAACCACTAATAATGCCAATAAACTACTACCACTTGCAGACATGGCAGACTTAAGATAAGACTACCTTATCAACCATTATACATGTCCTTACCAACCAGCCCTACCAAGAAACGACTACTCTAAAAGTGCCGTTATAGGCATGTTTCAACCCATGTTGCCTGAGGGAGTCCTGGATTAGGGGGTCTTCGAACAGCCGGACTATATCCTTTGGCCGGACTGTTGGACTATGAAGATACAAGATTGAAGACTTCGTCTCGTGTTCGGATGGGACTCTACTTGGCGTGGAAGGCAAGCTAGGCAATACGGATATGTATATCTCCTCCTTTGTAACCGACCTTGTGTAACCCTAGCCCCCTCCGGTGTCTATATAAACCGGAGGGTTTACTCCGTAGGACAACATACAATCATACCATAGGCTAGCTTCTAGGGTTTAGCCTCTCCGATCTCGTGGTAGATCAACTCTTGTAATACTCATATCATCAAGAATAAATCGAGCAGGACATAGGGTTTTACCTCCATCAAGAGGGCCCGAACCTGGGTAAAACATCATGTCCCCTGCCTCCTGTTACCATCCGCCTTAGACGCACAGTTCGGGACCCCCTACCCGAGATCCGCCGGTTTTGACACCGACATTGGTGCTTTCATTGAGAGTTCCACTGTGCCTTCGCCAGAAGGAAGGATGCCTCGTCTCGTCTTTAAAGACGATGCTACTGTTGGGGGAGCTTTGGCTGTCGGCCAAACCCTCCGGCTAGGCGGTTTCATCATAACCGCCTGTTCGGCCGCCGCGCCAACGATGACATCTTGGGTCATCAAAAACAGCCTCCACATCAAATCGGCACTCGCCGAACAGATGGATCCAATGGAGCTCGCCTCCCTAAACGAGCTCTTGGATCGCATCGCCGCCCTGGGAGTCACTACGGACTATGATCAGATTGGGCTTAAACCCGATCAAAGGGAGATTTACTCTCCGCCAGTCACCCATCATATTGCAGTAGTGGAGGAACAACACGGCGACCTTTCCTCCATATTGAGGACCAACTATGTGTAGATTCCTGAGCTCTCCGAGCCGGATACCCGTCCGCGGGAGGACAACATCCAATCCCTGAACTTAGAGTCAGGCAGTGGGCCAGGACTATCGGGCAACACCCCGGAACCAGAATTTCCAAAATTGGAAATTCCTCGGCCCCTGGATCCCAGATCGGGTAAGGGTTCGGATTCAATTCCACCCACCCACCCAAACATAAGCGATCTTCCCCACATCAGGCAAGAGCCCCAGGAAACAGTACATCACTATTGGGCCAGATTCCTCCTTGCGATGAACAAGGTTAAGGACTATCGCGAGGAAGAGGCAATCTTATTTTTCTGCAATAATTGCACGGACAAGGGAATCCTTAATGCCATAAATCGCCGTGAGATATGACGCTTCACTGACTTGGCACCCATAGTATGAAAGTACTGTGAGATGGAAAGTGCCTGGAAAACCGAAACAAACTTTTGGGATAATCCGACCCTAAATTCGAACCCAGTCCGAAATAAAAGGGTGCACTATAAAAAGACACCCGGGTCAACTACCAAAAATCAAAAACCCTCTATAGGGCATGGAACCGTACTGGAGGGATGGCTCAATGGAGCCTGTAAAATTCAGAGTACAGAGGGCGCCATACCAACACATAGCCTTAGAGCATGTTGGATACTCCGGCAGGTGGCTAAAAGCGGTGAGGATCTTCTCATCCCAGAGGCTGCAGAGCACCATCCCACGGATAGCAATACGGTATTAACAGTCTTTGAGACCTTCGCTTCAAATAATAGGCACAAGCGAACACTTTGGAGCATTGCCGAAATCTGCCATGTGGCAGCAATAAATCCATGGAGTGACACGGCTATCACCTTCAATGCCAGTGATGAACCTAAATTCCAAACAGCCCGAGCACCAGCTGCACTGGTCCTCAGCCCAATCGTGGACGGCTTTCGACTCACCAAAGTACTCATGGATGGCGGCAGTGGATTAAACCTCGTTTATGAGGAAACTCTTCAAAATATGGAAATAGACTGGAACCGCATTGAGCAAAGTAGCACAACCTTTAGAGGAATCATCCCTAGTTGGGAAGCACGTTGTGCTGGGAAAATCACACTACATGTGGTATTCGGCACGCGGATAATTATAGGTCCGAAGAAATTACATTCCAAGTGGCCCCATTCAGCAGTGGTTATCTCACTCTTTTAGGACAGGAGGCGTTCACAATCTTCCAAGCCATACCCCATTACGGGTACATGAAGCTCAAAATGCCCGGACGGAATCATCACTCTCGCCAGTAATCTGGACACAGCACTCGGCGCTGAAAACAATACAGCCGCACTGGCCCTCGAGGCATTATCCGAAGCCCTCTCGGCCGAGGAATTAACCATGCTACGCTCCACATTGGACAGGGATGACATGATACTCGACAAGTGATCCAAGTCCACCTCTTTTAAACCAGCGAATGAAATAGTCAAATTCCAAGTCCACCCAACGGACCCTGCAAAAACAGCCTCCATCGGGGCACAGTTAAACCCCGCCGTGGACGCCGCACTACGAGAGTTCCTGCGCGAGAATTGTGACATATTTGCCTGGCACCCCTTAGACATGCCAGGAATCCCACGTAGGCTGGCCGAGCATAGCCTCAATATCCTAAAGGGATTCAATCCAGTCAAGCAAGCTCTTCAGCGTTTCTCCGAACCTAAGAGACATGCCATGGGAGAGGAACTAGTCAAGTTATTGGAGGCCGGATTCATCAGAGAAATAAAACACCTGGACTGGCTAGCAAACCTGGTGATGGTACCAAAGAAGGATAAATCCTGGCGCCTTTGTGTCGATTTCAAGGACCTCAAAAAAGCTTGCCCAAAGGACCCCTTCCCCTCCCCCGCATCGATCAAATTATCGATGCTACCACAGGACACGAGTCATTGTGTTTCCTCAACGCATACTCCGGTTACCACCAAATCAAGATGGCGGAGTCCGACCAAGCCGCAACGGCATTCATCACACCATACGGCCCCTTCTATTTTAACACAATGCCTTTTGGGCTCAAAAACGCCGGCGCAGCATATCAGCGCATGATTCAGACATGTCTGGAGAAATAAATCGCCAAAACAGTAAAGGCATACGTAGACGATGTGGTCATCAAAAACAAACACGTCGACTCCTTGATAGATGACTTGAGGCTCACATTCGACAGCCTCTGAACATACGACATCAAGCTCAATCTGGAAAAATGCGTTTTCGGTGTACCAGCCGGAAAGCTCCTGGGTTTCATTGTCTCCAGTAGAGGTATTGAAGCTAATCCGGCCAAAATCCGAGCTTTGTCACAGTTGGCTACCCCAACATACGACAAACAAATCTAGAAGTTAACTGGATGCGTGGCGGCTCTAAGCCGCTTTATCTCCCGCATAGGAGAAAATGCCTTACCCCTTTATCGCCTCCTTTGGCACACCGAACACTTCGAGTGGATGGACGCGGCCACAACCGGACTGGAAGAAATAAAGGCCATTTTGGCAACCAACCCAATCCTGGCCGTGCCAAACATCGGCGAACCAATGCTGTTGTACATTGCGGCAACTCATCAAGTTGTCAGCGCAGTGCTCGTTGTCGAACGAGAAGCACACGGACATAAATTCCCCCTTCAAAAGACGGTATACTATGTATCCACTGTCCTCACTCCATGCAAATCACGGTACCCACATTATCAAAAGATAGCCTATGCGCTATTCATGGCATCCCGGAAGCTGCGACACTACTTTCAAGAGTGTTCGATTACAGTAGCCCCGGAAGTGCCACATAATGATATTATAAACAACCGCGACGCTACGGGACGGATTGCCAAATGGGCCATCGAGCTCCTCCCGTTCGACATAACATACAAACCTCGACAAGCCATTAAGTCGCAAGTATTGGCCGACTTCGTCGCCAAATGGATGGAGGCCGAACTCCCTAAAGAGTATGGCGCATACTCCAATTGGATCATGCACTTCGACGGTTCTAAAATGCTGGCCGGTCTAGGGGCTGGCGTCGTCCTGACGTCCCCAACCGGAGATACCGTTCAGTACGTACTACAAATACTGTACACAGACTCCAACAACGCAGCCGAATATGAAGCTTTGTTGCATGGTATTCGGATGGCAGTCTCCATGGGCATTCAATGCCTGGAGGTGCGTGGGGATTCAAACCTCGCAATATCCCAAATAAATGTTGTACTTGATACCAAGGATCCGAAAATGGCGGCCTATCGAAACCCCATCCTAAAAATGTCAGCTCGGTTCGAGGGGCTCGAATTTCACCATGTGGCTCGGGAAAACAATCAGGCGCGCGGATATCCTCGCCCGCATCAGCGCCAAACGCAACGCGGTCCCTCCAACATATTTTTGGAGAGGCTGTTCAAGCCATCCGTAGTATGGGAAGGGGACACTGGTAACAACAGCTCGAACCTGACCAAAATACCTGATATCGAACACTCTGACACAATCGAAGGCTCCGCCACCGAAATAACACCTTCAGCCCATGTAATAATGGCCATAATTGCCCCGTGGACAGAACCATTCCTGGTCTACCTAACTAGACAGAAACTTCCGGAGGACCAAAATGAGGCACGCTGCATAGTGTGGCGATCCAAGGCCTACAGGGTCCATGAGGGAGAATTGTACAACAAAAGCACTACCGAAGTCCTTCAAGGTGCATCTCCGAAGAGGAAGGGCGGAAACTTTTGGCAGAAATTCATGCCGGACTCGGCGGTCACCACGCCGCAGCCCAGGCTCTTGTAAGCAAGGCCTTTCGTACAGGATTCTATTGGCCAACGGCCCGGGCAGATGCACAGGACTTGGTCCAACGTTGCGCCGGTTGCCAGCTCTTTGCCAATCAAAGCCACATGCCACCCACCGCCCTCCAAACAATCCCCATTACGTGGCCCTTTGCAGTCTGGGGGCTTGACATGGTTGGACCCCTTAAAGGGGGAACCCACAAGAAAAAATACTTACTGGTCATGGTGGATAAATTCACCAAATGGATAGAGGCCAAACCTGTTAAAACAGCCGAATCCGGACCGGTGATTGACTTCATATCCGGAGTCGTACACCGTTATGGCGTCCCCCACAGCATCATCACTGATAATGGCATGAACTTCACGGCCGATGAGGTAAAACTCTGGTGCAGCAAAATGGGCATCAAGCTCGATTATGCCTCACTCTATCACCCACAAACCAACGGCCAAGTGGAGCGCACGGACGGTCTTATAATAAGCGGCATTAAACCTATGCTAATGCGGTCCTTAACAGATTCTAACACGCACTGGGTAGAGGAGCTCGCCTCCGTACTCTGGGGGCTGCGGACCACGCCGAACCATAGTACCGGATATACAACCTTCTTTATGGTGTACTACGCAAAGGTAGTCTTGGCCTGTGACATAATTCATGACTCGCCTCGAGTGCGCATGTACGAAGAAAGAGAAGCCGAGCTTGATCGGCAGGACAGTCCGGACACCTTGGAGGAGGAGCGCGACATAGCAAAAGCCCGTTCCGCATTTTATCAGCAACAGGCTTGCAGATACCAAAGCAGAGAAGTACAGGCCAAAACTTATAACGTTGGCGAACTAGTTCTACGCCTGCCGGATAAGAAAAAGAACAAGCTCAAGCCCAAATGGGAAGGTCCCTTCATTATTGACCAAGTTCTGACCGATGGAGCGTACCGACTGCGGGATGCATCGAATAATCGACTCGAGCCGAACCCATGGAACGCGGCCAGGCTCCGAAGATTCTACGCCTAGCACCGGACCTTGTGTTCGTCCCCTTCCTCTGTCCATTTTTTATACATTATCTGTCTTGTTTTTCTTTCTTTCTTTTATTCTTTCTCTAGGCCTTCAAAGGCCAACTTGCGCCTCATTTGCACATTACGGATGCGCTAGCCGCACTCATCATACCTGGGGGCTTCTTTCACAGAAGCTTGATTATTTATTTGGGCCTCGTGCCCCGCATATGTGTTATGCTTCCACACGTACCTTTTTTCGCCATTATATGCATCGATATGACTTAAGTTTTGGCCAAGCTGGGTTGCCTGGCTCTTGTATTTATGCCCTACGTTCCCGTTAATTCGGCTAGGGCATAAGTTGAGCACCTCTGCGATTGTTACTGCCGGTTCAGCCGGATGTGTAGCTCAGACTGGGTGAAGCCGAAAGCTAGCATTCTTAAGGGAATATTCGATCGGCGAACAAAAGATGATTTTTTTATTTATTTTCCATATCTGCCCCCAGATGTTTTTTCGTGCGTTTCCTATCGCAGTCCGGACATGCACTTCAGGGCATGCTTACCCAGGGAAAGGAACCCTTAACGGAACTATTCTTCCTGGAAGATGTTTCTTACTACACATGTAATATAACATAACTAGTTGGGCACTTGTCTGTTCAAGCACCAATGACCCCTACGCCTGGTCTCCACACATACCCCGGTTCTTATATAACTGAGCGTCACTCTGGACTATCGGGTCCCGAGGTTGAAGCGAAAAGTTCTGCCATGACAAATGATCTACAATCCGGCTGGAAGGCATTATACATGTCACTTTAATTACATAGTCATGCAGACTGACTAAATTCCTCCTCTATACCATCCAACAGGCGGTCTAGCCTACAATCGTGTTGGGAATAATTTGCGGCTAATTCTACTTGTCCATAAGCTAAGCTAACGGGGATCTCTTTTCCGTCAGGCCACACAGGTCCGACCTCGGCCATGTTATTTGGGTCAGCCTTGGTGTACCGCGTCTTCACCATGGCCCAGGCTTCCCGGGCACCTTGTCGGCAGGCCGATATCTTCCATAATCGGAAGCGCCGCCGTGCTCCCTTGAGCTTCTCCGTAAGCTCTGCAACGCCTTCTGGCAGGGAGGTGGATGGCCACAAGGCCTAGGCAACACCTTGCATCACCTGCCGAACTTGTTCGTGCAGATGCGAGAGCTCGGATAGAAGATCACCTGCAGACCCGGGCAATTCCTCCACAGGACGACCGTCAGCATACCTACAGACATAACACTGTTAGTCGGCTTCTTCACTGAACTCCTTCAAAAGGATTTGTTCAAGCACTTACTAAAAATGCCGCACCAAAGCCGCTTTTTCTCCTTCTTGGAGTCTGCAAGCTGGGCTCGAACGTCTTTTAGTTCCACGCTCAGCTTGACATTGGCGTCTTGGAGATTGTTTTTCTCCCGCCTAACCTCAGTCAGCACGTGTTTTCCAGCCTCTAGTTGTCGCACGACATGCTGGTCCTCTGGATTCATCTGCAATATCTATTGTTAGATCTACAGCCACGCCGCACACTATATGGTACCATCATTCTTTAAAGTAAATGTTACCAGCGGGAGGCTTTTTCGGTTCTTGCAATGCAGCCACATCGGCCCGCAGTTGGGTCTTGCATTCCTCCAGCTCCTGGGACAGCCTAGTATTCTTCTCTGTAAGAACCTGCACAATAAAGATGATCCTTAAATTAGTTCTGGTAACTGTTTCAAGTCTCAGGGGCTACTGATACATATAAATCGCCAGATTTACTTACCCGTACATCCTTTACATACTGATCCGTGGCTCTGGATAGACCATCTTGAGCAGCACGGAGGTACGCCTCTCCGGAATTAAAGGCATCAAATGCCTCTAGTGAGAAACAAGCGTCACGGAGTACGGCCCAGCGCGCCTATGATTCATGGCGCTTTCCACTTCTGAGTTAGTAGCGGATAACCTATCCGCATCCTCTGTAGGGGGATTATCCGGCGCCTGCCCCATATCAGCTTCCGCCTCTATGTCCGGTCCTGGCGCCCGACTGGTGGAGGTGTGATCAGCAACATCGCCGGACATATTCCGGCGAGCGTTTTTTCTATTAAAGAAACACGGGCGTCATTACATTTTGAGAAAGACGACAACCACGGAGCGGGGTTTTTATACCTTTGCGCCGGCGTCTCCGTCCTAACCAGCTTCCTTTTTGGCCTACCCGGCCTCGGCGCCTCTTGTTGGTGAGTTGCTGCGGGTTCGGCAGGGCGTCCCGAATACCTTCCATCTAAGAAATGCCATGTGTATATGGTGGGTGAAGTGTCTAAAAGGGGATCCTAGTTTTTGGAGTTGGGATTTTTGGTTTTTCTTACGTGCGATGCGGGGAGCAGTCCAGGATAGTCAGCCGTAATGGCCACCATGGCGTCGTCGCAGCTTAACTGATAGAACTGCCGGTCTATCAGCTCCATGGAGATAACCGAATCTTCTTCAAGTCCGGAGTCGAGGGCCCGGTCAGGGTCCTCCGGTTGTGGAGAGGTGCTCCTAACCTCCTTTATGGCTTTTCGCAGTTCCTGCCGCAAACTGGCAAGGTGAATACTTATGACAAAGAATGCGGGAAAATGGAAATAAGGATATAGCTTACCCAGCTTGGAGGATTGTACATGGAGAATCCATCCCGTGGCTTGATGCAGGTGAACTCCTCCTCCTCTCCCTTGAACAATTCAGACATAACTTTTGCTAAAGCGGCAGCATCACCCGGACCCTTACGCCCGTAGCGGGTGGCGTCATCCGCCCCGTTGAAACACCACAAGGGGTGCCCACAGTATTGAAGTGGTTGCACTCCCCGCATTATGCAAATCGACATAACTTCGATTATTGTCAATCCTGATTGAGCCAGTGCTGTGATCCGGTTCATCAGATAGAGGACTTCTCTATTGTCTTCCACCTGGGGGCTCCGTGGGCGCCAACTTCGGCATTTCTTCAGAGGAGCATTGTTGAACTCAGGAAGACCCCGCTGAAAAGGGTCCGGAAGGGGAACATCATCCATATAAAACCATTCTGAAGGCCAGTCTTCGGAGGACTTCTTCGGGGTATCGAACATGTATCCGGTATCAGTGATGCGCCATATTTCAGCTCCGCCCACTTGATAAAGTGATTCCCTCTGTGTGCGAGGGACACGACAAAATAGCCTTTTCCATAGCTCGAAGTGAGCCTCGCAGCCCAGGAACAACTCGCAGAGAGCAACATAGCCGATGATATGTAGAATGGAGGCAGGGGTGAAATTGTGTAATTGGAGGCCGTAGAACTCCAGGAGCCCGCGGAGGAACGAATGAATTGGAAATCTGAGTCCCCTTAGTAAGTAAGGAACAAGGCAGACCCGTTCCCCCATGGAGGGACAGGGAAAGCTCTCCGCTTGCTCCCCGCCATTATAGGTGGCAAGCCCGACTCGAACGGGCACCATATATGCTTGAGGGAGAAATCCCTTGGTCTGCAGTTCGACCAATCGACTGTGTGGGACTGAACACCTCTCCCAATCACCGAACTTAGGGCTACGGGGGCGGGAGGAGGAGCTGCGGAGGTCGGCCATGCTGGAATAGATCTTTCCGAAACGCGCTCTGATGGATTCTCACTGTGGGGAAGATGGTGTGGATCGAATCTAAGAATCCCTATCCCTTTAATAGACAATTTATTTATCTGGCTAGGGGGGCAAATGTAAAAATGCCCCGGTGCCTCGTATTCATTCAATGCATGGGAGGTAACCCTTATTGCGCACAGAAGCCAAGAGGTTCAACATTTATGGGGCCGGATACTGCTTACAAACACTTGGAAATTGGAGAAGAACCCGCCTTGCAATGCCGAAGACAATACTGCACGCCGGACTCATCGTCATTGAAGCCTGGTTAGGGGGCTACTGAGGGAGTCCTGGATTAGGGGGTCTCCGGATAGCCGGACTATTGGACTATGAATATACAAGATTGAAGACTTCGTCTCGTGTCCGGATGGGACTCTACTTGGCGTGGAAGGCAAGCTAGGCAATACGGATATGTATATCTCCTCCTTTGTAACTGACCTTGTGTAACCCTAGCCCCCTCCGGTGCCTATATAAACCGGAGGGTTTAGTCCGTAGGACAACATACAATCATATATGCTAGCTTCTAGTGTTTAGCCTCTCCGATCTCGTGGTAGATCAACTCTCGTAATAC
This sequence comes from Triticum dicoccoides, assembly GCF_002162155.2. Classification (NCBI taxonomy): domain Eukaryota; kingdom Viridiplantae; phylum Streptophyta; class Magnoliopsida; order Poales; family Poaceae; genus Triticum; species Triticum dicoccoides. The sequence continues at coordinate 558,645,225 of NC_041388.1, read as the reverse complement.
TCATATCATCAAGAATAAATCGAGCAGGACGTAGGGTTTTACCTCCATCAAGAGGGCCCGCACCTGGGTAAAACATCGTGTCCCCTGCCTCCTGTTATCATCCGCCTTAGCCACACAGTACGGGACCCCCTACCCGAGATCCGCCGGTTTTGACACCGACATCACCCCTTAAGTCAACGCCTTCTATTCGACCAGCAAGTTTGGCGTTATGACTTGTGGGACCTACATGTCAGTCTGCACAAAAATCCCCGAGTGACCTCCTACCTCCGGCCCGTACACCTAGTCATCCTCGGCCCTGGGACGCAGCTACCACCGCTGGCAGAAGGTGAGGTCAAAACAGCCGGCGGTGCAGAGCCCATATTGCGGCAGCCCGGATGACAGCTCCGTCCGGCGCTTGCAGCCACTAGCTAGCCAAGATAGCTCCGTCCATCTGCTTGTCTGTAAGGTTTGCTAGCTAGATTGGCACGGCGGCGCGGCGGCTTGCTCGCGCGTGCTGCGCTAAGGCCAGCCATCTGGCTCAAGTGAAGGCCAGCGCGGCGGCTTGCTCGCTCGTGATTCACGCTCGGGCTAGCCTGGCAACCCATGCAGAGGCCAGTGCGGCATCCGGCCCATCCGGCGGAGCGGCGGCCAACTCGCTCATCACCGGCGCCATCGACGAACATGCATCACTACTATTTAAAGTAATGTTCAGGAAAAAAATGATTTGAGGGGGAATAACAAGATAGAAGGTCAGATGTGGGTCCCTTGTGTCAACGGTCAAACAAAATGTGTTGGTTTAAGCTTCCTCGTCAGCATGGACGTGTGGGCCAACCCTGTCATAAACGGGTTTAAACGAGCCTAATCGGCACTAGATAGTAGTTTTTGGCGTGGATTAAGAAATTTTGGGTATATTTTTGCTATTTTTTGTACAATAGTTTCTTCCTAGGGCTGGTTGAAAGTGGTAGTTTTTTGTTAAATACTCTACATATTGTAAGTAGGAGTGAAAGTTAAGCTTTGGAAGCTAATAAGCAAGGTTAGTTACATAGTGCATATGTGTACGCGATTGAAAGTAAATATCAACCATGAGTGACTAATATCTTGATGGAAAACTCGAAACTATGGAAATACTAGCATTTTTTTCCATGCTTGGAAATACTAGCAATGTTCACGTGCGTTGCAACGGATCATCATTAGAATAATACTTATTCACAAACTTGATACAAAACACTCTAATTTTGATATACATATATCACTAGAGATATATTGTGTTTCAATCAGAATATATTCCTTGGGCTGTTTTGGTGAGGCGAGGGAGGGATGTGGTTTGTTTTAAGATACTAATTATGGGGTTTTCTGCAAATTGGTAGAGAAGTGGGATGTTGGTGAGAAAAGGCAACAACTTACCTCAGAGTCGTTAGATGTAGGTCTAATAGTCAGAAATGACGGATGGCAGACACACCATCATCACCAACTTAGTCTTCTGTAGGAGTACCAGCAAGATGTTCATGCATTGCACGAAACATCAAGATGCATTTTTTTTATAAAACACTTGTTGTGATTGACCCATGTGGGAGTAACTCCATGTGTAAAAACTAATGATATCTCGATAGGAGATAAGGTGAAGAGGAGTGGGGTGTGGTGCTGATTGGTGGTCGGACAGAGCGAAGGCATGGGGATGGACGACGCCGGCAGCGGCCACCAGGCCAGTTTGTTCCAAAGGCTTCCTCTTTTAATTGCTCAACAATGAGGTTGTCACATCCCTAGTTCTAGTATGACCTAGGCTAGCCTTCATGTTTGCATCATGTCTAAATTCCCTTTAAATTTGAAATGGGGATTTGTGAAACCCTCAGAAATCATTTCTGAAAATGACCCAAGTAAAAATTGCTCCAAAAGGGTCCAAGAAAATGCTCATGATGCTCTCTGAAAATATAGGACAGAGATAAAAATTCTAACAAATATTTTCAGGAGCTCATAAATATTTACTTTGGCCATTTGGAATTAAGGCATAATTATTTGCTTCG
>NC_041388.1:558570933-558642874 GCF_002162155.2 Triticum dicoccoides | reverse complement strand
ATATGTCCAAAAATTCTGTAAATTGATGGGGAGTTTTGGAGCAATCCAAATAGTTCCTACAAAAATTGACAGAAAAAAATAAACTGGTTTAGTATTTTACTAAATCAGAAACAAATGTCAGAAAATTAGAAAACAAAAACAAAACAGGAATAAAGGAAAAACCCTTACTTGGGCCTCCTACCTGGCAGCCCAGCGGCCCAGCAGGCCAGCCCAGCCAGCTGGCCGACGCCAGTCGTCACCTACCTCCTGCCAGGAGGATGGCGTGCGTGTGCCCGACACGCGCGAGCACACGCCGGCCACCTCCTGCTTCCCGCTCGCTGCTGGAGGCCCCCGACGATGCCACGCACTCCCCTCGGCCTCTCTCACTCCCTCTCCCTCTCTCCAGTGGCCTCCCCTCCTCTCTCTCGCCCTTCCCCGCGAACGCCCGAGCGTTGTTGTCGCCGCCGCTCGCCATAGTCGTACCCACTGTGCTCCCCTCGCATCGCTATTGTGTCCTAGAGCTCCGCCCTGTCGCCTTCTTCGTCTTCGTCACGCCACGCAGCTGGGGACGCCCTACCTCGACCTCGTTGCCGCTGTTTTCCATCGTGAGCGCCCGAGATCGCCGTCGCCCGTACGTCACCGCCGGGTCTTCACTAAGCCCGCTTCGCCATCCTCTGCGACCGCTGTGAGCTCCATCGTCGTTTGCCCTCTTCCCCTTGCCTCTCGATCACCGCAGGCTCTGTTTTGACCGAAGCCGTAGCACCTCGCCGCCGGCCATGGCGCCACCGTGGCCAAGGGCCGAGCCAGCCGCACCCGCGCGCGTCACCGTGCTCCTGGTGATGCTAGGAGGCCGTAGAGCCTCTTCGCTCGCCTCCCCATGCCCCGCAGGCCGATTCCGCTCGAAACCGAACTCCAGCCGCCACCGCGAGCTCTGCTCCGTCTAGCTCAAGCCACTCCCGCAGCCCCCGCCTGCTCCAAACGATGCGGGCGAGCCCTGGCTCCTCGCCCGTGGCCTCCGCCGCCCAAATGGTCGCCGGAACGGTGATCCCGAGCCCCTCCGCCGCATTCGGCCTCGCCAGCGGCTAAACGCCGGTGGGGTTGACCGGGTCTAACCCCCCCAGTTGACCCAGGTTTGACCCATGTGGGTCAGTGACAGATGGGCCCCGGCGCCCCCTAATTCGTAGTTAGGATTAATTAACCCTCTGTTAATTAACCATGACACTGACGTGTGGCCCCCACACATCAGATTTGACCTGGACAGCCACGTTGACCTGCTGATGTAGTGGTGACGTCATGCTGACGCAGTTATTTTTTCTGGAATTATTTTTCAAAACAGGAAATTCCAGAAAAAGTTGAAAACTTCAAAAATTCATATAAATTCAACCGTAGCTCAGATTGAAATAATTTATATATGAAAAATTATCAGAAAAATTCAATCTATCCATCTGTACTAGTTTCATCCATGACAAACCAACCTATACATTCTGTATATATGAAAAACTTATTAATGGCATATTTAAGAGCTTATTTTGGAGTTGCATTTGAACCCTTGGTTCAAATGGACCTCAACTAAATAAATGCTAGATGCATTAACTCAAACAACATCACATATTCATGCCATGATCATGCATCATATTGTTGCATATACTTGTGTTTGATTTTCGACACCATTCCTTCTCGATAGGTCCTGCTCCAGAAAGTGTTCGGGAGAACCTATCAGTGGAGCAGTGCCCCCCTATTGATCTACCAGGCAAGAAACCCCTCCTCCCCTTGTTCATTCCGATAAAATCCTACTCTCTCGCTCCTGCTCTCATTTATTGCATTAGGACAACAATGATTCAACTGCTACTTTATGCTGCGGTAGTTGAACCCATTCCTCTGCATGACCTGTCATTGCCACAACAAATAGTTGAAACCCACTAGCATGAGTAGGAGTTGCTTGAGCCATGTTTTGTTCTTGCCATGCCTTGCCTGCTATTGCTTAGAGTTGTGTCAGGTCTGATTCATTGGGAATGGATTGGAGTGTTATGCTATGTTCTGATGCTGAGAATTAAGCATGTGAACACGATTTGGTAAAGGTAACGGTGAGAGGCCATGTAGGAGTACATGGTGGGTTGTCTCATTGGGACCGTCCTTAAGAACTGAGTTCTGTGCAAGTTGTCCAACGACTAGCTACTAACACACATTGGGCTCCGGGCGCTCCAAGCTCTCTCTACTTATTAACCGCCTTGAACTTTGTCCAGGAGTTGCAAATAGTTTCTGGTGTTTGTAGGTAGTGCTATTTTTCTACCGAGTGGCACCCGGCAGGGTAGACTTGTGACAGACTAGGCACATGTGGCCCAGTGTACCGAGTGGCACCCGTATGGTGGGCTCGGGAACCCTGTATACATCGTTTGGGGCCGTGAGCGAAACCCCGGCCGGATCTCCTTGCGTATGGAACCCGAATAGGCGATAAACCTGGACTAGAGTCTTGTGTGGTTAGTTAGGTCATGGCCGACACCGTCGCCAGGCTTCCGTTTGAAGGTTGCCGAGATACATGAAGTGTATATGGTGATAAGTGGTGAGAGCGTGTGTGAAGAAGTACACCCCTGCAGGGATATCATGATCTATTCAAATAGCCGTGTCCTCGGTTATGGACTTCTTGGATGCTTACGTGGTACCTAGACAACTTAAAGTGGATACTCTAAAATGCTCAAGACAAGTGTGAGTGCTACAGATGGCCTTCTCGTAGGAGAGACGGGGATGAATCCATAGTAGTGTATTGATGTGGTGATTAGTGGACTCGTGTGCGCTGCCTCATCTCAAAGAAGTTTCTCGTTGTCGTAGAACAGGATAGCCACTGAGTCAAAGTTGGCTTGCTGCAACTAAACCCCACATTACCTTCTTGATACAAATGCATGTATGATAGGATCTGATGTAAGTCTTGCTGAGTACCTTTGTACTCACGTTGCTTTATTTATGTTTTTGCAACGGAGACTTCGGTCTTACTAGTAGTTCCACTTGGACTTCGACGAGTAGCTTGTACCTCAGCTACGATCTTGGTCCCTTGGGAGGGACTTGTGGATAGTCAGGCTCCTCGGCCCTTTTTCTTTTGTAGTTGTCTGTACTCAGACATGTAATGCTTCCATTGCTTGTATGCTCTGAATGGTGGGTCATGTGACCCCTATTTGTATTTAATGCTATGTGGCTCTTTTGGGCCTTTATCTATATGAGTTGCGTTATGTTGTGATGCCATGTTGTACATCACATACTTGCATGTTATGCGTACGTGTGACGTGTATTGCTATGTGTGGGATCCGACAATCTAGTTGTTTATCCTTGGCAGCGTCTCTTATGGGGAAATGTAGTCTAGTGCTTCCTTGAGCCATAGTAGTCCGCTACAGCCCGGTTCACCGGAGTCCTGCTAGCCCAGCACTACTGCTCAGAACACTTGACTGGCCGGCATGTGTTTCACTTTGTTCCTGTGTCTGTCCCTTCGGGGAAATGTCACGCGGTGACATCCGGAGTCCTGCCTAGCCTGCTACAGCCCGGGTTCCCGGAGTCCTGTTAGCCCAGTGCTACAGCCTGGATTCACTCGCTGCCGACCGACATGCTCGATGTGATTCATGTATGCCTGTCTCCATAGGTATGTGCCGCTTTGGGTTCACGACTATCCATGTCGGCCCGGGTTCTCTGTCATATGGATGCTAGCGACACTATCATATACGTGAGCCAAAAGGCGCAAACGGTTCCGGGCCATGGTAAGGCGACACCCGTGGGGATACCGTGCGTGAGGCCGCAAAGTGATATGAGGTGTTACATGCTAGATCAGTGTGACTTAGAATCAGGGTCCCGACAGCTTTGGTATCAGAGCCTGACTGCCTGTAGGATTTCCAAGCCAACCTGGTCGAAGTTGAGTCTAGAAATTCTTTAGCTATATAGGGGAATTGATTGTGGAAGGGAACGTCAGGCTCTTTTACTCCTTATGCCTCATGCCTTCTGATCTGAGTCATCCTATCTTTCCTACGAGGTTAAGGAACTAGGCTTTCTCTTCTGTCTATCAGGATCACGTGTTACTACTCCATAGTCTCTTAGGATTGGTTTATCAGAGTCATATCCCAGTTCGAGTACCTCCGGTTTAGTCTGTTTAGTAATATCTCAGAACCTTGGGTGATGATGTTGAGTTTGATGCTACCCCATCATTTGCAGGATGTCTCATTTTGAGCATTTTTACTGCCGTTATGCTGCCGGAATTGTCCTAGGAGTTTGAGAGATACTAAATTCTTGTGCTACCTTCTGCATCCTTATGATGATGCTGAATCCATCCTTTGTTTCCTTGGTTGGTTCTTCAGGATGTTGTCAGTTAACCGAAGTTCTGCTGCTCATAGCCGGAACCCCAGAGATGGTAGGGATGAGGATCCTCCCGAGCAGTCTTCATTGGCAGAGTTCATGATGGAGATGGAGAAGAACAAGCGAGAGTCTAACCGCTTGTTAGCACGTATTGAGGAGAACACCTCCCATCAGCACAAAGAGTCAGCGTCCATCTATGATTTCATTGGTCTAAAACCACCTACCTTCCATCATTCCATTGAACCACTCAATGCAGATGACTGGCTACGTAGTATCACACACAAGCTGCGTTCAGCGAACGTAGCTGAAAGTAACAAGGTCACCTATGCTGCTTATCATCTGGAAGGTCCTGCTAGTATTTGGTGGTAGAACTATGAGGCTATGCTTCCAGCTGGCCAGAAAACCACCTGGAGAGATTTCACTGAGGCTTTTCGCGAGCATCACATTCCTCAGGCTCTCATTGATCGCAAGAGAGAAGAGTTTTGTAGTTTCACCCAGAGTAAGATGGCTGTTGATGCTTACAGTAGAGAGTTTGAGAACCTTGCCTGCTATGCTACGGAAGAAGTGTCCACGGACGCCAAGAAGCAGGCTAGGTTCTGGAAGGGTCTTAACACCAAGTTGCGTCGTGATCTCCACCTGCATCATTGCAATACATTCCAGGCTCTTGTGAACAAGGCCATTAATGCAGAAACAGCTCAACTCACTTACGAGGAGTCTCGTAAGCACAACCATGAGTTGAGTTCTTCCTCCGGTTCTAGTTCTCAGAAGCGCCGGATTTGGGTTCCGAACTCCGCTCTTCCACCCGGTTATTCACCGAGGCCTTCTTATATGGCGCCTCACCCAGTTCAACCGTATGCTCCACCCAGGCCTATCGGTAGACCGCTTGTCAATACGGGTCCACATCCTACTTCAGGGGCTTGTTTCACATGTGGAGAGCCAGGACACTATGCACGTGACTGCTCTCAAACCAACTATGCTCCACCCCAGCCTGAGAAGTCTGTTGGCCGTGGTAAGCCATCACACAAGATGATTAGTGTCAAGTCAGCTCCCACTGAACGTGGATGTGTGCATCACATCTCAGCTAAAGACACTCATGATGATCCGGATGTCATTCTTGGTACCCTCCGTGTCAATTGCCATCCAGCTTTGGTTCTGTTCGATACCGGAGCATCTCACTCCTTCATCTCTGAAGGCTATGCTCGTTTGCACGACATGTCATTTTGTGATATGCCAACTCCACCTGATATCCAAACTCCGGGGTCTAGATGGCAAACTACCAGAATAAGACATGGTAATGAAATCCTTGTTGACAGACTTGTATTCCTTGCATCACTTATAGCCCTCAAGTCTACAGATATTAACATCATCTTGGGTATGGACTGGATGAAAGCTCATTATGCCAAGATTGATTGTTACACAAGGTCTGTTCAGCTTACACACCCATCTGTCAAGATAGTCACCGTCTCCACTAGAGTTGCAAAGCGTCAACTCTATTCTCTTAATGCCAACCCTCTTCCTGACCTTGAAGAAATCCTGGTAGTCCGTGACTTTCCAGATGTCTTTCCATAGGAACTGCCAGGTATTCCACCCGACAGAGATGTAGAGTTTGTCATAGATCTTATCCCAGGAACCGCTCCAATCTCTAGGAGACCTTACAAGATGGCAACCTTAGAACTAGCTGAGCTTAAGAAACAACTCGATGAATCCTTGCAAAAGGGTTTCATCCGTCCTAGTTCTTCTCCCTGGGCTTGCCCCGTCCTCTTCGTTAAGAAGAAGGATGGTACAGACCGAATGGTTGTAGATTATCGTCCCGTTAATTTGGTCACGATAAAGAACAAGTATCCGCTCCCCAGGATCAACGACCTGTATGATCAGCTCGCTGGATCCTCAGTCTTTTCCAAGATGGATTTGAGGTTAGGCTACCACCAAATCAAGATTAGAAATGGGGACATTCCTAAGACGGCTTTTGTCACTCGTTATGGTCAGTACGAGTACACCGTCATGTCCTTTGGTCTAACCAACGCTCCAGGTACTTTCTCTTGCTTGATGAACTCGATCTTCATGGAGTACTTAGATAAGTTCGTTGTGGTTTACCTCGATGATATCCTTATTTACTCGAATAACGAGGAAGAGCATGCCAAACATCTTAGACTTGTGCTAAAAAACTCAGAGAGCACCGCCTTTATGCCAAGTTCTCCAAGTGCGAATTTTGGTTGCCAGAAGTGACCTACCTAGGCCACGTGATCTCCGGTAAGGGCATTGCCATCAATCTCGAGAGAGTTCAGGCCGTTCTTGATTGGACTCCACCTGAAACAGTTAAGCAGGTTAGGAGTTTCCTTGGTCTAGCCAGTTATTGTCGCCGCTTCGTTGAGAACTTCTCCAATGTGGCCAAACCTCTCACGGAACTTCTTAAGAAAGATAAAAAGTTTGAGTGGTCCCCATAGTGTGAGCACAGTTTTCAGGAACTGAAAAGACGCCTGACTTCTGCTCCCATACTTGTGCCACCGGATTTCACTAAGGAGTTTGTTATCTATTGTGATACCTCACGACAGGGACTAGGTTGCATTCTTATGCAAGATCGCCATGTGATTGCCTATGCATCTCGACAGTTGCATCCACATGAGGAGAATTACCTACACATGATCTAGAGCTTGTAGCCGTAGTCTATGCACTTAAGACATGGCGACATTACCTCCTCGGTAAACGTTGCGAGATTTACACCGACCACTAGAGTCTCAAATATATCTTCACCCAACCAGATTTGAACCTTAGGCAAAGACGTTGGTTGGAGTTAATCTAAGATTACGACTTAGGGATTACCTACACCCCAGGCAAGGGGAATGTCATGGCTGATGCGCTAAGTCGTAAGTCCTATTGCAACAACCTCATGTTGCAGCAGGGCCAACCACTTCTCCATGAGGAATTCTGTAAGCTTAATCTTCACATTGCTCCTCATGGATTCCTTTCTACCTTGGTGGCGAAACCTACTCTTGTGGATCAAATCATCTCTGCTTAGAAGCAGGATACGGGAATTTCCCGGATCAAGAGAAACATTAACAAAGGAGTTGGTGGTAGTTTCTCTATAGATGAGCATGGTGTTGTTTTCTTTGAGAGTCGCTTGGTGGTTCCCAAGAATCAACATCTTCGACAATTAATGTTTAAGGAGGCGCATGAATCTCCTCTCACAATTCATCTCGGTAGTACTAAGATGTATCAGGACCTGCGCCAGAGGTTCTGGTGGACTAGGATGAAGAGAGAAATCGCTCAGTTTATTGCTAATTATGACATTTGTCGTAGCGTGAAGGCAGAGCATCAGAGACCTGCTGGCACCCTTCAGCCTTTAGCTATTCCTGAATGGAAATGGCATAAAGTTGGTATGGACTTCATCACCGGCTTTCCCAGGACCAAGAAAGGGAATAATGCTATCTTCGTAGTCATTGATCGTCTTTCTAAAGTAGCTCACTTCCTACCTGTTCGAGAGAGTATCACTGCTAGTCAGCTTGCTGACTTATATATTTCTCGAATAGTGTCACTTCATGGTGTTCCACTAGAGATCAATTCAGACCGTGGTAGTCTTTTCACTTCTCATTTCTGGGAGAGTTTCCAAACTGCCATGAGCACCCATCTTTCCTTCAGTACCGCTTTCCACCCTCAATCAAGCGGCCAGGTGGAAAGGGTCAACCAAATCCTCGAAGACATGCTTAGAGCTTGTGTTATCTCATTCGGTATGGATTGGGAGAAGTGTCTTCCCTTCGCCGAGTTTGCTTATAACAATAGCTACCAATCTAGCCTCAAGAAAGCTCCTTTTGAGGTTCTGTATGGACGAAGATGTCGAACACCTTTGAACTGGTCAGAAACTGGTGAAAGACAATTCTTTGGACCGGATATGATCTAGGAGGCAGAAGAGCAAGTTCGCATCATTCGTGAGAATTTGAAAACTGCCCAATCTCGTCAAAAGAGCCAGTATGACCATAGTCATAAGGAAGTGGCTTATGAAATTGGCGACAAAGCTTACCTTCCGGTTACCCCTTTGAAGGGTACCCATCGATTCGGTATCAAGGGCAAGTTGGCTCCTCGTTACATTGGTCCTTTTCGCATTCTCGCTAAACGAGGAGAGGTTGCCTACTAGTTGGAACTGCCCCCACATCTTTCTCGAGTTCATGATGTCTTCCACGTCTCTCAACTTAGGCGTTGCTTCTCGGATCCCATCCGCGGATTGGACCACGATACGCTTGATCTCCAAGATAACCTCACATATCGAGAGTACCCTATTCGCATCCTTGATCAAGCAGAGCGTGTCACTCGACGTCATAACATCAAGTTTCTCAAGGTTCAGTGGTCTCATCATTCCGAGATAGAAGCTACTTGGGAGCGTGAAGATCGTCTTCGACTTGAGTACCCCGCTTTCTTCCCGCCGACTCCTGAATCTCGGGACAAGATTTCTTCGAGTGGGGGCGAGTTGTCACATCCCTAGTTCTGGTATGACCTATGCTAGCCTTCATGTTTGCATCATGTCTAAATTCCCTTTAAATTTGAAGTGGGGATTTGTGAAACCCTCAGAAATCATTTCTGAAAATGACCCAAGTAAAAATTGCTCCAAAAGGGTCCAAGAAAATGCTCATGATGCTCTCTGAAAATATTGGACAGAGATAAAAATTCTAAAGAATATTTTCAGGAGCTCATAAATATTTATTTTGGCCATTTGGAATTAAGGCATAATTATTTGCTTCAGATATTTATTTTATATATATAATATATGTCCAAAAATTCTGTAAATTGATGGGGAGTTTTGGAGCAATCCAAATAGTTCCTACAAAAATTGACAGAAGAAAATAAACTGGTTTAGTATTTTACTAAATTAGAAACAAATGTTAGAAAATTAGAAAACAGAAACAAAACAGCAATAAAGGAAAAACCCTTACCTGGGCCTCCTACCTGGCAGCCCAGCGGCCCAACAGGCCAGCCCAGCCAGCTGGCCGACGCCAGTCGTCGCCTACCTCCTGCCAGGAGGACGGCGCGCGTGTGCCCGACGCGCGAGAGCACACGCCCGCCACCTCCTGCTTCCCGCTCGCTGCTGGAGGCCCCCGACGACGCCACACACTCCCCTCGGCCTCTCACACTCCCTCTCCCTCTCTCCAGTGGCCTCTCCTCCTCTCTCTCGCCCTTCCCCGTGAACGCCCAAGCGCTGTCGTCGCCGCCGCTCGCCATAGCCGTGCCCACTGTGCTCCCCTCCCATCGCTATTGTGTCCTAGAGCTCCGCCTTGTCGCCTTCTTCGTCTTCATCAAGCCACGCAGCTGGGGATGCCCTACCTCGACCTCGTTGCCGCTGTTTTCCACCGCGAGCGCCCGAGATCGCCGGCGCCCGTACGTCGCCGCCGGGCCTTCCCTGAGCCCGCTTCGACGCCCTCTGCGATCGCTGTGAGCTCCATCGTCGTTTGCCCTCTTCCCCTTGCCTCTCGATCACCGCAGCCGCTGTTTCGACCGAAGCCGTAGCACCTCGCCGCCGGCCATGGTGCCACCGTGGCCAAGGGCCGACCCAGCCGCACCCGCGCGCGTCACCGTGCTCCTGGTGAAGCCAGGAGGCCGTAGAGCCTCTCCGCTCGCCTCCCCATGCCCCGCAGGCCGATCCGCTCGAAGCCGAACTCCGTCCGCCGCCGCGAGCTCTGCTCTGTCTAGCTCAAGCCACCCCCGCAGCCCCTGCCAGCTCCAAACGATGCGGGCGAGCCCTGGCTCCTCGCCTGTGGCCTCCACCGCCCAAATTTCACCGGAACGGCGATCCCGAGCCCCTCCGCCGCGTTCGGCCTCGCCGGCGGCTAAATGCCGGTGGGGTTGACCGGGTCTAACCCCCCTAGTTGACCCAGGTTTGACCCGTGTGGGTCAGTGACAGATGGGCCCCGGCGCCCCCTAATTTGTAGTTAGGATTAATTAACCCTCTGTTAATTAACCATGACACTGACGTGTGGCCCCCACACGTCAGATTTGACCTGGACAGCCACGTTGACCCGCTGATGTAGTGATGACGTCATGCTGATGCAGTTATTTTTTTTGGAATTATTTTTTAAAACAGGAAATTCCAGAAAATGTTCAAAACTTCAAAAATTCATATAAATTCAACCGTAGCTCAGATTGAAATAATTTATATATGAAAAATTATCAGAAAAATTCAACCTATCCATCTGTACCAGTTTCATCCAAGACAAACCAACCTATACATGCTGTATATATGAAAAACTTATTAATGGCATATTTAAGAGCTTATTTTGGAGTTGCATTTGAACCCTTGGTTCAAATGGACCTCAACTAAATAAATGCTAGATGCATTAACTCAAACAACATCACATATTCATGCCATGATCATGCATCATATTGTTGCATATACTTGTGTTTGATTTTCGACACCGTTCCTTCTCGATAGGTCCTGCTCCGGAAAGTGTTCGGGAGCACCTATCAGTGGAGCAGTGCCCCCCCTGTTGATCTACCAAGCAAGCAAGCCCCCTTGTTCATTCCGATAAAATCCTACTCTCTCGCTCCTGCTCTCATTTATTGCATTAGGACAACAACGATTCAACTGCTAATTTATGCTACGGTAGTTGAGCCCATTCCTCTGCATGACCTGTCATTGCCATAGTAAATAGTTGAAACCCACTAGCATGAGTAGGAGTTGCTTGAGCCATGTTGTGTTCTTGCCATGCCTTGCCTTCTATTTCTTAGAGTTGTGTCAGGTCTGATTCATTGGGAATGGATTGGAGTGTTATGCTATGTTCTGATGCTGAGAATTAAGCGTGTGAACACGATTTGGTAAAGGTAACTGTGAGAGGCCATGTAGGAGGACATGGTGGGTTGTCTCATTGGGACCGTCCTAAAGAACTAAGTTCTGTGCAAGTTGTCCAATGACTAGCTACTACCACACATTGGGCTCCGGGCGCTCCAAGATCTCTCGACTTATTAACCGCCTTGAAGTCTGTCCAGGAGTTGCAAATAGTTTCTGGTGTTTGTAGGTAGTGCTCTTTTTCTACCGAGTGGCACCCGGAAGGGTGGACTTGGGACAGACTAGGCACACGTGGCCCGGTGTACCGAGTGGCACCCGGATGGTGGGCTCGGGAACCCTGTACACATCGTTTGGGGCCGTGAGCGAAATCCCGGCCGGATCTCCTTGCGGATGGAATCCGAATAGGCGATAAACCTGGACTAGAGTCTTGTGTGGTTAGTTAGGTCGTGGACGACACCCTCACGAAGCTTCCGCTTGAAGGTTTCCGAGATACATGAAGTGTATATGGTGATAAGTGGTGAGAGCGTGTGTGAAGAAGTACACCCCTGCAGGGATATCATGGTCTATTCGAATAGTCGTGTCCTCGGTTATGGACTTCTTGGATGCTTACGTGGTACCTAGACAACTTAAAGTGGATACTCTAAAATGCTCAAGACAAGTGTGAGTGCTATGGATGGCCTTCTCGTAGGAGAGATGAGGATGAATCCATAGTAGTGTATTGATGTGGTGATTAGTGGACTCGTGTGCGCTGCCTCATCTCAAAGAAGTTTCTCGTTGTCGTAGAACAGGATATCCACTGAGTCAAAGCTGGCTTGCTGCAACTAAACCCCACATTACCTTCTTGATACAAATGCATGTATGATAGGATCTGATGTAAGTCTTGCTGAGTACCTTTGTACTCACATTGCTTTATTTATGTTTTTGCAGCGGAGACTTCGGTCTTACTAGTAGTTCCACTTGGACTTCGACGAGTAGCTTGTACCTCAGCTACGATCTTGGTCCCTTGGGAGGGACTTGTGGATAGTCAGACTCCTCGGCCCTTTTTCTTTTGTAGTTGTCTGTACTCAGACATGTAATGCTTCCATTGCTTGTATGCTCTGAATGGTGGGTCATGTGACCCCTGTTTGTATTTAATGCTATGTGGCTCTTCTGGGCCTTTATCTATATGAGTTGCGTCATGTTGTGATGCCATGTTGTACAGCACATACTTGCATGTTATGCGTATGTGTGATGTGTATTGCTATGTGTGGGATCCGACAATCTAGTTGTTTATCCTTGGCAGCCTCTCTTATGGTGAAATGTAGTCTAGTGCTTCCTTGAGCCAGAGTAGTCCGCTACAGCCCGGTTCACCGGAGTCCTGCTAGCCCAGCACTATTGCTCAGAACACTTGACTGGCCGGCATGTGTTTCACTTCGTTCCTGTGTCTGTCCCTTCGGGGAAATGTCACGCGGTGACATCCGGAGTCCTGCCTAGCCTGCTACAGCCCGGGTTCCCGGAGTCCTGTTAGCCCAGTGCTACAGCCCGGATTCACATGCTGCGGACCGACATGCTCGATGTGATTCATGTATGCCTGTCTCCGTAGGTCTGTGCCTCTTTGGGTTCACGACTAGCCATGTCGGCCCGGGTTCTCTGTCATATGGACGCTAGCGACACTATCATATACGTGAGCCAAAAGGCGCAAACGGTTCCGGGCCATGGTAAGGCGACACCCGTGGGGATACCGTGCGTGAGGCCGCAAAGTGATATGAGGTGTTACATGCTAGATCGGTGTGACTTAGAATCGGGGTCCCGACAGAGGTTGTTGGAGATAAGGATGAACGAGGGAAGGCCTTGTCTGCAAGTGTGGAGACAGGTGCAGGTATCTTTTAGTTTAATTTCCATCCGTCAGATATAGATCAGACGGTCTATATTGTAAGATGGCACGCGTACCATCATCACCCACTCAGTTTTTTATAAGAGAAGAAATATAAGTATGGAGATACAAACGTATTATCGATACTTGTTTCCGTAAACTAGGATCTACATTCTATTTAGCGCCTCATCATGTGGGGCCTTAGCACAATGACTTCTCGACTGTGTAAAACAAAGGTTTTCCCATCGCCGATAAGGAGGGGGTGACAGCGGTGCGTTTTAGGCTTGCTCTAGTCCTAGTAGTCATACTAGGTGGTATACGCACGTGTAGATTTATTATTTTTCACATCTCGTGTTCGCCGTACTGCCACGACTATTGATGAATAGACGGTAAGTTATTCACGGGGAAACCCTTGTTGGGCGTGTTTGTGAGAGAGAGAGACAATGTGTGAGTGTGATATGTCTAGAGACTGAGGCAATGATAAGAGATTCTTTGTGTCTATGTGTGTGGAGGATAGAGAGAGACATGTACATGGGGCTTCGTGTTGTGTAACATGGAGACACATAGACATAATTAGAGAGTGAGTGTGTGAGATACACATGCGGACATGGGGAGAGATGAGGATCTAGATAAATGGGTGTTTGTGCGTGTCTGTGTGTGTTTGTGTGCGTGTTTGTGTGTGAGAGGGAGTGTGTGTATGTGGAGTAGAGAGACCACTAATGATGTAAACCTAGTATAAGGGAAGGGGGAATGGTGTGACATGTGTGTCATAGAGAGACAAAGGCATGTGTAGTAGCGGCATAACATGGGTGCGGCCGGGGAGCAGACTATTTGGAAGAGACATCGAGTGTGTGTGGGAGAGGGGTGTGAGAGCGAGCGAGAGAGAGAGAGAGGAAGAGAGGGGGAGAGGGGTCATTTGTGTCCATACATGGCATATATATAGGGAGACAATGTTGATGTTGTTCGAAATTGGCCTATGTACGGAGACGCAAGGGAAGCGAGTCATCGTGTGTGTGATAGGGACTTCATGAGAGATATAGAATAGACGGTGTAGAGAACAACATGCGAGATTGAGAACGATGATACATTAGGGAGCTATGGAAAGAGTCATGGCATATATGTATACAGGGAAGGAGCTGGGGCGGGTCCGCATGTGGGAGAGATAGAAAGAGGAGAGTGGTGCACAAGGAGACAAAGTGTGCTTGTTTGTAGTGGGGGTGGTGTGTGATATGAGTGTGCGAGAACCACATAACTAGGGAGATAGACATTTGGGGGCGACGTTTTGTGTGTACATAGTGCGTGTGCTTGGCAAAGAGAGATGCCGGGAGACCTAGAGAGCGGGGGAAGAGATGTGTGCATGCTCGAGAGACAAAGTGATAGAGACCTATATTGGGGTCCGGAATTTCGAAGAGAGGGGGTTGTTAATGTGCTCGTGTGTTCGTGTCTGGGGAAGAGAACGACTTGTTTGTGTGGGGGGGTGGCTTCAGATAAAGAGTTAGGTGTCTATATTTGAGGGACTTTAGCGTAATTGAGATATATATGGTCAATAGTGTGTGCACTCATGGTTGATCAATTTGTTTCACAGTTTGGAATATGAGATAACGATACTTTTGAACATGCGTGATATACCTTGATGTACCAGAATTACAAACCTAGGATTGGAATTTTGGAATACGACTCCATCATTGGCTTTTGTAATTCATTTATCTCCGAGGTACATTTTTTAAGCCGGGATTTCATGATTTCAAATTCATATATCAAACCTAGAGATATACACATACATGCATGTTCAAACTTTATAATCATCCACTTCATTCATACACATACACATTTTTGCTTTTGTCATCATATTTAGGATAAACACATTTGGAATTTCATTTGAATTGGACCGTATGATGGTATTTGCTTGTACTAGCTCAGTGATCCATATTTGAATTGAATGGACAATCAAAGTTTGGAGTTGGAGACATTGATTTTCAAAACTTGCACCTTTTTTTTGCATGCAAAACAAATAAATTCTCGGCCATGATATCATAGTCGGCCGTACAAGAGCAGAACACTTATAATTTCAGGCGCCAAAAGCTTTGAAACTTCTCGCTCACATCAAAATATCTCGCGCCCGAAAGTTTAGCCCTGCGATATTCCTGTTGTACCCCTGCCACATGAACGGAAAAGGGCTGCTTTGGTAACTCCATTGTTTTCCTCTCTTTGCCCCCAACATTCTTCCCCAAAGCCCCTCCCCTTCCCCTCCCTGACACCCCCCAACCACGGCAAGCCGCCGAATCTAGTCCTCCGCCGCAGCGGTGGACCTCACACCCCGCCGGATCTACCTTCCGCACCTTGGAACCCCCAACTGCCAACTCACCCCTTCACCGGAGCCGCTTCAGCAACTAGCTTGTACACCGCTCTAGATCTCCTTGACCGCCGGATCTGCTTAAACGGCGCCCTCATCCACCATAGTGTAGGCATGTAAGTGTCAAAACCGGCGGATCTCGGGTAGGGGGTCCCGAACTGTGCGTCTAAGGCGGATGGTAACAGGAGGCAGGGGACACGATGTTTTACCCAGGTTCGGGCCCTCTTGATGGAGGTAAAACCCTACGTCCTGCTTGATTTATTCTTGATGATATAGGTACTACAAGAGTTGATCTACCATGAGATCGGGGAGGCTAAACCCTAGAAGCTAGCCTATGGTATGATTGTTGTTGTCCTACGGACTAAAACCCTCCGGTTTATATAGACACCGGAGGGGGCTAGGGTTACACAAGGTCAGTTACAAAGGAGGAGATATACATATCCGTATTGCCTAGCTTCCCTTCCACGCCAAGTAGAGTCCCATCCGGACACGAGACAAAGTCTTCAATCTTGTATCTTCATAGTCTAACAGTCCGGCCAAAGGATATAGTCCGGCTGTACGGAGACCCCCTAATCCAGGACTCCCTGAGTAGCCCCTGAACCAGGCTTCAATGACGATGAGTCCGGCGCACAGTATTGTCTTCAGCATTGCAAGGCGGGTTCCTCCTCCGAATACACCACGGAAAAATTTGAATACAAGGATAGTGTCCGACCCTGCAAAATAAGTTCCACATTCCACCGTAGAGAGAATACAAATCTAATATGCTGACTTGTTTTGGCAACATGACGTTATGCCATGGCCCGGTGATTATTCGAACCGTTTCCTTTAACTAGCCCCGCACATAATGCGAGGCAGTTTTTTTACACGACTTGTCAAAGAAGAGATCGTGTCCCCCTTATTACGGGATTCTCATCAATACAGGCGTGGGTAACCCAACCACGCCATCGATTACAGTGCTTGGGGGATAAGCGAGTTTTACCAGGCTAGTGGGGGCGCATAGTTTCGGCCGCCCATATAAAGGGATAAGGATTCACCTTTTCATCCACGCCTTCTTCCTCCCTTGCTCATCCATTTTCGCACACTCGAGCTCCAGCGCCCAAGTCCGCATTTCCCACCTCAACCTTCTCCAACAGTGTTTGGAGCGGGAGGCAGGTGGATGGTCTCCTCCATCACGGAGCGACACATCAAGAAGCTGAGGAGATCCGGATACCTGCCCGATGACATCGCACACCGGCTCCCAAATGAGGGGCAGCTCATCCCCACCCCTAGGCCCCATAGGAGGGTAGTGTTCCTTACCCATTTCCTCCGCGGACTGGGATTCCCTCTCCACCCATTCATCCGGGGGCTCATGTTTTACTACGGCCTGGATTTCCACGATCTGGCCCCGAACTTCATCCTCAACATCTTGGCGTTTATCGTCGTGTGCGAGGCCTTCCTCCGCATCAAGCCCCACTTCGGCTTATGGCTGAAGACCTTCAATGTCAAGGCGAAGGTAGTGAGCGGCCGCCAGGCGGAGTGGGAAGGCTCCATGGTGGGCAAGATGCCCAACATCACATGGCCCGAGGGATCCTTCGTAGAGACCATAAAGGGGTGGCAATCGGGGTGGTTCTACATCATCGAGCCGCGTGACCCTAAATGGGCAGCGGCCCCCGAGTTCCGATATGGCATTCCCACGCGGCTCACCTCCTGGCAAGAGAAGGGCCTGTCCTGGGGTAGATCAGGAGAGCTGACCGGACTCCAAACATGTATCCAAAACATGGTGAGCAAGAAGCTCAAACTCATCAACGTAGTCCAGGTCATGCTCATCTGCCGGATCCTCCCGTGTCAACAACGGGCTTTCAACTTGTGGGAGTTCGACCTGGCCCAGCACCAAACTCTGAACAGGCTCCTCGACACAACACAAGAGGATGCCTGGAAGGTGCTATTCAAGGGTGCCGAGGTTCCCCCTCCCACAATCGAGGATCGCGGATTCTGCGCGAAGCGCCAAGCCAGCGCGGTAAGCTGTTTTACCTTTTACAAGATACTCGTTTTTCATAGTTTGACTCTATGCGGGATCTAAGCTCCTGTACCTTTGACAGGACTGGCAGGACACGGCTGGACAGATCGACTGTCCGGGTCCTTTGCCCGAAGGCCCAGCAGACGCTCTCCTAACGAAGATGCTGACTCGGCTCCTTACAAGGTGCTAGAGAAGACCAAGAAGGCCAAGGGAACCCGAAAGAGTTCCCGGCGCCAGGTGGTATCGGACTCATCGTTCGATAACTCCACGACGCACTCCTTCCCCAAAGACGAGGAGGAAACGAAGATGCTCCCCCTCCAGCCGAGGGAGACAAGAAAAGGAAGGCCACCCCAACTAGGGAGGCCGAAGGGTCCAAGAAGGGAAGGACTCTCCTTCCGGACTACTCCACCACCTCCGCCAAAGGCGAAGACGAGTGGCTGCTCAGGGACAAGCCCCTGGCGAAGTCATAAGTATTCGGATGCCAGAGCAACTCATAGCATACCTTTGTCGCACCGCCTCTCCTAACGCCGAATTATGACTATGCAGACCGCCACGAGCCCGTATCGATGTATCGTTGGACGGCTCCCTGGGCTCGTCGGATATGGATAGCGATCCACTTCCGACCGCCACCTCCCCTTGCCCTACGGACAACGCCGAGGTATTGTCTCAAGAGGAACCGAGTCGAGGGGAGACAGTCCCGGAGGCGCCTCAAGGCGACCTTCCCGGACTCCGGGAGTAGAGGGAGCAAGGCTCCCAAGGGCTCCGAGTTCGGCCCTCAGCCGAACACCACGCCGGAACCGCCAGTGGTTCCGGACTCGGGCAGGCGTCCTCCTTCCAAGAGGGGCAAGACGCCTATGCCGGTGACCTCTGTCCATCCAGAGGCACCGGACAATCTGCTGGGAGCGCTTCACAGTCCTTCCATCGATGAAGAGCACCGCACTATTATGAGTGCGGTGGTCCAGAAGGTTCAGTCCATCAAGAGTGGACTGACTGAAGCCTGTGCCAGCCTTCTAACAGGCTTTGAGGTAAGTGTTTGAAATATAGGAAAAATATTACCGCATAGACAGTAGCCCCTGATGCTCTGTTCGGTGTTCACAAAGAAAAGCCGGATAGAGGATCAAACAATATCGCATGTGTCTAATAGAAGTATGTCTATATGCGTATGCAGGCTTCGCTGCTGGCCTCTGCCGCACTGACTGCGGAGGTCGCCGCACTGAAGCAGGACCTTAAAGGGTCCAAGGAAGAGCTCGGCCTTGCCAAGAGGCAGCTCGAGGAGAACATAGGTAAGTAGTACCTGGTCTATGGATATAAAAAGAATGCGATTGCAAAATGACAGGATTATTGTAAATTTGCCAGGGGCCACGACCGAGGTGGCGACCCTGAAGCAAGCGCTATCCGAGGCCGAAGACAATGCGGCAAAGGAGCGCACCGAGCGGGAAAGGCATGAGGCATGGGTGGGCGAGGTGCAGCAAGAGCTCCACGCTCTCGTGACGAAGCACGAGGCGCTGGAGCTTGACTTGAAGACACGAGAGTCCGAGCTTGCCACGGCCCTTGAGAGTGCAAAGAGTGCCAAGGCCGAAGCCCAAAAGGCCCTCCAGGAGATTGATGCGATGAAGAAGATAGCAGCGGGTAAGGCATTCTATATGCAAAGTAAGCATGTGAAAGTAAATTACTTGTTACTTACCCGAATCCGGAGATCTCCAGGAGCATTCGTAGATTTGCCCCGCAGCGTGTCGGATGCCGCAAAATTTTACTAGGCCGAGGAGGGAAGCTCGACGGAGAAGTTGTTCTGGGCGCAGTATACTAGGACCGAACACCCAGTACCTATGAGCGACCAGCTAAAGCAGCTGGTCGAGCAACACAAGGCGGCCGAACAGGCCATGAAGGGCTTGATAGTCCGGATGTGGCCTGGCGACGCCCTTCCCAACAGCTACTTCGGGTTGGTGAGGCGGCTTGTGGATGCCTGCCCATGGCTGGAAGTTATCAAGCAGTCCGTTTGCATCGAAGGTGCACGTCGGGCTTTCGCCCGTGTGAAGGTACAATGGGCCAAGTTGGACGCCGTGAAGCTGATCAAGGAAGGGCCGCCAGAGGGCAAGGAGCATCGCCACCCCAAGATGTATTATGAGGGTGTCCTGAAGGGTGCCCGTCTCGTAGCGGATGAGTGTACGAAAGATATAATACTTGAGTGAACTCGCTCGTGTAATCCTGTATTCCTGAAAACTTGTTCATATGTGCTATGCAACGCTTGTTTGAATTTAAAATATTACCTTCTGTTCGGCTGTTTATCAAATCTGAGAGATGGCTAGTCATCGGCTTCTGCCCCCATGCCACGAGTGCTGGGGTGTTCGGGATAAACCTGAGCACTCTTGTTCCCATTTTTGGGTCCTTTGAGGGAGGTGCTCAGCACAACGAACAAGGCAATCGGACTATAATGCGTTATCACTCTCACTTAGCCATAGAATTCTATAATTTTAAATTTCGGCGAAGCCTCTAGTATTCGGAAGGCCGAATCTGGGGCGCGATACATGCCATAAGCCGGACAGGGCCAACTCCTCGCTCTAAGCGGCATAAGTCTTTAAGGACTCGAAAACCTCTCGAACAGCGACCAGTCTCTCGTCTTATCATGACAATCAGTTTTAGCTTTCTTTACTGAGGTGCTTAGCCCAGCAGAACCGGGGCACAATCGCAGTAGTTCTCCCAGTGCTACCATAGTCGATATAGCGGAATGTAAGGTACGAAAACATGGGAGCCGGGCAAACCCAACTATTGACCCAAGACATGATTCGGAGCTGATGCATATAATGCTATAAGTTCGGGGTGCCGCACTGTCTAAAGTGTTCGTACTTCTCACGCCGTATTGTGGGGTATGCTTAAGCCCCTGGCGTATTGGCCGTACCAGAGTGTACGGGTGCTAGATGTCATAAATGAACATATATATATATATATATATAAAGAATGCAATAAATGCTTTAATGCAATGCATTGTTTATTAAAAAACGTGCGTCAGAGCAGAATGATACAGGTAGTGCGATGAGCAAAAAGTGGGACTATGTCCCCTCCAAGGGCAAGCTGAGGAATAATATTAAAGCAAGTATTTCACTCGTTATCGTAATCCACCTTGGAGTTCCATGGTGTGACGTAGCTTTCTGCCTCCTTGGATGCTGCATCATGTGTTCGGCAATCACGCTGCCGGACAGGGTTTCCAGAGATTGAAGTCCTGAAAGAGAAAAATAACAAAGCAGGAAGCCCCTAGTGTGGTTTAAGCCGCGACTTGGGGCGTGCCACCGTCGTGCCCCCCTCCCCGCCTGTGCCCATGGTATTTTTAATGCGTACTTATGTACACGTGGCACAGATTTCGCCGTTTGGCTGGGACTGGGGTGGGGGCCACATTGCTATGCGAGCTCGGAACGTGCCAGGCAGTCCTGTTGCCGATTACTCCGGGCGCGTTTGAAGGTGTCCGGGTCCTTAAACGCCGAACTAGTGGATTGCCTTAAGAGGCTGCTTTGCACTTCTGCTGCGAGGGCCGCAGTGTGCTCCTCCGTTCGGAGAGAGCGCTCTGTGTTTCCATTAACCGTAATGACCCCCCGAGGTCCTGGCATCTTGAGCTTGAGGTATGCATAATGCGGTACCGCATTGAATCTCGCAAATGCGATTCGCCCGAGCAGTGCATGATAACCACTGTGGAACGGGACTATATCAAAGATTAACTCTTCGCTTCGGAAGTTATCCGGGGATCTGAAGACCACTTCCAGTGTGACTGAGCCTGTGCAGTGGGCCTCTACACCTGGTATGACGCCTTTAAAGGTCATTTTTGTGGGTTTGATCCTTGAGGGGTCTATACCCATTTTGCGCACTGTGTCCTGATAAAGTAGGTTCAGGCTGCCGCCACCATCCATAAGGACTCGAGTGAGGTGAAATCCGTCAATGATTGGGTCTAGTACCAGTGCGGCGAATCCGCCATGACGGATAGTAGTGGGGTGGTCCCTTCGTTCGAAGGTGATCGGATAGGAGGACCATGGGTTGAACTTTGGGGCGACTGGCTCCAATGCATATACGTCCCTGAGCGCACGCTTCTGCTCCCTCTTGGGGATGTGGGTTGCGTATATCATGTTCACCGTACGCACTTGTGGGGGTAACCTCTTCTGTCCTCCGGGATTCGGCTGCCGGGGCTCCTCCTCGTCATCGCTATGTTGCCCCTTATCTTTGTTTTTGGAAATTAACTTGCTGGCCTGCTTGAACACCCAACAATCCCTATTGGTGTGGTTGGCTGGCTTGTCGGAAGTGTCGTGTATTTGACACGAGCGATCGAGTATACGGTCCAAACTGGACGGGCCCGGAGTGCTTCTTTTGAATGGCTTTTTCCGCTGACCGGGTTTAGAGCCTTTGAATTCGGCATTGATTGTCGCATCCTCAGTATTGTCGCTGTTAATGCGGCGCTTATGTTTGTTGCGACGTGGCCTGCTATTGCCGTCCTTGGTATCCGAAGTACCATGGTTCTTTGATATGTTATTACTGCGAGCCAGCTAGTTGTCTTCTCCCGCACAAAAGAGGGTCATGAGTGTCGTGAGGGCTGCCATAGATTTCGGCTTTTCCTGACCAAGGTGCCGGGCTAGCCACTCGTCGTGGATGTTGTGCTTGAAAGCTGCTAGAGCCTCTGCATCTGGAGAGTCGATGATTTGATTTTTCTTTGTTAGGAACCATGTCCAGAATTGCCTGGCCGATTCCTCTGGCTGCTGAATTATGTGGCTCAAGTCATTGGCATCTGGTGGTCGCACATAAGTGCCCTAAAAGTTGTTGAGGAATGCGGCTTCCAGATCCTCCCAACAGCCAATGGACTCTGCTGGCAAGCTATTGAGCCAATGCCGAGCCGGTCCTTTGAGTTTGAGTGGGAGGTATTTAATGGCGTGTAGATCATCACCGCGTGCCATGTGGATATGTAGGAGGAAATCCTCGATCCATACTGCAGGATCTGTTGTGCCATCGTATGATTCTATGTTTACGGGTTTGAAACCCTCTGGGATTTGATGATCCATTACTTCGTCTGTGAAACATAAGGGGTGTGCGGCGCCTCTGTACTGGGCTATATCGCGACGCAGCTCCAATGAGTCTTGCCACTGTGCTCGGCCTGGCCGGATTTACTTTTACTATATCCGGCGTGACGATTATCGTCTCGCGTAGTGGCGCGCCCTCGTGATCCATAGATTGATCTTGCATGTTTTGCTTTGTCCTCCAATACGTCTCGCAGGTCTGACGTATTTCCCCATGCCTTTTTATTTGAATGGCGTCGAGTGCAGGCTGAGCTTTTGGCTGGAATGCCTCTCTGCCGCGGCCACGAGGTGGCTGGTCAGCCACGTCATACGCTTCTTCCTCCAGTCAGGGTAGCAACCTGCATTTTGGGTAACTCTTGGAGGGGCGTTCGAGTTTATATTCTTCGGCCGCCAGGACTTCGGTCCATCTGTCAGCTAGCAAATCTTGATCAGCTTGAAGCTGGTGCTGCTTCTTCTTAAGGCTATTTGCCGTGGCTATAAGCCGGCACTTGAAGCGCTCTTGTTCGACGGGATCCTCTGGCATGACGAATTTGTCATCGTCGAGGCTTGCCTCGTCTTTGGAGGGAGGCATGTAATTATTATCCTCCTCATCTGCCGCTCTCTCAGGAGGGCTGGCCTCTCCATCCGCCTGCCCTAAATCGGGCCGGAGGGGATTATTGCCATCTTTGGCACTATCCGGAGTGTTATTATCTGTTGTGCCGGTATCACCACTTTTGCTTTGGCGGGACTTAGAGCGGCGCCGCTGACGTCGGCTCTTGTGTTGCTTCTTGGAGGGGTCATCCTCCGCTGTCTCATCGCCATTGCCTTCTTTGGGTGTGTCCACCATGTATATATCGTATGATGAGGTGGCTAACCAGTGCCTTGTGGGCAGTGGTTCCTCTTCGTCTCCCGCATCGTCGTCCATACCGTCGATGTGTTCGGAGTCGAAGTTGAGCATGTCGGTTAACTCATCGACAGTGGCTACTAAGTGGGTGGTGGGTGGGCAGCGAATTTCTTCGTCGTCCGCATCCCAATCCTGCTGGACATAGTTTGGCCGGGATCCTCCTGACAAGGAGAGATACCTTAATGAGTTCAGTATGTCGCCAAAGGGCGAGTGCTGAAAAATATCCGCGGAGGTAAACTCCATGATCGGCGCCCAATCAGATTCGCTATGAAATGGCGCAGACGGTTCGAAGTCCGTGGCCGGAGAAGGATCCGGCAGTTTGACAACATGACTCTCGTGTAGGGTAAGGTCGACGTTCGGCTCGATCGCCGTTGAGGATAAGGCCTCCGTGGCTGGGTCCATCCACCCTTCCATGGATGGCGCAACTGGCTCCGAATTGAGGGTCGGAGCGGCTGCCGGTGCGATCTCCTGAACACTGTCCGATGGTAGAGCTAAATCATACTCATCGTGACCATGTGACACACAAGGCGAGGGCTCGAATCCGTCGAAGATCAAGTCTCCGTGGATATCGGTCGTGTAGTTTAAGCTTCCAAACCTGACCTGGTGGCCAGGGGCGTAACCTTCGATCTGCTCCAGATGGCCAAGCGAGTTGGCCCGCAGTGCGAAGCCGCCGAACACAAAGATCTGTCCGGGGAGAAAAGTCTCACCCTGGACTGCATCGCTATCGATGATCGTAGGAGCCATCAAGCCTAACGGCAACGACACAGAGGAACTCTCAATGAAAGCACCAATGTCAGTGTCAAAACCGGCGGATCTCGGGTAGTGGGTCCCGAACTGTGCGTCTAAGGCGGATGGTAACAGGAGGCAGGGGACACGATGTTTTACCCAGGTTCGGGCCCTCTTGATGGAGGTAAAACCCTACGTTCTGCTTGATTTATTCTTGATGATATGGGTATTACAAGAGTTGATCTACCATGAGATCGGAGAGGCTAAACCCTAGAAGCTAGCCTATGGTATGTTTGTTGTTGTCCTACGGACTAAAACCCTCCGGTTTATATAGACACCGAAGGGGGCTAGGGTTACACAAGGTCGGTTACAAAGGAGGAGATATACATATCTGTATTTCCTAGCTTGCCTTCCACGCCAAGTAGAGTCCTATCCGGACACGAGACGAAGTCTTCAATCTTGTATCTTCATAGTCTAACAGTCCGGCTAAAGGATATAGTCCGGCTATCTGGAGACCCCCTAATCCAGGACTCCCTCAAGGCAGTTCACTAACTCCCTCGTCCACCCAATCGCTGACCCTTCATACAAGCCCTCGTCCGCCTGAACAGACCCGCCGAAAGCACTGTACACCACGCCCGCCGAAGCCTTCGTCCACTGCACCAGACCCGCTCCACGGACGCCATATTCAGCTCCACCGGCCCTGCTTTACTGACTCTGCAGCCTCATCAGGTTATTTCAATTTGTACTCATTAGGTTTTTCTCTTCTTGATCGGGCAACTGTTCACTTACCACATATGAAATTTCTTGCATGTCGACAGGCGCCGCAACAAAAGCACCGGAGCCGCTTGAGCGATGGTGACAGCCATCCCAAACTCAACCGCAACACGAGCACCATCGACGATCCTTAGCTATCAAGTATGACAACGAATCCCATACGCCGCCGAGAATCAGGTACTATTATCCAACGGCCGATGCCTACATTCACTTACTTAGCATAAGCACCGCACCTTTGAATTTCTTCAGGACATCATTCAATTATTCAAGAGACGCGTTATTCTGCTTGCCCCTATAGGGCCATATTTCTGGCAGTGAACATGTTACATGTGCTAAATTACATACCAGTGCACATATAGTTAAAATGCTTTAGTTTTGTCCTAAGTATTACTATACTTCCTAGATATCACTGCCTACTATTTTACTTCTTGCATGCTATATTTATGATAACGGTGTTGTTCTGATGCCACCTGTTGGTTCCATCAGACTGCTTCATGTTCTCTATGCTTAATTACACATCAGCAAACTAGCATGTGGTTCCGCTACTTTTTGTTCGTTTTACCCTAATTTTCCTGATGCTATCTATTACATCACTGCTCCGAGCCTCTGTTCATTACTTTTTTGTGTGTCTTGATCTTCCCGAGTTGCATGACTAATTTGATGCTTCTATTAATTATGGAGCTGCCAACCCCATCAAGTAAAATATTTGTTCTTTTGGGTCTGGCACCTCGAACAAGCATAAAAATAGAGGGAAGCAGATATATTGTCGTGTATGCACACACCCTTCTTTCATTAGTTTAGATGAACCATTGTTGATTAATTCGAACCAGTGCATGCAATCAAAATTAATTTTACCTAAATAGAAGGTGCAGAATAAACTACAACAACTAGATTTGCAACCACGGGATGTTGACAATATCTTCAAAGAACATTGCATCAGCAGCGAGGCTTCACAACAACATATGGGCTGCTTTCTTGGTTTGTGCCCTCAACCTGTAATCCTATAGAATTACAAATAGTTCAGTTGTCTGCTTTGCTGTATTGCTTGATTCGAATACTTGTTTGTTACTTGTTACGCTATACCTGAGTTGGCCAATATGTCAGCAGTGCATGCCTAGTTCATTTCAGTCCTTAACTTTTCCTCCGAACTTCATCACAAGACTGTCTCCATAGTTTATATGAGGCCACACTGTTAAGTGCTTTCTCAGATTATTTCAACTACTTAGATGCCTTGGCAACTTAAATATAGCGGTACTACACTCCCTTTCAACTAGGGATGTCAACTGGGTCCAGTTTAATCCCGATTAATGTCCACTAGTGGTATGATAGTTCAAAAGAGTTTTTGTCTTTTGAGGAAAATGAACTAGGGAGCTAGCAAAAACTAACTAGATGGGACTGGCGGATGTCGTTTATTTGCCACTTACATCCCTAGTTTCATCTTACCATTTTCATTTCTTTTCGGTTGATGCTGCTTCGAACCATTTAAATATAGCTTGCCTTGCTCGGAAATAATTCGTATGTCGTTTACCATGTAAGCTTACTGCCTGGATCATGCGATAACCATCTCTTACTTATGTCCAGCGGAAACCTTTCAAGATGCCGTTCACACTAGGACACAATGTACAACCCCAGAATCTATTTGTGGAAGCAGTGCGCCATACATGTTACTAGATGGTAGCAATTCAGAGGCAACACCGCCAGAGAGCAGTCTGAGCACAGATATTATAGTTCTTGAGGCACTACTAGAGGCAGAAAGAGATGGTGTGGCTGGCATCGAAGCTGGAAATCATGCAATTAGCTGCACGCATTATGCAAGCAACCCAAGAATCAGAGGAAGTAAAAATGTTGCATTTGGAGACGGAGGGGGTCCTGCTGCTTCTGCTATCTGAAGCCCAGGGTAATCCCATTTCTTCTTTAGATACCAGTTGAAATTGTCATTAGATTATTATACTTGCATGTTGTGTCATGTCTCTGAATGGATTATGTTGTTAGACCCCCTATGTTGTCCATGAGTTGTAATGATCCGAATTTTTTAGGCAAGGTAATCCTTAGTACTTGTATGATTGACATAAGGTGAACTGTTTTTTGTGTGAGCATATTGTATTGGATGAAATAACTGTTTGACTCAAAGTGTATCCAACCTACTGAATTCGAAGATCATGGCATTTCTAAATCATAAACATATATAAAGGTGGAATAAATCTTTGTTGTGGTTTTGAAGAAACAAATAACAAATGTAGAATTATCTGTGGATATTCATAATCGAATAAAAATTGGATTTGGATTTAGTTGCCAGGGCCCAGGGTAAATGTGAATGCTAATTCTCCCAAGTTTTGAACGAAGCGGCTAAACACCCATTATCATTTCTGGGCTGCCCGAAGCAAGTGTTTGCGAGATGGAAATTACTGTCTACCCCTAACACTTGACATCCTTATCGACCGGATTTACACTGCTGTTGATAGGGGTAGACTAGTAACTTCAATCAGACATGACACGACGGCCTCTGATCCCATTCAGACACCGTGGGCGCCAAATGTGGGCGCAAAACACATTTGATTCAAGATCGTCCTAAAGACATGTGTCTCTCCCTCCATTTCCCCATTCATTGACGGTGGGCGGCAAAACAAACTCCCCTCCTCAGAAATCGATGTAGGCTAATATTTTAAATAGGGGCAGATGTGTAACTTCTCTCAAACGTGACACAACCGCCCTACCTGTCAGCCCCGTTCATACACCGTGGGCGCCAACCGTGGGCGGCAAAACACCCTCTCCTCGCCCGAAATCGTTGCCGGCAAATATTTGGGAGATGCGAGATTACCGTCCCATCCCCAACCGACGTGATGTCTGAAATTTTAAACGGGGGATAAGTTCATAACTTTCCCACATTTCAGACAAGCGTGTCCCAAATTTTGAGACCCCCTCCCCTCCATTTCCCCATTCATACATCGTCGGCACCATGACAACCTCCACACTGCGGCCAACCTCCTCCGTCCGCCACCCCATCCTCAACCTTGCCGGAGCTGCTACCCCTACCCTATTGTCCACTTCAAGAGATGGACGTCTCTCATCCATGGCGCCGGACTAGGATTCTTTCATCGCGTCATCTTGCTTCATCGGCACCGTCGTACACCTTGCCATTGCCGCTCCTACGACCGCCTCGTACATGGCAACATGATTTATCCCCCGACCCAGCCGTCTGCCGTCTAAAGTCTTCTTCCCTGCCGCCGACAGCCATCGCACCCGCAACGAATCAGAAGGGGCCTACACGGCGTCGCAAGAGAGGTGGTACTCTTCCATATGTGCTTAAGTTATTGATCTCACCCAAAAATTAGATCGTAAATTGTTTACTGTTCTTTTCTTGTCTGTACCAAATCGTAGTGGCTAGTTGAAAGCAAACATTGGTTTCGAAGTAGCTTTGTCTGGTTTGCACCTTCAGATCCGCCATGGCACGGTCACTATACTCGTAAAGCTTATGGTTTCCCCCTTTATATTGACTACCATCATCGTAGGTGCTTCATTGCTTTGTGTCGTGCTAGCACTGCTCCTCGAGACCTCAACACATCAAGCGAAACAACATGCCACTCATAATTCCAAAGCTTACGTGTTGAAATACGAATATGATATGATGCTCATATTACTAAAACAAAGAACGTTTAATTGGTCACCTAATGTTCCTATATTCATTTCGAAAAGCATGTGCGCCACCCACTGGTCCAGCTAGTTCCACTTTCCTGATTTTACTCTTGATGCTTGGGGTTTTCCCCTTTTATCTACTCTACTATGATCTACGTAGGTGCTTTCTGTCGTACTAGCATTACTCCACCCTTCAAGCTAAACAACACAACACTCAAAATTCCAAAACTTAGTTGTTCAAATATGATTGTGATATGATACTAATATTAGTTAACAGACACATTTAATTGGTTAGCTAAAGGTCCCACTTGAGTATCCAAATGCATGTCGTGACATATAGAGAGACAGGAGAATTGCATTTCTTTGTCACTTGTTGAGTATACTTTCTTGTCCATACCAAATCTTAGTTGTTATTTCAAAGCAAATATCGGTTGCTAACTACCCTTTGCATGGTTTGCAACTTCAGCTTAGTCACCCCACTGCCACGGTCAACACTATACTCATCATGCTTACGATTTCCCCATTTTATGATGACCACGATCAGCCTACGTGGTTCGTGTCATAATAGCACTGCTCCACCCATCGAGCTAAACAAGCTTAGTTGTACAAATTCAAATCTGATATTATACTGATATTAGTAAAACTGAGAGATGTTTAACTGGTCAGCTAAATGTTCCTACTTTAGTTTTGAAAAGCATATGAGCCACATATGGAGAGGCCGAAAGGAATAGTATTTCTCTTTGCGCACTGGTTCATCATGGGTGGCCAACCGACATTGTATAGAAAGACTTGTAATATCTTCAATCTGCTTGCTCTTCTACTCTTCTTTAAGATGATCTGACGGTGTCCTGGACTAGGGGGTACTCACCACGTCATCTCCCAATTAGTTGGTTTGGGCCGAGGACCCCCATGGCGGTATGCTCATGGGCTAGTTCAGACAGCCGATGTATACACCAAGAAGATTCCACAAGACTTGGTGATCAAGACAAGGGCTCCTCTCCACCGGCGTATTTGACTAGGACTCTTGTTATCCTAGGCCTCCGGTACATTCTATAAGGCGAGGCCAGGCTAGTCGGTAGATTATTATGACATTACTCATCATACCTGTAGGGTTTATACCACAACATACGATCTCGAGGTAGATCAACTCTTGTAAGCCCTATACTCATCAAAGTCAATCAAGCAGGAAGTAGGGTATTACCTCCATCAAGAGGGCCCGAACCTGGGTAACATCATGTCCCCTGTCTTCTGTTACCATCGATCCTTAGACGCATAGTTCGGGACCCCTACCCGAGATCTGCCGATTTTGACACCGACAATGGTGCTTTCATTGATAGTTCTGTTGTGTGATCGACAAAGAATCAATGGCTTGTCCGCAGATCAACTGCGACGCCGGCATCTTCGTCGCCGGCTCGACTAGTCACCTTGGCTCGGCCGAGGGCCGCGCTCCATCTCCGATCGTCATGTTCGAACGGGGGACTTCATCAACATCAACTCTGATCTCTATCAAGATCATGGAGGAATCATCCATGGAGCTCGGGGGATCAACGTCAATATTGCCCTCGGACGACCGTGCTGTTTTTACGAACAGCGAACTTGTATCCGCTGCCACCACCTCCTCGAGCGTTACTTTGATGATTCCTTTGGTGCAATTGTGCGGAATTGAGTCTACAACAACCATGCAAAATTTCGTCGAGTTCCGTTGGAGGAATCTCCGGCAACCTACGATATACCGGAGCTCTATCAAATCTGGACGGGAAATCTGGACGTGTTTAGGGCGTGGTCTCCAGCACCTAGACCGAACGTCCTTTGGAACATCCAACCGTTGATCGGCTGAGTAATTCCTATGTCTAACACCCCTCAAAGTTTCAGCTCCATCCGACCGTCCAAACTCCGGGAACATTCCTAT
Organism: Triticum dicoccoides; assembly: GCF_002162155.2. Taxonomy (NCBI): domain Eukaryota; kingdom Viridiplantae; phylum Streptophyta; class Magnoliopsida; order Poales; family Poaceae; genus Triticum; species Triticum dicoccoides. The sequence continues at coordinate 558,612,623 of NC_041388.1, read as the reverse complement.
CAGTGCATCACTTTTCAAACCTGTTTTCTGCGCGAATACGGATCCAACCAGAATTCATGTTTCTTTATGAACGTGATATTGGACAACCTTTTAAAGGAATTTTCTTTGATGGTATTGTGCGTTGTTTTTAACACGTGCCCATAAAATTTTAAGCCTTCTTTGAGGCACTCTTCACCATTGCGCTGGTGTCACACTAGTCTGGTAACATTGCTACACGTCTGTCGACCTGTGCTAGACAGATCGTCGCTTCATCAAGCCGAGCCTAACCTTATCGGATCATCAGCTCGGCAAGCCGAACAAGAGTTCGGCATCGCGAAGGATAAATTATCACCAACACCATCGCCCCATGGATTGCACGGGTCAGGAGCACCGACATCACCGCTCGGTCACTTCATCAATCCGGCATTGACCGCGTCAGAAGTTATGACCAGCATCGGCATGGACGCACTATTGCTTTTTCAAGCCGATGTCCATCACGCCGAATTGCTTCAACACCTCGGCTGACATGGCAGCTGCAACGTCTCCTTGCTAACCCACTCTGTCATCTCGGCTAGACCGGGGACTTTGCTATTTCTTCATCAACATACTCCGGTGACTTCGGCGTTACCAGCCGACTAGCTTCGTCACGTTAACTGGACCGGGGGCTTTGCCTTGTCGAGCCAACCTTTGCCAGCATCGCCATGCCGCCGCTTTATCGCACATCAGGCAATGGGTGTGCGGATTGAGTCCCAATTTTGGGAGTAACCTCTCTTCAGATTGCTACAACAGATAAACCAGGTGCTATTAATTCTAGTATTTTTTTCTTGCTTGGGTTTATTTTTCCCAAGCAATTATTACTCTGGTTTGTTTCATCATGTGTACACAGGTCTATTAAATGGTGGTCGCATTAACAATAGTCGTGTGGTGGTTCGGTCAGTTTCCGTATACCGTTCGGCGAATGCCGCATCCGGAACTCAGACCGGCCTGCGAATTCAGGCTTGGCCACGCCTTCACCGCGTCACGCCGACGCCCTGCATTGGCACCAGGCCACATCTCTTTCAATAAATTATTTTTGAGAAAAGCAATTATCCTTTTTAGACCGCACTATTTTATGTGTGTAGGTGATCGACTTCGACTGCGTCACGCGGTCACTTTGGTAAGCCGACGTCATTGTCCCAATCGGCTCGTGTGATCACCTTGTTGGTTGAATCGCCATACCGACATGTTCGTTTGCCTCAGGGACTTCGGCATCGCTGAGAGAGCTCTACCTCATCGAGTGTTCGGCACACGGGCCATATTTATTTTATTACCCACTTTGCGTAAATTATTAATTATGCAACAATTTTTATTATTGTTATTCCTATTATCTCCGGCTTGCACTATTTTATGTGCACAGGTAAAGGATCCAGGTCGGGCAACGCTCTCAGCTCGGCGTACCGATGTACCACGTCACCTCGGCTGGACCAAGGGCTTCGTCATTACTTCATTAAGCCATGCTGAGGACTTCGGCGTCACACTGCCGGGCTGCATTGGCCGTGCTATGTCGCCACTTCGGAGTGCCGAGCTCTTCGCTCCGCCACGTCGGGACCGGCTTGGGGGCTGGGACCTTGTCTCGCTGTAAGCTCGGGCCATGCATCGACACCGAGCACATTAACCAGCTAAGTCGCTTCCATACTTAAAAACCTTTAGTTTTAAATTTCGTTCGGTTCGACCAAGCATTATGCTTTTTTGACAAAAAGTCATTTGCGAAAAACTTTCTTTGTCAAAACCTTGTTTGTTGCAAGAAAATTCAAATACCCCGAGGGCTTCCTTTATGAAGCCTTTCCTCTTGCATATGATTATACTTGTACGGCTTCTTTCCTTGTTCGTGTATTACACCACAATATGCACCATGTTGACTTAAGTGTTTTGCAAGCTGGGTTGCCTGGCTCCTGTGCTTACCCCTACGTTCCCGATTGTTCGGCTAGGCGGTAAAGGGAGCACCTCTACGATTGTTACTACCGGGTCATCCGAGTTACTACCTCAGACTGGGTGAAGCCGAAAGCTAGCGCTCTTATTGTTTTCAATAATGGTCGGGACACAACGGAACTCATGAGTACAAAAAATCTATTGCACAAGTCGCATAGTAACAATGAGCAACCAAAGAAAGGTATCGGTGGAGGTACTATTTTCTTCGAAGATGCTTCTTACACTTCGTCAGTAATATAGCATAAGTTCCCTGAGTGCGCTTTGTTTGTTACAGCCTTATGGCCTGATTGCCTAGTTATCAAAAACACTGTGGATGCTTTCGACAGGTGCATTACATGACACTTTCCGGTCCTTAACCGAAGAGGGAGACGCTGACGGTCGGTTAAGACACGTTTAAAGTTCGGGTGAACACAGATATGATATGAGTACATCGATACAATACAATCATTATACATAAAATTCTTTTACCCAAGTCACTTGGGGGCTCTTAAAATTTGTATGAGCTATTTTATAGTAAATGTGTTTTCTTCTTGGTCGTTGCAAAGTCTTTTTCTACCGCTCCTTTTTCGACTCGAGTGTATGGTCAATAGCCGGATAGCCTGTCTTCTCTATAAAAAAGCCGCTCGAATTTAGTTTGCTAAACTGGCCTCGAAGAAGTACTCCGCCTTTGGGATAAGGAGCTTGAAGCCATAGGCTAGCCCGCTTGAAGTGTTGAGATCAGATGTGTCATGTTAAAGCACGGCAGCAGCACAATTTTTTCTTTTTTCCAATTTTTGGATTGGCACCGAACACTTGATCTTGTTTGGACGTCAAGTTTTTACTGACGTTTTTTGGTTTTCCAAGATTATGGTACTTTTAAACTATTCGTGTGTTTCCAGCATAAGCATCGCAGTGCAACGCCGAACACCTTTAGAGATTCGGCAAAAACATTCTCAGATATTGCTATATATGCATCGGTTTCAAATTGTGTCTTCGGTTAAATAGTTGGGTTGCCCGGCTCCTGTGCTTGCCTCCTACGTTCCGCGTTGTTCGGCTAGGTGTGCAAAGGGATAACCACTACGATTGTGCTTCCAGCTCGCATGGTTAAGCACCTCAGTGGAGAAAGCCTAAAACTGACTGTCACGATAAGCGTAAACTAGTCAGCGATCCGATGACTATGTTAAATGACGAGCCGATCATAACATTGGTCAAAGTGTTTATGGCTTGACCTCGGCTATCGCCGAACACTAACCGGGGGCTCGTAGCTAGCTTCCCCACTTTAAAAGCTCCTATGACTAAGTGAAAGTAATAAAGCCCGCATATCTGATTGCCTTGTTTCTGCTCACACAACCACCTTCGGGCACCGAAACGTCGGCTAAGGGTTGTCTTGTTATTGCGGAGACACACTGCGTAGTATCTGCAAAGGGGTAGAAGCCGACGGTGGGCCACTTTCAAGTGATAAGTGGTCTCAATGGATTCAAAATAAATATATCATCAGCGTTTGTATTTAATATACAAGGACTGCCTTCCATATTCATCGTTATAAAGCCATAAATATGCATCAATTTGACTTAAGATTTTTGCCAAGCTGGGTTGCCTGGCTCCTGTGCTTACCCCTACGTTCCCGATTGTTCGGCTAGGCGGTAAAGGGAGCACCTCTGTGATTGTTACTACCGGGTCATTTGAGTTAGTACCTCAGACTGGGTGAAGCCGAAAGCTAGCGATCTTAAAAGATCACATTGGTCAGCAACGACGGAAGTAAAGAATTTGGTTCATTAATACCACAGAGTTTGGTACCTTTCCCGAACTAAATCCTCAATATTTTCCTCCCACATTGATCGGAGGTGAGCTTTGATGATCATGATAAGCATGACGACCCAAAGAAAGGAACCGATAGCGGGACTATTTTCCTTGGAAGATGTTTCTTACATTAAGTAATATAACATATCTCTCCGCATACCTTTGTTTATAAAACCGTATGGCCGGATTGCCTTGTTTTCCATAAATCTTTGCCCTTATAACGGCTTTATAAAGTAGGAGGTTGAAGCCGATGGTAGGTCAACAAAGTTTTGTACAATGCGGATCCGAGCATTAATGATGTAAAGTACTTGGATACGTAGAATCATTACACATAACTTGTGGTTTTAATCTAGATATCAATCCTTAATTCGGCCACCCGTGCCCACATTAAGGCCCGGGGGCTACTGGGCTTCGAGCTTATCATTCACTAATATTGAAAGGGGCGTATCGAGCCGCTGATCTGGTTTGCCACCCGCCAGTGTCTCGGGGGCTACTGCATTGACAATCCAATGGAGAAAATTTAAAGTGCAATATAGCTTTCGAGGAGATTATGATCCTCAGGTTGGTCGGCCGCACCCAACCTAAGTCTCGAGGAATTTTCACACCGCTTTTTGTGTCCAGAAGTATTCTGTCGAGCTAGGAGTTAAACCTCAGGCCGATTTTGTGAATCAACCTGAGTCTGAGGGGCTACTGGGATCAGGGGTCTTATGTCATCCTTCAGGTGCATCTCTAGTTTTAGACCGATACACACCTTGAGGGCTACTGGCTATATACCTTGACAGAGAATTAATTGCACCAATAAAAAATATTGACAAAAAATTGGCCCGCAGTCGGGGTGGTACACCACCTCGGAAGCAGTCCGGCATAAAGCTCGGGCGCTAGTGGCTGGCTCCATAGAGGGCATTTTCGGCATTAAGCTCGTCTAAACACCTTCAACTTTTTTGAGCCAAGGTGATTTATGACACCTCGGATATAGTCCGGCGTTGGAGCTCAGATACATTGTGGCGTTGGATCTCGGATACATTCCGGTGTTGGAGCTCGGAAGCGGTCCGGCGTTGGTGCTCGGCTGCAAAATATACCTCGAATGCAGTCTGGCATTGGAGCTCACATGCAAGAGGACGCTTCCATCGGGGAACAACTTCAAGCCCAAGGTGTGGCATAAAAATAACAAGGCATTGATAAAGGCCGAGAACTTAAAGGGGCTCCTCGGATACCCGATGTGTAAACTCTTCGGATTTAGTTCGGCGATTGCTACCTCTTGAGCACTGCGTTGGTTTTCCCCGAAGAGGAAGGGATGATGCAACAAAGTAGCGTAAGTATTTCCCTCAGTTTTTGAGAACCAAGGTATAAATCCAGTAGGAGGCTACGCACGAGTCCCTCGCACTTGCACAAAACAAATAAATCCTCACAACCAACTCAAATAGGGGTGGTCAGTCCCTATAAGGCCACTTACGAGAGTGAGATCTAATAGATATGATAAGATAATATTTTTGGTATTTTTATGATAAAGATGCAAAGTAAAATAAAGGCAAAGTAAAAGCAAAAGGAAATAACTAAGTAGTAGGAGATTAATATGATAGAGATAGACCCGGGGGCCATAGATTTCACTTGTGGCTTCTCTCGAGAGCATAAGTATTCTACGGTGGGTGAACAAATTACTAATGAACAATTGACAGAATTGAGCATAGTTATGAGAATATCTAGGTATGATCATGTATATAGGCATCACGTCCAAGACAAGTAGACCGACTCCTGCCTGCATCTACTACTATTACTCCACTCATCGACCGCTATCCAGCATGCATCTAGAGTATTATGTTAAAAACAGAGTAACGTCTTAAGCAAGATGACATGATGTAGAGGGATAGACTCATGCAATATGAAGAAAACCCCATCTTGTTATCCTCGATGGCAACAATACAATACGTGCCTTGCTGCCCTTACTGTCACCGGGAAAGGACACCGCAAGATTGAACCCAAAGCTAAGCAGTTCTCCCATTGCAAGAAAGTTCAATCTAGTAGGCCAAACCGAACTGATAATTCAAAGAGACTTGCAAAGGTAACCAATCATACATAAAAGAATTCATAGAAGATTCAAATATTGTTCATAGATAGACTTGATCATAAACCCACAATTCATCGGTCTCAACAAACACACCGCAAAAAGAAGATTACATCGAATAGATCTCCACAAGAGAGGGGGAGAACTTTGTATTGAGATCCAAAAAGAGAGAAGAAGCCATCAAGCTACTAAATATGGACCCGTAGGTCTGAAGTAAACTACTCACACTTCATCGAAGGGGCTATGGTGTTGATGTAGAAGCCCTCCGTGATCGATGCCCCTTCCCGGGGAGCTCCGGAACAGGCCCCAAGATGGGATCGCGTGGATACAAAAAGTTGCGGCGGTGGAGTTAGGTTTTGGCTCCGTATCTGATCGTTTGGGGGTACGTAGGTATATATAGGAGGAAGGAGTACGTCGGTGGAGCAACAGGGGGCCCACGAGGGTGGAGGGCATGCCTAGGGTAGGCAGGCGCACCCCCCTACCTTGTGGCCTCCTCTTTTCTTTCTTGACGTAGGGTCCAAGTCTCCCGGGTCTTGTTCGTTGAGAAAATCACGTTCTCGACGGTTTCATTCCGTTTGGACTCCGTTTGATATTCCCTTTCTTCGAAACCCTAAAACAGGCAAAAAACAGCAATTCTGGGCTTGGCTTCCGGTTATTAGGTTAGTCCCAAAAATAATATAAAAGTGGATAATAAAGCCCAATAATGTCCAAAACAGTAGATAATAAAGCATGGAGCGATCAAAAATTATAGATACGTTGGAGACGTATCAAGCATCCCCAAGCTTAATTCCTGCTCGTCCTCGAGTAGGTAAATGATAAAAACAGAATTTTTGAGGCGGAGTGCTACTTGGCATAATTTTAATGTAATTCTTCTTAATTGTGGTATGAATATTCAGATCCGAAAGATTCAAGACAAAAGTTCATGTTGACATAAAAATGATAATACTTCAAGCATACTAACTAAGCAATTATGTCTTCTCAAAATAACATGCCCAAAGAAAGTTCATCCCTACAAAATCATATAGTTTAGTCATGTTTCATTTTCGTCTCACAAGAATGCTCTCATCATGCACAACCCCGATGACAAGCCAAGCAATTGTTTCATACTTTAGTAATCTCAAACCTATAAACTTTCACGCAATATATGAGCGCGAGCCATGGACATAGCACTATAGGTGGAATAGAATATAATGAGGGGGTTATGTGGAGAAGACAAAAAAGATAAAGTCTCACATCAACGAGGCTAATCAATGAGCTATGGAGATGCCCATCGATTGATGTTAATGCAAGGAGTAGGGATTGCCATGCAACGGATGCACTAGAGCTATAAATGTATGAAAGCTCAACAAAAGAAACTAGTGGGTGTGCATCCAACTTGCTTGCTCACGAAGACCTAGGGCACTTGAGGGGGCCCATTGTTGGAATATACAAGCCAAGTTCTATAATGAAAAATTCCCACTAGTATATGAAAGTGACAAAACAAGAGACTCTCTATCACGAAGATTACGGTGCTACTTTGAAGCACTAGTGTGGCAAAGGATAGTAGCATTGCCCCTTATATATATTCTTTGATTTGGCCTTTCTCTTTTTTGGGGGGACAATGCTCTATTAATGATGATCATCACACTTCTATTTATTTACAACTCAATGATTACAACTCGATACTAGAACAAAGTATGACTCTATATGAATGCCTCCGGTGGTGTACCGGGATATGCAATGGACCAAGAGTGACATGTATGAAAGAATTATGAATGGTGGCTTTGCCACAAACACTATATCAACTACATGATCATGCTAAGCACTATGACAATGATGAATGTGTCATGATGAACGGAATGGTGGAAAGTTGCATGGCAATATATCTCGGAATGGCTATGGAAATGCCATAATAGGTAGGTGTCGGTGTCAAAACCGGCGGATCTCGGATAGGGGGTCCCGAACTGTGCCTCTAGGCCGGATGGTAACAGGAGGCAAGGGAAACGAAGTTTTACCTAGGTTCGGGCCCTCTCGATGGAGGTAAAACCCTACGTCCTGCTTGATTAATATTGATGATATGGGTAGTACAAGAGTAGATCTACCACGAGATCACAGAGGCTAAACCCTAGAAGCTAGCCTATGGTATGATTGTTGTTGTGTATGTTGTCCTACGGACTAAAACCCTCCAGTTTATATAGACACCGGAGAGGGTTAGGGTTACACAAAGTCAGTTACAATGGTAGGAGATCTGCATATCCGTATCGCCAAGCTTGCCTTCCACGCCAAGGAAAGTCCCTTCTGGACACGGGACGAAGTCTTCAATCTTGTATCTTCATAGTCCAGGAGTCCGGCTGAAGGTATAGTCCGGCCATCCGGACACCCCCTAATCTAGGACTCCCTTAGTAGCCCCTGAACCATGCTTCAATGACGACGAGTCCGGCGCACAGATTGTCTTCGGCATTGCAAGGAGGGTTCCTCCTCCAGGTACTTCATAGAAGATTTTGAACACAAAGATACTGTCCGGCTCTGCAAAATAAGTTTCCACATATTGCCATAGAGAGAATAATATTTACACAAATCTAATCTGCTGACGAATTCCGTAGTGTGACACACCACGGCCAAGCCTTTATCCGAGTCGTTTTATTATCCCACCTCAGCGCGTCATGCGAGGTGGTTTCCTTGGCACGTCTTGTTAAAGCAGAGATCGTGTCGCCTTATTCCGGGATTCTAATCAATACGTGCGTGGGTAACCCAACCGCTTCTAGGACTCCTAGATTATAGGCAAGTCCAAACGGACACGGAGAGGATGCTTGATATTCACCCTCTTTATAAAGGGGACAAGGCTTTTATTTTTCCCTCCCGTGCTCAATCAAATCCTTCCCCCACCTCAAGCTCAAACGCCCGAAGTTCAGGTCAGGTGCTCCGAACCTTCAGTCATGTCCGGATCTAGCCTTCAAGGCCGATGGGTGCCTTACTCCATCACGGAAGAAGACATCAAAAAGTTGAGGGAGGCTAGATATCTGACCGCCGAGATTTTGCATCGGCTGCCTCCCCGAGGGCAGACCGTCCCCACCCCCGAACCCAACGAGAACGTCGTGTTCGTCTCCCACTTCCTCCGAGGTCTAGGCCTTGCTCTCGATCCTTTCGTCAGGGGTTTGATGTTTTATTACGGGCTAGACTTTGATGATCTAGCTCTGGACTCCTTTCTTCATATCACGACATTTATTGTCGTGTGCGAGGCCTTCCTCCGGTTACCCCTCACTTTGGCCTATGGCTCAAGACCTTTGAAGTAAAGCCGAAGATGATCGAGGGGCAACATGCAATGTGTGGAGGTGCCTCAATACACAAGATGACGGGAGCTCCGTGGCCCAAAGGTTCCATCCCAAAGGTGTCTGAATTGTGGCAACAAGAGTGGTTCTACATCACGGCTCCTAGAAGTGCCAAGTGGGCGGCCGCCCCTATTTTCCGCTCGGGCCCTCCACCACAACTGATGTCATGGATCAGCAGAGGTCTGAGCTAGGGTCCAGCCAAGGACGTGCCTATACTGCAAAGCTGCATTCGAGGTCTCTTCAATGGAGATTTCTGTTTGGTTGCGGTAATACAAGTTATGCTAGTTCGTCAAGTCCAGCCTTGGAAACGCCGGCCTCTTCACCCGTGGGAGTTCAATCCCGAGGGACCGCGTGTTATTCAAAATTTTCTCGGCCTAACACACGAGGAGATGTACAAGTCATTCTTCGGACCTCAGGTGGAGTGTCCGGAAATCACTGAGGACGTGGGCCTGAGTAGTAACCGCGCCGCCGAACAGGTAAGGCATCTTCTGGCTGAACATACTATCTCTCCTTTGTTACGAAGTTATTTCTGAGAGTTTGCTTTTTGACCAGGACTGGCTAACAAAGGCGAAGTTGATTCGGTGTTCGGCCCCCCTCCCTGAGGGTTTGGAAAATCCGGTATTGGAAAAGATGCTCCAGACCGCACCTTGCCCAGAGCCCTTGAAGGAAGATACTGTGGAGGATAATACGGGCGGACACGGGCCCCCAACGCTGCCCATTCTATCCGAGGGAGCGAGCATCTCCGTAAAGGAAGACGACCAAAAGAGGAAAAGGACTGCGCCCGGGGATTCGGAAGTCGAAGCTTCCAAACAGGAGAAGAAGTCTCCCACAGAGGGTCCTACCTCGGGGGGCGCTGTTGCCGCACAATGTCCGCAGGGGGGATCAACTCACCCGCGAGTCGTAAGTGACCCGAAATAATTTAATAGTACAGATATGCCATCGTTTTCCTCTGAGAAAATAACCACCGCATATATCTTTGCTGTTCGGGCCTTAGCCCCTCTCAAATAAGCTCGTCTTCGAGGGATCTTCTTCCAGAGATGATGGAGAGAGAAACGCCTCCTCCAGACTCCTCTGCTCCGAAAGCGGGCGACCCTGAAGTGACATCGAGGAGGGCCTCTCCGAGTCCGGTGAGGCCAGAAGATAATCCCATTGACCCCCGAAGCTCCTAGTGTCCGGCTCCTGAAGAGAGCAAACAAAAGAGTCCGGCACCGTCTAGTGTGTGATCGGATGTTCTGAGGGAGTTGGTGGGGAGAACGGCCATCTCAAATGAACACCGTGTGCTGATGAATACGGTGATGGAGAGAATCTCGTCCGCCGAAAGCAGATTGCATGAAGCTTTTATGAGTCTACTGACAAGCTTTGAGGTACATAAAAGAATGTATGATAGTCCTGCACATGCTAGGCGTGCCCTATGTAGATAGTAGCCCCTGAGACTCTGGTTGTCGTCGGAAACGACGACGAACAGAGGATCATATTCCCAGGTAATAACCATACCGCCTCTATGTGCAGGTGATGGAAGCTCCAGTGGCTAGCCGGACTAGCGAGTTTGCCCATTTAGAACGGCAGTTGGATGCGGCAGACGCCGACATCGAGCTTGTTAACAAAAGGCTTGACGAGGCACAGGGTAAGTGTCACTATCTGGTAAACGTCACATAGGAAGAGCAGCATGATGCCAATATCTTTAATATGTTGTGACTGCAGATGGAGCTGCCACTTGTGAAGCCTTGCGGGTAGAACTTGCCCGAGCCAAGGAACAAGCGAGGTTGGGTAATGCGGCTGCTTTAAAGGCGGCCGAAGAGTTGCAAGCCGAGAAGGCCGCGCATGGAGAGAGCCGAAACAAGATGGCCAAGATGGCCATAGAATTAAAATCCGCCGCCGACCATTGCTGGGTTCTTGAAAAGGAAAACCAAGCGAAGGCATCGGACCTTGAGAAGGCTGCTGCGACGAGAAAAGACCTCCGCTCTGCTATGAGGGCAAAGAAGGAGGAGCTGCAGGAAGCCGGGGATACTGTAGCTGGGAAATCCTTTATATTGCGGAGGAAGTTCGAAGATCCACGGTATGCCCCTCTGGATCGGCTGTGGAGTTCGGAGGATGTGTATATGGATTTGGCGGCGGGCGCTGCCGATGCGGCCAAATACTTCCAGGGTCAGACGGACCGTGAAGTAGACCAGCTGTTTTGGAGACAATTCTATTCTCCCGAGTGTCCGCTTTCATTGACTGACCAATTAGCCGAATGGGCCGAACTAAATAGGTTGTCCGGACTCTCCATGAGGTCTGTTGTGGATCAGCTATGGCCGGAAAGGTCAAAACCGAACAGCTATTTCAGCTTGGTGCCGCAGTTCCTTGACGTGGTGCCGCGCATTAATGCGATGAAGAGGTCGGCGTGCATAGAGGGCGCACGGATGGCCTTTGCCCGTGTTAAGGCATACTGGGCGGCGATGGATGCTACCAATGTTGCAGCGCGGGATTCGGCCATAGGTCGAAAGGCTGCTGAGCACTACTTTGAAGAAGTTCTTGAGGGTGCCCATTTGATAGAGACCCAGTGCTCAAAAAATATTATGTTTGAGTGATATGTAATCTCATTTTAAGCGAAATGCTTTTATAAATTTTTATAACGCTATTTTTATACTTTTGCCTGAAAGTAATATGATGCCTCCTGGGCGGCCGTTTATGTATACATGTGTATAACCTGAAAGATTGCAGTCGTCGGCTTCAACCCCCACGCATATAATGCGGAGGTGCTCGCAAAAACATGCGTTCACACTTAACCCAACGTCTTGGTCCTATTAAGGACATGATAGCGGAGCGAGCGAGGCAACCGGACTATAATGCTTTAGCACTTTCACTTAGCCATAGGAGTTTGACAGTGGGGCTACTAGATAGCCCCTGGTGGCTCCGCACTCTCCCGATTCCGGGGTGCGTACAGGCCTGGCTGGAAAACAGCCCTTCGTTAAGGCGGAGGAATTCTAACATTCCCATAGGTCACCGAGTGGTTGACCAGTCTCACGCTATATCATGACAGTCAGTTTTCGGCTTTCTCTACTGAGGTGCTTGTCCAGATGAACCAGGGCACAATCGCAGTAGTTCTCCTGGTGCTACCTTAGCCGGTAAAGCGGAACGTAAGGCACCAAAACACAGGAGCCGGGCAAACCCAACATTTGACCAAAGACAATGATTCGGAGCTGATGCATATAGGGCCAAACTCGTGACGCCGAACACTCCCTAAGGTATTCGGTCTTTGTGTTATAAACCGGGCCTAAATAATGGCCTTTGTAAGAAGCCCCTTGTGTCTAGGTACGTGCATTGTTCTGGCGTGGCCACATGCCAAGACGTCAGCATCCTTCTCAACGGTGGATATGTATCAACAAGAGACAGTAAAAAAGGTTTACACAGGGTCTTAATCTAAAAAGAATCCTTGGAGCGGGTCCCTGCTGCACGTCCCGCGCCTATGTCTCTGTTGTGCCGTATCCTGGACGGGTGTAGCACGATGATCGTCTGTAAAAGAGAGGAAGTTAAGTGAAAAAGTTGTCGTGCAAAAAGATAGTTTTTAAAGAAACCATGTATAATTCAAGATGATAAGAAATTTCCACTTGTCTGCGCGCGGTGAGCCCCTTGTATAGACAAATAGGGGTGTGACCACTTATTCGGTATAAATAGTGGCGCCGGACTTGATTAGTTGTGTCTGAGGTCTTGACGACCTATTTGGATGCTTTCACTGGTCCGGGTGCCTTTAGTGTGCGGCTGCCAAGGCAGCCGCACTCTCTTCGGCGTGCAGAGATCGCTTGATATTTCCATTCACTGAAATGATGCCACGTGGACCGGGCATCTTGAGTGTGAGGGAGGCGTAGTGTGGTATTGCATTAAAGCGAGCGAAAGCTTCGCGTCCGAGCAGTGCTTGCTAGCCACTTTGAAATGGAGTGATGTGGAAGGTTAAATGCTCGCGACGGAAGTTATCGGGGGAGCCGAATATAACCTGTACTATGAGGGAGCCCGTACAATGAGCCCCTGGGCCTGGCGTTACTCCTTTAAAGGTAGTATTGCTATGGAAAATTTGTGTTGGGTCTAACCCCATCCCGCGGATTGTATCCTGATATATTAAGTTTAGGCTGCTGCCGCCGTCCATCAAGACTCATGTGAAGTGATATCCGCCAATTACTGGGTCTAATACCAGGGCAGCCCATCCTGCGTGTTGGATACTTGCTGAGTAATCGCGATGGTCGAAAGTGATCGGTTGAGCCGACCAGTGGCAGGACTTCGCGGTGACAGGCACTTGGGTATAATTTCCTGGGAGTGCCGTGTTGTTTTTTCCCTTGATCACGTGTAACACATTTACTGTTTTTACTTCTGGTGGAAATTTCTTTTGTTCCGTCATGTCTTGCTTGGGAGGCTCGTCCTCGTCTTCACTTGGTGTATCCTCCCCCTTATGTACGGCGTTGAGCTTGCCGGACTGCTTGAAGACCCAACATTCTCTGTGGGTATGATTAGCACGTTTACCAGGGGTACTATGGATCTGACATACTTAGTCTAGAATTTTGTTGAGGCTGGACAGTTCATCCTTGGTGCCTTTAGGGGGAGGCTTTTGACCTGGCCGAGAGCTTTTGAATCCGGCATTTACTGCCGTGCCCTTCGTGTTGTCTTCTTTATTCCGGCGTTTGTTATTGCTGTCGCGCCGTGATTTCTCGTTTCCATCTCTAACTTCAGTTGTACTGGGGTCGCTGGTGCTGCATCTGGCTAGCCAGCTGTCCTCACCCGTGCAAAAGCGGGTCATGAGGTTTGTTAATGCGGCCATCGTTCTCGGCTTATTTTGGCCGAGGTGTCTGGCGAGCCATTTGTCACGGACGCTATGCTTGAAAGCTGCCAAGGCTTCGGCGTCCGGACAGTCGACAATCTGGTTTTTTTAGTAAGAAACCTGTTCCAAAGCTTTCAGGCTGACTCTCTGGGCTATTGACTAATATGACTCAAATCGTCTGCATCCGGAGGTCGGACATAAGTCCCTTGAAAATTTGCCTGAAAGGCGTCTTCGAGATCTTCCCAACTTCCAATGGAGCTTTCGGGGAGGCCTTTGAGCCAGTGACGAGCTGGCCCTTTGAGCTTGAGGGGTAAGTACTTGATGGCATGGAGATCATCTCCTCGAGCCATATGGATATGAAGGATGTAGTCCTCAATCCAGACCCCAGGGTCTGTTGTTCCGTCATATGCCTCTATGTTTACGGGCTTGAATCCCTCTGGAAATTCATGGTCCAGCACCTCATCGGTGAAACATAGGGGGTGTGCGGCACCCCTGTAGCTGGGTGTACCGCGTCGTTCGGATGTTTGTTGTGTTGCATTGTATGTTGGGGCGCTCTTGCGTGGTCCATAGATGGATCTTATTGCACCGTCCTTTGGGTGCGAGCCCTCACATGGGTCGCTTGTTCTATTGTGAGCGGTGTTGTATGCCGCTCTGTGTTGGTAGAGGGGTCGTCTATCCGACCAGGTGGCTGCTTTGATATTTGGTTGTGGGGGGTCTGAGGCCTCCTCATCGTATTCGGGTAGCAGCTTCCGCTTTGGGTAGCTCTTGGAGGGGCGATTGTCACCATACCTTGCTGCTGTGTTGAGTATTTTACTCCATCTGATTTGGAGTGTGTCTTGCGCAGCCTTGAGCCTTTGCTTCTGCTTTTTAAGACTCCTCGCGGTGGCAACAAGCTTTTTACGGGCATTCTGCTGCTCTGGGTGCCTGTCCGGCGTTATGTCGTCCGGACCATTATCCTTGATAGAATTTGTTTGTTCGGTTTGATTATCCGGATTGCCGTTGTCCGGCAGTGGTTCCCCCTGCTCTAGCGCTGGATCTGTGTGATTGCTATTTCTGTCGATGCAGGATTTGGGGCGGCGCTTGCGTCGCCGCTTTGACTGCTTTTCGAGGGAACAAGACTTTGGTGCGTCCCTCCGCTCCTCGTCATCATATTTTGGTGCATCCACCATGTATACGTCATATGACGAGGTGGCGTTCCAGGGCCCAATAGGCGCTGGTTCTTCATCGTCTCCTTCATCGCCGTCCATACCGTCGTTGTCTTCGGAGTCGAAGTCGAGCATGTCGGTTAAATCGTCGATAGTGGCTACAAAGTGGGTGGTGGGCTTGCTTTGAATTTCTTCATCGTCCGTATTCCATCCTTGCTGACCGCAGTCCGGCCAGGGCTCTTGTCGCGTCACAGAGGATCAACTGGACGATTTAGTCCTGATTGGCGCTTTAGGCAGCAAAGATACCATCCATTGGAGGGCTCCTGGCAAAGAATGCCCTCCCACACCTCGAGAAGGAGAGGTTGTTGTTTTCGTAGATCACTTAGCCCGGGGCTTTAAGCCGCCAGGTTCTAAATTTTACCGGGATGTTTTAGCCGATTTCCAACTCCATCCGCAAGACACTGGCCCCAACTCTGTTACAAATATGTGCCACTTCCAAGTGCTCTGTGAGGTGTTCTTTCAAGAGGAGCCCACAGTGGAATTGTTCAGAGACCTTTTCCATCTAAACCGCCGTACTGAGTTTACCGATGGCTCTAATACGGAGTTGGGTGGCATGGCGATTCAGAAAAGGAAAGAGGTCACATACCCTCACACCAAGCTGCACAGTCACCCCATGGAGTGGAATCAGACATGGTTCTACTACAAAGACAGCTCCCCTGCTGGTGAGAATCCCTTGCCTGGCTTTTGTCCGGAGCGGCTCAGCAATACACACCCTTTTCCTCAAAGATTGACTGCCCAGGAGAGAAGCAAATATGCTCCCCAGCTGTCAAAGCTCAGAGCCTTTATTTCCAACGGTTTAACAGGGGTTGATCTTGCTCGCTGTTGGATATCATGGAGCATACTGCCCCTTGGTCAGTGCTCCGGTTTGATGTGCGAGTATACTGACAGTGTTGATGACCCACTGCGACATTCAAAACTCCAGCTCTCCGATGAAGAAATCATAGAAGCTGTGCATAAGATACTGAATGAACAGGAACAAGTCTGCGCTAGAACCGGCCTGCTTCCCTTCTGTGCCACCAACAAACTGCCAGCTGTAAGACTTTGATTTTTCTATTTGCTGATTCTGTTATTGATATGTCTGGTCATTGTTTTTAATATCAGTGTCTGTATAATCAGGGCAATGATCCATTTTGGAGCAAAAAACTGCCGCAGGAGAAACCAGAGAAACCAGACAAACAGGAAAGAGCAACCCGGCAAAAGACTAAAGCTGTGAAGAAGACTGCTCACAGGAAAAGAACCACTGCATCTTCTAATCCGGCCGCTAATGATGATGTAGATAATCCGGACTTTGAGGTAGAGCTTGACTCACTTGGTTTCTTTTTCATACGTCTTATTGATGATGATATTTGTCAGGATGATGCCGAAGCCAGCCATGCAGATGTTGCCGAGGTAATTATTCTCTCTTCCGATTCAGAAACTTTGCCTTCACAAAAAATCCGCCAGGAAAACCGAAAAGTTAAATTTTCTCATCCTCTTGCTTATTTGGATCCTAAATTTCTTATGAAGACCCAACAACACGAAGCTCGTCGCACAACCCGACACAGCGGCCAGGTAGTTACCTCCACCGGTTTACCGAATAGTCCAATTCGGAAACGCCATTCAGAGGTCTCTAATTTGCTTCTCAGTGCTAATCCTAAAGCGGGCTGCTTTCATCAACCTCTTAATCCGTCTGACTCCAATTACCAGGTTACTTCCCACTCATCTTCTGGCGAGTCCTCGGCTACTCAGCTCCCACTGCTTAAAACGGTGCTTGGGTAAGCTATACTTATTGTGATGTTTGCTGTACATCGCCTTAGAACATATGCTGTATTTGATTTTATTCTTCTTCTCAGGGCCAAACCTAGGCCAAGCAAGAAAGCCCGCCTGGACAAAGCGGCCAAAGAAGATGTCGTTCTTGAAGCAGACAAGACACCCAATGCTGAAGCGGCTATTCCTAAGGATATTCCCAACGATCCACCGCAACCAGATGATGATCTTATTGCTGAAGAGAGACCTACTGGTACCTCAGGTCCTATCCATCAGCCCACAGGTTCCATCCGGATCGAAAGCTCCACTGGTCCAGCAAAACCTACTGACAAGCCAACAGCTCTAGTGCAAGCCGGCGGTACCAAGGATGATGAGGTTGTCATTACTGGCACTGGCCATACTAAGCCAAGCAATCCTGTCGCTTTATCCAAACATTTTGCCAAGGAAGAATTTGCTGCTTTTGGCAAAGGCAAGTGGAACGCTGATCTGACGACTTACGCTGCTCTGAACGCCCAAGATATCCATTCCGGCTATCTGAACCGGCTGTATACCAGCCGTGACTACGAAGCCGGTCTGGTTAATATGTTGAAAGATAAATATGAGGTAACTTCCATATGCTCCTTCCTGCTTGTATGCTTCCATTCTTGTTGACTCTCCTAGCCCCCAAGGGCTGGTTTGTTATATTCTTCCAAACCAGGACTTACCAATATAAATCTTGATGCTTTGAAGTTTGCTAATGTAGCCCCCAAGGGCCGGTTCAACTTAACGTAGTTAAACCGGTACTTTAAGTAATTGAAATTGCCGCATCAGAATATATACGAGCAAATAGCCATTAGCCCCCAAGTGCCAAGTTGAATACTTGTATTGATCTTGGGACTTTGTAAGCAATTGAAAGATGAAGACCGAATATGCATTATCCCCCAAGTGCTAAGTGCATAACTTGTTATGTGATTGTTACTTGAATCCTTATACCGATTTGTTGAAGCATATATCTGTATGCATGCAGACGGAGCTGAAGATGAAAGAAAACCAAGTCACCGATCTCCAAGAAAACCTGAAAACCCAACAGGCTGAAACCTCCAAAGCAAAAGAGGAATTGGCCAGCGCTTTAAGCGCCATGGAACAGCTTAAGGAGAGCTTCAAGAATCAGCGGGTGGATTGGGCCACTGAAAAGTCCGCTTTGATCAAACGAGCAGAGGATGCCGAGGTTGCACTAAAACCAGTGACATATGAACTGACCAGCATAAAGCGGCACGTTCATGCCATGACTACTGCTATCTTTGGTAAGCCAGCTTGCCTTCTGAATTGGCTCTGCCTTCTTACAGAGTCGCCGGTTTATTAACCCTTTATGGTATTTCAGGGACACGCATTGGTCACTTGGGGTCAGATGTGCGGAAGAAATTGAAAGCCGC
This sequence comes from Triticum dicoccoides, assembly GCF_002162155.2. Lineage (NCBI taxonomy): Eukaryota > Viridiplantae > Streptophyta > Magnoliopsida > Poales > Poaceae > Triticum > Triticum dicoccoides. The sequence continues at coordinate 558,594,375 of NC_041388.1, read as the reverse complement.
GTATACATTGGTTGAACAATTGTATACTGGTGCCCAGCGGATCATCTGTACCGCGTCTCATAACAAACCGGCACCCACTTTGATTCAAGATACTCTGATGAAACTGTCAGTGCTTCCTGCCCGGGTTGAAGAGCTGAAGAAATTTGCTGCTTGAACCGGTGCAATCAATGCCTTAATCCGGGCAAAAGCCTGGGTGCCGGATTTTTATCCTATTGAAGCGGCTCAGGGCTATCCCAGCTTGAAGGAAGACGGGTCAGAATTTGGTGAAGCGGATCTGCGAGCGATAAACCGGGAGGTACGTCCACTAGCCTGTCAGTTGGCTGAGGAAGCAGACTTGTCTCATTATCAAGCACAATATGACAGTCAGAACAAGCGAATAGCTGCACCAATCCATGAATCGGAAAATCTGATCCCTCCAATCCGTAAGCATACTTACGCTCCCGATATTGACCCGTCATTGCTGATCCATGATGAAGCTGTCTTTCAAGCATTAATGGGAATCGACTGGATAACTGTGGATTTCTAGCCACTGGGTAGAGAAACGGAAGCTGAAGCGGCGCAGGATGACCCACAACCATCAGGCCAGGCTGGTGGCCAAGCTTGAACCGGAAGCCGGTTTTAAAACTGCCTCTCCTTTGTGAAAAACAATTATATTATTATGGGCACCATGTTGCCTTGTAATAGGCTAGCTGATACCTTTGATGTTGATATACCTTCGTGCATAACTTGTTCTTCCTGTGGTAATGAACTTTCCAAAACACTTTCTGCCATCGTTGAGTGTGAAGTTGGCTTGGCCAACCTTGAAGTGGAGTTTTGCAAACCCACACCGTTGGAGGAGATAACAGCTCCTGTATATATATATATATATATGACGCTTGAATTGTTGACAGGAGCAATTGGTAGCCCCCAAGGGCCGGCTCATTATAATATGATGAGTCGGGTCTTCAATAAGACTAGTAAAAATGACTTTGCATTAGCCCCCAAGTGTCATGGTGCATGCTTGCAGCGACATGAGACTTGCATGTAATCTCAATTTGAATAATGTAGCCCCCAAGTGCCGGGTTGTAAGCCTGCAACGACTTGGGACTATTCCTTCCATTGTAGAATAAATCATATCCCAATGCGTATAATATAATCCGGTATGAAAACCTTATTCATTCAACATCATAATGAAATTTCAGCCAAGTTTGGATATTTGAATAATATAACCCAATGATTTATAAGCGCATGATTCCAATGGCGCAATCCAAATATATACTGGCGACTTGTTGTCCAAAGCCAGGCCGGTTTAACAAACCTGTTTCTGCATACAACAAGTTTAAAGTGTCCTGGTGGTTTACCGCCGGACGGGTCATTATACCCAACATATAACCCGGGTTTATAACCAAGGCTGCATTTAAGAATAATCAAATATGAAATATATCATACCTGTGACATTGAATCACATCGTTGGTTTTATCAACTTTTTGTAGTAAGGGTGATAACCCAAATCTTGAGTACTGATAACTCCTTCCATATTGTGCCTGTTTATAATAAAACCATGCTGGGTTGTGATAAACACCGTGTCACTCCATAAGAGGATGTTAACAACAAGGATCAAACCGGGCAAATAGTCTCCGGATTGACGTGAACTGTGTTCCGTCAATTGATTGGTTAAAAAACTTTGTCAGTTTAAAAAACGCAATAAAAGCAAAAAAAACCCTTCAAAGAAAAGTGTGAAGCAAAAGCAACGACAAAAGCAATGATCAAATGGCGTTACCATGGCCAAACATGACCAAGCTCCCGTTAGGTGTAACTATGGTTCTAGTCAGCCAGGTCCCCAAATGAAACCATGGCATTTATGCCGACCAAATGGCATGGTCATGGTTCGGGTTCGACCAAGCCCCCAAGTGATTCTGTGGCCTTAGGCCGATCAAGAGGCATGACTGGTTCAGACATGACCAAGTCCCCAAGTGATCTGGTGGCTCTCGCCTATCAAGAGGCATGGTATTGGTTCGGACACGACCAGTCCTCCAAGTGATATAACAGGATGCTTTTAGCAAAGCGAACTCAAGGGGTAAACCGGAGGCCGCTTTAGAGCAACTCCGTGTAACCTCACATGATGTAAAAGAACAGAGACCCCGCTTTATGAAGCAGAAGCCCCCGAGTGATCTATAATATGTCTGGCAAGTAAGGTGGGATACCCATGTTCGAACCGCGCATCGTGGCAGCAGGTCCTCTTTGGCACTTTTTAACTTTTTTGCAAGAGATAAATTCTTCTTGAACCGAGATCTTGAACCGGATATTGAGAGATTCAAAGCTTTGTGGGAGACATCTTTCCCTTGAACCGGATTTTAAACCGGAATCTTCATTTTTAGCCGGAAATTTTCTGACGGCTTTTAAACTCGAACTTGCGAGAAGTTAATTCCTTTTTGAACCGGAAATTCTTAAACCGGATTTGAGAGTTTCAGAGCTTTGTCGGAGAACAAATTTCCCTTGTACCGGATTGTAAACCGGAATCCTTTTCTGATGACCCGAAACTTCTTCATTGAGCCGGGATTTTGTAACTGTCATATACTTTCTAATAAGGAAATCTTCTGACAGCACGATGTGAATCCGAGACCGGGTTATCTTTCCCTCCAACGTATTGGGGTTCTTGACTTCACTGAAAACCGACAACGTTTGCTAAGTCATATCATTGTAGCCCCCAAGTCTCAAGGTGACTCGAGGAGTTGGCTTGAGATTCTCCAGATTTGACCGTGATATAAACCGGCATAACTTGTATATCATTGATGTTGATAGCACGATGTGAATCCACAGAAGGTTGAGGTGACTACGACGGGTTATAAATGATCCCGTATGAACCGTGACAGCAACTCGGCCAATGGTTCCTTCCAACTGGCTCCTTGAAGTTTAACCAAACTATAGTGGCGGCGACTTGTGTGCATGTCCATTGAACCATCCAGTGCAGACGACGGTTGATGATATTTTGCCTCCAATTTGTGGGAAGAAAGGCGGGTTACCCATGTTCATACTCAAGAAACAGCTCATGCAGACAGGTGCGGCCCGGTATGTTGATGTAGACCAGGCCGCGAGAGACGGACGACAAGGACGACCGCAACATCAGAGGCATCTCGGACAGATGAGTCGGCCGCGGCATTGTAAACTAGTGCGGACGGGGAAGATCGGCACCGATGTCGTAAACCGGCTCGGACGGGCGAGTTAATCGCGGGCTCGGTCCCGGCAAGCTGATGTAAACCGGGCCACGGGGACGGCGACCTTCTCACGTTCATTCACCGGGTGGTAGGACACGGACGAAACACAAGTGCAGAACGTTGCTAGCGCGTGCTCCGTGCCCGTAACATAACGCCTCATTTGTAATGAACAATTGCCCTGCATAAACAATATTGCAGACCAAGGCAAAGATAAACTTCTCTTTGATAAAAATAATATGTGCTAACCAAATATATTTCATATGGGTGTCACCTGATGTGTTTAGGCCGGAAATAACCCGCCATGAAGTTGATGATAATTGTATGAAGCTGAAATTAATCACGGGTGAACCGGCCATAGTGTGGTAAACCGGTGCAGACGGGTGAGTCGGCCGTGATGTTTGTAAACCGGCGCGGACAATGAGTCGGCCACATGTGTGGACGGATGTAAACCGAACAGCGGGGGCGGCGATTTGCATGTGTATCCACCGTGCAACATGGCCCGGAAGAACGCCACTTCAAAACTATGCCGGCACGCGCTCCATGTCCGCGGTATAACAATACATTTGTCATAAATAATTATCCTGCATAAATACATTGCAGCAAAAATAGATTGTTTTTTGACAAAACACAATATGTGTTAAAAGTAGACTCGGATGAATATCACCTGATTTATCCGGACGACAAATGATCCGTGCGCAGGCTAGAATTTGATCGGACCAAATATCAGTGTAGGTGTGCCATGCATGGCTGTTATTCTGTCTTTCTCTTCCTCTTTCTTTCCAATGATGGACAAGGCAGCTCCTCCTCCTTTTTTTAATCAGCCTGAGCAACTTTCACAACCGATGATAGATCTTGCAATGGATAATGGAGTAGTAGCTGATAAAGAGATTCGGTTTCTCCGGTCGAAGATTCGTCACTGGAACAAATGACAGTCGCCCCGCGAAACTCCGATCCGTCCTCATAACTTCCTCCATGGATGACACCCACGAAGGCACGCTTCATGGCCGGTTTAACCCGGGCGGATTGCGCACGCTGAGCCGTCTCGACGAGGTCGGTGCAGATGTCCGGCTCAGGGCCCGGTTCACCAATCTTGCCAATGAAAACGTGAATGCTACCAAAGGGGACCCGGTACCCGTACTCAATTGAGCCAGCCTCAGGGCCCCAGCCTGCGTCGTCGATGTAGAGCTTGCCGCGAAGACTCTTAGTCATCCGCCCTACAGCGTAGCCCTCGAGTCCTTCAAAGCGGCCCTCCAAGAACCAGAAACCATCATGCGATAGCCCCACGGTGGGCGCCAACTGTCGTGGTTTTGTCACGGCACATGTCCTAGAGAAAGGACTTAGTCGTGGAGCCATCGCGACGGGTTAGCTTGAAGGGGTTAAAGCGGACACAAGGATGCAAGAGAGTTTATACTAGTTCGGCCCCTTCGATGAAGGTAAAAGCCTACGTCTAGTTGTGATGGAATTGATGGGGTTTCGATGACTAGGGAGCAAACAAGCTTCGCCTATGTCTTGAGTTGTTGTCTGTTGCTGAACCGCCGCCGGGTCATCCCCTTATATACATGGGTGACGCCCGTCGATTCACAGAGTCCCAATACCGGCTCATAGATGTGTCCGGTTTGGTCTCTACTTATTCCTAACTTATAATACAAGTTAAATACCAACGCTGGTTTACGGCTACAGGCCTTGAACCGACTATGGGCCTTGAGCTCTCATCTGCCTTCTTGGGCTTTAACATAATTAACGACTGATGAAGTTAACCTGGCCCAGATAGGCCGGTTTACGCCCAGTAGTAATATCCCCAACATCTCTCCTGATAAAGAGAGAGACTTTAGTGATTTCATAATATCGCCGAAGGGCGAGTGCTGAAAGATGTCCACGGCAGTAAACTCCATGATCGGCGCCCAATTGGATTCGATTGGCAGGGGCACGAATGGTTCGGAGTCTGGAGAGGAGTCCGGCTCCTTGGAGTCACGAGTCTCGTCGAGTGCGGCGCTGATGTTTAGCTCGATCGCTGTTGGGATCGCAGCCCCCGAGGCGGCGTCCAACCACCCGTCCTTGATCGGCGCAATTGGCTCCGAATTAAGGGTCGAAGCCGATGCCGGCGCGGCCTCCAGGGCACTGTTCGGCGGCAGAGCTAGATCATGCTCGTCATGACAGTGCAGCGCGCTCGGCAGTGGCTCGAATCCGTCGAAGATCAAGTCCTCGCGGATGTCAGCCGTGTAGTTTAAGCTTCCATATCTGACCTGACGGCCAGGGGCATAACTTTCGATCTGCTCCAGATGGCCAAGTGAATTGGCCCGTAGTGCGAAGCCGCCGAAGACGAAGATTTGTCCGGGGAGGAAGGTCTCACCCTGGACTGCATCGCTACTGATGATTGTAGGAGCCATCGAGCCTGACGGCGACGACACAGAGGAACTCTCAATGAAAGCACCAATGTCGATGTCAAAACCGGCGGATCTCGGGTAGGGGGTCCCGAACTGTGCGTCTAGGCCGGATGGTAACAGGAAGCAAGGGAGACGAAGTTTTACCCAGGTTCGGGCCCTCTCGATGGAGGTAATACCCTATGTCCTGCTTGATTAATATTGATGATATGGGTAGTACAAGAGTAGATCTACCACGAGATCAGAGAGGCTAAACCCTAGAAGCTAGCCTATGGTATGATTGTTGTTCTGTATGTTGTCCTACGGACTAAAACCCTCCGGTTTATATAGACACCGGAGAGGGTTAGGGTTACACAAAGTCGGTTACAATGGTAGGAGATCTATATATCCGTATCACCAAGCTTGCCTTCCACGCCAAGGAAAGTCCCTTCCGGACACGGGACGAAGTCTTCAATCTTGTATCTTCATAGTCCAGGCGTCCGGCTGAAGGTATAGTCCGGCCATCCGGACACCCCCTAATCCAGGACTCCCTCATTAGGTATGGTGGCTGTTTTGACTAAGATATAAGGAGGTTTATGTGTGAAAGAGCGTATCATATCACGGGGTTTGGATGCACCGGCGAAGTTTGCGCCAACTCTCAATGTGAGAAAGGGCAATGCACAGTACCGAAGAGGCTAGCAAGGATGGAAGGGTAAGAGTGCGTATAATACATGGACTCAACATTAGTCATAAAGAACTCACATACTTATTGCAAAAATCTACAAGTCATCAAAAACCTCGGTACTACGCGCATGCTCCTAGGGGGATAGATTGGTAGGAAAAGACCATTGCTCGTCCCCGACCGCCACTCATGAGGAAGACAATCAAATAACACCTCATGTTTCAAATTTTTTACATAACATTTACCATACGTGCATGCTACGGGACTTGTAAACTTCAACACAAGCATTTCTCAGTTTCGCAACTACTCAACTAGCACGACTTTGATATTATTACCTCCATATCTCAAAACAATCATCAAGCATCAAACTTATCTTAGTATTCAAATCACTCATAAGAAAATTTTATTAATCTTGAATACCTAGCATATTAGGACTTTAAGCAAATTACCATGCCATCAAGACTCTCAAAATAATCTAATTGAAGCATGAGAGATCAATAATTTCTATAAAACAAATCCACCACTGTGCTCTAAAAGATATAAGTGAAGTACTAGAGCAAAACTATACAACTCAAAACATATAAGTGAAGCACATAGATTATTGTAACAAATTCCAAATCATGTATGGATCTCTCAAAAGGTGTGTACAGCAAGGATGATTGTGGTAAACTAAAAAGCAAGGACTCAAATCATCCAAGACGCTCCAAGCAAAACACATATCATGTGGCGAATAAAAATATAGCTCCAAGTAAAGTTACTGATAGAAGTAGACGAAAGAGGGGATGCCTTCCGGGGCATCCCCAAGCTTTGGCTTTTAGGTGTCCTTAGATTATCTTGTGGGTGACATGGGCATCCCCAAGATTAGGCTCTTGCCACTCCTTGTTCCATAATCCATCAAATCTTTACCCAAAACTTGAAAACTTCACAACACAAAACTTAAAGTACAAAATCTCGTGAGCTCCGTTAGCGAAAGAAAACAATAGACCACTTCAAGGTACTGTAATGAACTCATTATTTATTTATATTGGTGTTATACCTACTGTATTCCAACTTATCTATGGTTTATAAACTATTTTACTAGCCATAGATTCATCAAAATAAGCAAACAACACACGAAAAACAGAATCTGTTAAAAACAGAACAGTCTGTAGTAATATGTAGCTAGCGCAAGATCTAGAGCCCCAAAAATTATAAAATAAGTTGCTGGACGTGAGGAATTTATCTATTAATCATATTCAAAAATAATTAACTAAATATCACTTTCCAAATAAAAATGGCAGCAGTTCTTGTGAGCGCTAAAGTTTCTGTTTTTACAGCAAGTTCAACAAGACTTTCCCCAAGTCTTCCCAACGGTTCTACTTGGCAAAAACACTAATTAAACACAAAAAACACAAACAAAACAGAGTCTAGATAAATTATTTGTTACTAAACAGGAGGAAAAAGCAAGGAATAAAAATAAAATTGGGTTGCCTCCCAACAAGCGCTATCGTTTAACGCCCCTAGCTAGGCATAACAAGCAAGAATAGATCTAGGTATTGCCATAATAGTAAGATAGATTATTAAAACTCATTTCATATTCTCTATGTTCGGCAGCAAGTTTTCTTTGAGGCAAGGAAAAGTAATCAAAAGGGCTAAATTTAACGGGACAAAAGTCCCCAAGATCAACCATGGGAGGTATAGGTTCCTCCTTTGGTCCTTCATAATGCACAACTAATTCATCATTATAAGCATTCTTTTGATAGAACTTTGTGAGCTTATATTCAAGAGAATATCCTAGTTCATTATTTCGAATAGCCAAATCATCATTAAGAATAGAAATTCAATCAACTAAAACATTGGTAGGCAACCTTTTTCTAAGATTTTCATTGAAAGCAACATAATCTAGAGATTGAAAACGCATTATTTCTTCTTGATCAAAGAGGATAGCCTCTATGGGAGGACGGCAAGCGTCCACCCTATAATGTGCAAAGATTTCGTTGGCCTCTTTTATTATGAATCTAAACTCATGAGCCAAAAAGATAGTAACGGTGCGCTTAACAGAAGAATGCTCAATATTAGAAAATTCCAGAAAAATCCCTTGTATGGAAGGATGCATGTGCATGAATTGTGTTTCAAGTTCAACTACAAGCATGGCAATAGCGTCCGCAAGACTACTAGTTCTGTGAAGGATAGAACTACCCATAGAAATTAAAACACTGACACAAGTAAAGAAATCTTGAATAACTCCTTTTCCAATATTATTACCACTACCACCATGGAATTTTTTTGTATGAAAGATGGTAGGTTCTTTAACAGGAGCATCATAATTTTTCACGATATTATTATTGTCCATATCGACAATAATTTCCCCAATTTCAGACATAGAGGCAGAAGGTAAAGGACTTTACATGACGACAAGCAAGCAAACTAACACGCAAGCAAACAAAAAGCAAGCGGGCAAAAAAGAGGCAAATAGAGAAAGAGAGGGAGGATAGAGAGAGAGGGCGAATAAAACGGCAAGGGTGAAGTGGGGGAGAGGAAAACGAGAGGCAAATGGCAACTAATGTAATGCGGGAGATAAGGGTATGTGATGGGTTCTTGGTATATTGACTTTTGCCTAGACCTCCTCGGCAACGGCGCCAGAAATCCTTCTTGCTACCTCTTGAGCACTGCGTTGGTTTTCCCCGAAGAGGAAGGGATGATGCAGCAAAGTAGCATAAGTATTTCCCTCAGTTTTTGAGAACCAAGGTATCAATCCAGTAGGAGGATACACGCGAGTCCCTCGCACCTGCACAAAACAAATAAATCCTCGCAACCAACGCGAATAGGGGTTGTCAGTACCTATAAGGCCACTTACGAGAGTGAGATCTAATAGATATGATAAGATAATATTTTTGGTATTTTTATGATAAAGATGCAAAGTAAAATAAAGGCAAAGTAAAAGCAAAAGGAAATAACTAAGTAGTAGGAGATTAATATGATAGAGATAGACCCGGGGGCCATAGGTTTCACTTGTGGCTTCTCTCGAGAGCATAAGTATTCTACGGTGGGTGAAAAAATTACTGTTGAGCAATTGACAGAGTTGAGCATAGTTATGAGAATATCTAGGTATGATCATGTATATAGGCATCATGTCCGAGACAAGTAGACCGATTCCTGCCTGCATCTACTACTATTACTCCACTCATCGACCGCTATCCAACATGCATCTAGAGTATTAAGTTAAAGAGAGAGTAACGCCTTAAGCAAGATGACATGATGTAGAGGGATAGACTCATGCAATATGAAGAAAACCCCTTCTTGTTATCCTCGATGGAAACAATACAATACGTGCCTTGCTGCCCTTATTGTCACCGGGAAAGGACACTGCAAAGATTGAACCCAAAGCTAAGAAGTTCTCCCATTGCAAGAACGATCAATCTAGTAGGCCAAACCAAACTGATAATTCGAAGAGATTTGCAAAGATAACCAATCATACATAAAAGAATTCAGAGAAGATTCAAATATTGTTCATAGATAGACTTGATCATAAACCCACAATTCATCGGTCTGAACAAACACACCGCAAAAAGAAGATTACATCAAATAGATCTCCACAAGAGAGGGGGAGAACTTAGTATTGAGATCCAAAAAGATAGTAGAAGCCATCAAGCTACTAACTATGGACCCGTAGGTCTGAAGTAAACTACTCACACTTCATCGAAGGGGCTATGGTGTTGATGTAGAAGCCCTCCATGATTGATGCCCCTTCCGGCGGAGCTCCGGAACAGGCCCCAAGATGGGATCTCGTGGAAACAGAAAGTTGCGGCGGTGGAATTAGGTTTTTGTCTCCGTATCTGATCATTTGGGGGTACGTAGGTATATATAGGAGGAAGGAGTACGTCGGTGGAGCAACAGGGGGCCCACGAGGGTGGAGGGCGCGCCTAGGGTAGGCAGGCGCGCCCCCTACCTCGTGGCCTCCTCTTTTCTTTCTTGATGTAGGTTCCAAGTCTCCCGGGTCTTGTTCATTGAGAAAATCACGTTCCCGAAGGTTTCATTCCGTTTGGACTCCGTTTGATATTCCTTTTCTTTGAAACCCTAAAACAGGCAAAAAACAGCAATTCTGGGCTGGGCCTCCGGTTAATAGGTTAGTCCCAAAAATAATATAAAAGTGGATAATAAAGCCCAATAATGTCCAAAACAGTAGATAATATAGCATGGAGCAGTAAAAAATTATAGATATGTTGGAGACATATCAGCGATCCTCAAGATCGAAGATGGGAAGATTTGTTGAACCAGTTTTCAAGACCGACGACCGAAGATGAAGAACAGTTCGGAAGAATCGAGGAGCGTACCCAACTTGAAGACTAGTTCAGGGGGCTACTGACGGTGTCCTGGACTAGGGGGTACTCACCACGTCATATCCCAATCAGTTGGATTGGGCCGAGGACCCCCATGGCCGTATGCTCATGGGCCAGTTCGGACAGCCGATGTATACACGAGGAAGATTCCACAAGACTTGGTGATCAAGACAAGGGCTCCTCTCCACCGGCGTATTCGACTAGGACTCTTGTTATCCTAGGCCTCGGGTACATTATATAAGCCAAGGCTAGGCTTGTCGGTAGATTATTATGACATTACTCATAATACCTGTAGGGTTTAGACCACAACATATGATCTCAAGGTAGATCAACTCTTGTAACCCCTATACTCATCAAAGTCAATCAAGCAGGAAGTAGGGTATTACCTCCATCAAGAGGGCCCAAACCTGGGTAAACATCGTGTCCCCTGTCTCCTGTTACCATCGATCCTTAGATGCACAGTTCAGGACCCCTACCCGAGATCTACTGGTTTTGACACCGACATGATCCTCTTCTCTTGTGGTCGACTGGTCAGGTCGAGTTATTCTCCCTTAGTATATTTTGAATCTGTCTGGTCAGGTCGACTTGTTCTTCTTTACTATATGTTGAAGCTGTCATCTGTGAAGAATCATCACTTATGGAGCTCTCATATTTTCAGTAGTAGGCCACATTATATTAATGCACACACCAAATTACAGCATGCATGGCACCTCTTAGAAGAATTGCAGAGATAGCACAAAGTGGTTTACAGGGAGGAAGTATTGGATTAGAATCACTTTTGCATTACAAAGATAATCTCACTTGTTTTTATGTTTTCATGCATGTCAGGTATTGAACATTATCGAAATGAATATGAGAATGGGTGCACAAAAGGAATATTGCGGAACAATCCACTGGATAACAAACTTGGCATGGTGCAGGATGGCCTATCTTATTCACCCATCAAGGTGCTTGCTCTAACTTGGCAAGGTTGTATTGGTCGCACATATTTTGCATCTGACCTCTTGCATTACTTCTACTTTGTTACACCATATGCTTAGTTTAAGCATCATATATGAGTATATGCCATACCTATCCATTTTCTGTACCTATTCCATGTGTTGTCATACTATGTTTTTCTAGTCAAATGTTGTTCTTTTGTAATAGATGTCCAAAAGGAAGAGGGTCAGTGCAGATCCTCAAGGAGTACAAACTAGGTATTTGGAAAAGGTAGTGATACCTATTAAATCGGATAGATCATTAGCCACAGAAAACACAAGCCCAACTGTACCACACTTTACCCCTACTCTAGTGGCCAAACCCCTATTAGAACTGCTGAGAGCCCAGTGTTAGGTACTGTCTATGATATCAATTCAAAATTTGAATTCCTGAATTTCTGCATGTGCCTTACCTTCTCTCTTGTATGAAAACTAATTTCTGATGAATCTCCTTGCTCAAAGGATCATAGGATCTCACGACAAAACTGGGCTTTGAATTGCTATTATCAGTACCTCTTTTCCTTTGTCAGCATACTTACACTCATTACTATTTGATTGTGTAGCATCACTCAAGGTTGTCAGAATCGTGATTTTGAATCGGATCAGAACCCCGATGGTAGGATCGCAAATCATAGAATCTTCACTATCAGAATCGTAGAAGCGTAGATTCTATGAAGTAAAATCATAGAATCAGAGGGGTTAGTTTGGGTCGTAAAGTCATAGAATCGTATAATAGAATCGCAATTCTGACAACCTTGGCATCACTGTACATGTTCGCTTCTTTATCCTCCCTTTGCCTGAAATTATAAGATCTATATTTACTCTTAGATAAATGTAGAATTAATACAATGGTTATGATGTTTTGGATTGCACATGTAAGTACCAGTTGTCATGTACTCCCTATGTATCGAATTAATTGTTGATCAATTGGATGTATTTATAACTTAATAGTGCTAGATAAATCCATTTGAGCAACAACTAATAACGGACGGTGGTGGTATTACTGTACTTGCATCGCGAGATAGTTGATTGTCTAGCATTACTCTGCATCTTATCTGCCCCGCCCTGCACTTTCTCCAAATTATCATATCTACATTTACTCTTACGAAAATGTTGAATAAAGCCAATGCCACTTCACACGTTCATGTCTGCATTCCTCTTATTAGTACCTTTTTCCTTGTAATGCTGTACTTAATTAATTGCTATTTGATTATGTATCATCAGTCTGCACCTGAGCTTCATTATCCTCTGTTTCTTCACATAATATTTGATCTACATTTACTCTTTGCAAAATGTAGAATAATGACAATGCTTATAAATATTTTTATTTGGGTAATTTATTGAATTATCCTTCCATCAACATGGAGAAGGACTTTGTCCAGCCCGTGTTAACATGTAATATAAGTTCATCCTTCTCACGCCTTCAAACTTTGTTCTAGTATAGATTTGGATAGGCATCATTTCCTCCACTGTTGTTTACTTTGCTGTTTACATCTGATTGGATGTTTGCAACAACTACCAATTTTAAATTGTAGTTGTAAAAACATGTTCCTTATGCAGAACAGATCCATTTATTTGCTTATATAATTGTGAAACCTGTTACGTGTCTCCTTATTTCTCTTTCAGAGTCGTATCTCTTATGCCAGGCATACCTTTAGGGAAGATAGTGAGCCAAACCATCTTGAGGACAGCGATCGAGATGACCCCAAGGTCCTGTCTTGATGATGAAAGTGAGTTGAAGCTACTCACCAGCACGTGTGAGACAACCTCTGTGCAGTCAATGCCTCAATCAGTTCGACTTCTTCAGTCTCAACTTAAAGCGGAAAGGCTTGCTTCAGCACAGCTCCGACTTGAAGTCAAAGATATAATGAAGATGTCAGGGGACTGCCGTGCGCACTATGGTGCCATACAGCTAGGGATGAAGCATCTATCGTTGACACAACTGAGGTCTCATCAGCTTGTTCGGCTGCTTGCGGGGCCCGACCTTGCCAGGCCTAGTGCCTTCTGAAGTGCTCTCAGTTTTGTATATTATTTTGTCGGCATGTTTATATGCACTGGTGGTGACCTTTGATGCCCATTGTATGTAATCCGCGTTCATGTTGCGCTTTATTATCACCAGTAGCGAACTTTGATTCCCAATGGATGTAATATGTCATAATTTCTTTATTGTATAGTCTAGGTTTATTCTTTGCTCGGTATGCTGTAATTTTGGCCGGAAGGTTCAATGGATCTCATTGTTGCCGGTCTTCTGGCCGGTCCATTACTCATATGGGCCAAAACGTGGGCCCATAATCATCTTGGGGCATTAGCAGGTCTAAACCTATAGTAGTTTCCCGCCTTTAACATGCCGAGTAACGTTCTGTCCAGTTGGGCCAGAGAATACCATGGGCTTTTAACATGCTAAAACCTAGATTGGGCTAGCATTGAGCCAAAAAAATTCTCGGGCCAATACAGGCCGAAACTGCCTAAGGCCCATGTTGGGCCCAAATAGGACGAGCAGTTAACAGGCCAAAATATATCTCCGGCCTGTTTGGTCCAATAAAATTATGGGCTTTAAGCAGGCCGGTATCCACGCGGGCCATAGGCCAAAAAGTGTCACGAGCCATTATCAGATGGGCTGTAAGCAAGCCTGATGTAATTAGGCCCAAGTGTTACACGGGCCAATAACAGGCCGATAGGCCAGTTGGGCTGAAATTTATCCACGAAGACTACGGGCCATTAAGTTACTTCGGACAAGAAATAGCCCAGTTTCTGCGTGGGCCGTTAAATAGCCTAAACTTAAACCGGGCCGACAACGTCCCAGATACTCCACGGGCCGCTAACAGGCTGAAACTATTATCGGGCCGAACTGGTAAACGGGCATTTAACAGGCTGAAATACAAACCTGTTTTAGAATGGGCCCAAAGGTACAGTGGCTTGTTAACGGGCCTGGTCTGTTATGGGCCGTAATTTGGCCCAAAACTTGGCAGGCTGTGAACGGGCTGATCTAATATGGGCCCCAATTTGACCCAAAACATGGCAGGCTGTTAACGGGCCAGCCCACTAGTGTCTGAAAAAACACGGTGGGCCTTTAGCTAGGTCAGCCTTATCACTGGAATGGGCCTCTATTGGGCCGTGCCACATGTTGACATATCATAGGTGCCTCCTGTCCAATGAGTGGATGACATCTATCCCAACGAGGAGCTAACACGTGGTTCCGTCGGCCTATGAGAATTTTACACGTGAAAAATCCCCATTGGTACAGGCCGTTAACGGGTTATCGGATCCAAAACAGGATCTGATAGCTTAACGGCGAGCCGTTATGGTCGATGCCACGTGTCGGTCACCCTTGACGAAAGCACTTCTATGACGCGCGATTTATCATCATGGCAGTGGACACTTCCGTGATGATAATTTTGGTAATGTCATGCAATACTTCTACGACAGCACAGGTATGACTATCTCGATTCTGTCATAAAATCGTCATGGATGTACATACATGACAGAAAATGTGACCTACTGTGGCAAACATGTATCATCACGAAAGTGCCTTTTTTTGTACTGAGGGGACGACATCACTGACAAACCCAAAGACGAACCGAACTCCTCTAGTCGCTAAAGCGCCGGACTCTCCCTCGGACTCTAAATCCGAACTCTCGAGGTCTGGGACAAGAGGGCGTGGCCAGGAGGCCCACACCCCGGTTGGCCTGGCGGACTCTCGCTTTTCCGTCCAAACCTCGCTCCTAAACGAGGCTCTGGACTTAATGCGATCCCTCGCCATTACAGAGGAATCGCTCCCGAATTACGCCCAGCCGGAACTAGGGGCTGAGTGCGGGGAATTTTACGTCCCACCCACCACCCTCTTCATAGCCACTGTTGAAGATCTAACCGACATGATGGACTACTCCTCTGAAGACATCGGCGGTATGGACGACGATGCCGGAGACGATCAAGGCCAAAACCCTCCGTTTACCGGACGTTGGACGACCACCTCCACATATGACATATACATGGTGGATACACCCAAAGAGGATGACGACAACGGGAAGAAGGATCCGGTTGAGGACAAGCCTGCTGAAGCACCTCCAAAGCGTCGATGTCAATGGCGCCGCTCAAAATCGCGTCGTGAGAAAGACAGCAATACCAGCACCAAAGACAATAACACTCCGGAAAACGCCGAAGACCCCGAAGCCCCTGTCAAGCCAACATCCGAACATGATGATTGGGAGGATGGGCAAGTTAACCCTGACGATCCTGTCGGGAAGGAGGACTCGGAGGACAGTAACTACCTACTGATCACCGAAGAGGATGTGAGCCTCGGCGACGAAGATTTCATCATTCTGGAGAAACCCCTCAAATAAGAGCACTTCAAGCGCCGGCTAATCACCACTACAAGAAGCCTGAAAAAGAAGCAGCAGCAACTTCAAGCTGATCGGGATTTACTCAATGACAGATGGACTAATGTCCTGGCAACCGAGGAGTACGGCCTCGAACGCTCAACTAAGAGTTACCTGAAGTGCAAGCTATTACCACAATTCGATGATGAGGCCCTTGAGACAATACCACCAAAGCACAATGCTATTTACGAGCCCGAGCGACCTCCACGTGGACGGGACAGACCGTTTTCTCATGCCGAACACCAGCCCGCGCCACTCCACCATCGGGGCAGGGAGGCAGCGGCCCCGGGCTATACCTATGACCTATGCAAGGACCTGGAAAATAGAGCCAGTCAGAGAAGATCAATCTATGGGTCAAGGGGGCGTGCCTCGACACGAGAGGACGGCCATTAGGACTGGCGCGACAGGCACAACCTCACCCGAGCTGAGAACCGCATTCAGACTTCATCCGAACTGCACCGTGACATCACCCGGTTCAGGGGCACCACACACCCCCTGTGCTTCACCAACGAAGTGATGGAACATTAGTTCCCAGAAGGGTTTAAACCTGTCAACATTGAATCATACGATGGTTCGACAGACCCTGTAGTATGGATCGATGATTTCCTTCTCCATATCCACATGACACGCAGTGATGACCTCCACGCCATTAAATACCTCCCGCTCAAATAAAAGGGACCAGCTCGACACTGGTTAAAAAGCCTCCCAGAGTACTCCATCGGCAGCTAGGAAGACTTGGAGGATGCCTTTAGAGACAACCTCCGAGGTACCTATGTTCGGCCTCCAAACGCTGATGATCTCTATCACATAGTCCAACAACCCGGAGAGTCAGCCCAGAAACTCTGGACCAGGTTCTTAATTAAAGAGAACCAAATTGTGGATTGTCCAGACGCCAAAGCCCTCGCGGCCTTTAAACACAGCGTCCGAGATGAGTGGCTCACTCGACACCTTGGCCAAGAAAAGCCAAAGTCCATGGCAGCCCTTACCGCACTCATGACCCGCTTTTGTGCGGGAGAAGATAGTTGGCTAGCTCGTAGAAGCAATAGCACCGACGACCCTGGAACCTCCAAAGCCAGGGATGGCAATGGCAAGCCATGACGCGACAAGCACAAGCATCGAAGCAACAACCAAGATAACGAAGACATGGCGGTTAACGCCAGATTCAGTGGCTCTAAATACGGTCAGCGGAAGAAGCCATTCAAAGGAAACAGAGATGGTCCATCTAGTTTGGACAGAATACTCGATCGGCCCTGCCAGATTCACGTCAGCCCCGATAAACCCGCCAATCACACCAACATAAATTGTTGGGTCTTTAAACAGGCCGGCAAGCTCAACACCGAACACAAGCGGAAAGGGCCGCCCAGCGAGGACGACGATGAAGAGCCTCGCCCACAGAACACAGGGGGACAAAAGAAATTTCCCCCTGAGGTCAAAACGGTGAACATGATCTACGTCACCCACATATCTAAATGGGAGCGCAAGCGCGCATTAAGGTACGTCTACGCCATAGAGCCAGTCGCCCCAAAATTTAACCCATGGTCAGCTTGTTCGATCACTTTTTATCGTAGAGACCATCCGACAAGTATCCATCACGGAGGCTCGGCTGCATTGGTTCTCGATCCAATTATCGACGGATTCCACCTCACGTGAGTCCTCATGGATGGCGGCAGCAGTATCAATCTGCTTTATCAGGACACCGTCCGTAAAATGGGCATTGATCCATCAAGAATCAAGCCAACTAAAACCATCTTTAAAGGGGTAATAGTTGGCGTAGAGTCCTGTTGCACAAGATCCATAACGCTGGAAGTCGTCTTCGGCTCACTGGATAACTTCCGGAGCAAAGACCTAATCTTTGACATTTTCCCGTTCCGAAGTGGCTATCACGCACTACTCGGACGAACCGCTTTTGCTCGTTTAAATGTAGTCCCGCACTACGCTTATCTCAAGCTTAAGATGCCTGGACCACGTGGCGTTATAACAGTCAAATGAAACATGGAGCACTCCCTCTGTACAGAGGAGCATGACGTGGCCCTCGCGGCTGAGGTGCAGGGTGGCCTCGCTAGGCCAAGAACCACACTGGCAGTCAAGCCCCCAGACACTATTAAACGAGCCCAGTCTACCCTGCAGAACGACAGTCCGACTCATCTAGAGCTAGATTAGCAATTAGGCCTCTTCCAATACCCCATCCTGATAGCGGCATACCTACCACGCGCACATAACTATGCGTTTAAAGTACCATGGGCAAAGACGGAGGCCTGCTAAACATAGGGTCCATGATACGGCTTGACCCTATCCGGACCCACATATTGCTCCACCCTTTTCCTCTTGTTTTTATTCTTTCAGGTTCTTTACAGCCCACATCAAATTCTGGAGCTAACAAGGGCCCCCTTCTAGGCCCCTTATACATACTCGATTGTCGATCCTCTCAAAGGATCCTAAACCAAGGTGAAAAGCAGCGCAGACGTGCGGCTGTATGTCCAAAGGATCGTCTAGATCATTTTTCAAATTTAGGACCTGTATAGAGCTTTCCCTTGTTCTTGGCATGTATAATGCCCGTGATGCTTATCACATCTTCTATAAAAATACGTTTTGACGTACCAATCAGATCATAAGGGAAACAGTTTCGCCCAGCCTTGTTTGGTATTGGCCTTTTTCTGTTTTCCCACTGTACGTTCAAATTGGCATATACAACTTTGTACGACTTAAATTGCCAGGGGCTCTATTCAAGCCATATACATGTTCTCAACAAGAGAAAGTCCGAAACTCTCAGAGTATACTTCGGCGTCCCAAATACTGCATTATATGCATCGGCTCCAAATCACGTCTTTGATCAATAGTTGGGTTGCCCGGCTTCTGTGCTTACCACCTTATCCATTTTTCGGCTAAGGTAGTGAAGGGAGAACTACTGCGATTGTGTTTCCACCTAGCCCAGTCAACCACCTCAGTAGAGAAAGCCGAAAATTAACTGTCATGATGCAGCGAGAGCTAGTCCGCAATTCGGTGACTTATTAAATCTCTAGCGATTTCTTCCGAATTACACGAAGGTCTGGCTTTGTCCAGACATGCGTTTAAAGACATCTAAGTTCGATAGCCGCATATGCACTAGGGGCTATCTTACAACCCCATCGTCAAACTCCTATGGCTAAGTGAGAGTGGTAAAGCCATAGAGTCGGATTGCCTCGTTCGCTGCATTGACACCTCCTTTACGAACCAACACGTTGGGTTAATGTGTGGTCACGTGCTATTCCGTACACCCCCATAGTATTTACATGGGGGTTGACGACTGGTAAACTCTCAGGTATACAATGGCCACACAGGAGGAATAACACTTTTAAGACAAGCAATATAAATATATTACAAAGCTTTGGTTCATACAAGCATCCAGGTATTCAGACATATTCATTCGAACAAGATGTCCTTGGAGCACTGGCCCTCTATTAAGTGGGCGCCTTCCAGGACGTCTTCGAAATAGCGGTCAGGCATACGATAGATCTTGTCTCCGGGTGGAGCTTCAACGGCCATGCTGGCAGCCTTCACCTTAGCCCAGTGCATCTTGACATAGGCAAAAACCAGTCGCGCACCTTCTATACACGACGACTGCTTAACCGCGTCAATACGGGGCAGGGTGTCAACAAGTCATCACATAGGCCAAAATAGCTACTTGTCCGTCATAGCCTGACTATGACAACCTTCTATACACAACGGTCGGATAGCCTGACTATGACGTCCGTCATAGCTGAGCCGGTCATCCTATCCAGCTCGGCCAACTGCTCCATCAGGTCATTCAGCAGTGCGGGGTGCTCCCGTGCTACGAACTGGCTCCAGAATTGCACCTCCGTCGCATGCCCCTCCTTGGCTTGGAAGAACCACACGTCGTTAGTAGAGCTCCTTGGAAGATCCACAAAGACATCTAGGGCACCCACGGTTGCGTGAGTAAAACATACGACTGATAGCCGAATTTACTCTATAGTAGAAGGGGCTTACCAACAATCACTTGTCAAGCTTGCCTAATCTCCTGACGCCGCATGGGATTCGACCCGCACTTCCTAGGCCTCTTTAAGGGCCTCGGCAAGGTCGGTCTCCTGGGCTTTACTCTTCTCCTCCAGGGACTTATACTTGTCGGCGGCGTCCCTGAGCTCATTCTCTACTTCGGCCACCCGCTCCTCGTACTGGCAGTGGGCAGCCTGTTTGGATTTCAAGTCCTCGACTGCTTTATCAGTGGCCACATTGTTCACCCTTGCCTGCTCCTTGGCCTGGGCAAGGTCACCCCTAAGGGCCTCAACTGCAGCCACGATACCTGCAATCACGCACATAGCAAGGCATGACCTTTAAACTCCAGAGGTATGGCCCCGCACGAAACGTTTTAATAGCATACCTTGCGCCTCATCAATACCCTTGTTGATGCGGACGAGATCCTTATCGGCCAATCCCAGTTGACGCTTTAGTTCGGATACCTCAGCAGCCTGGGCGGTAGCCGCTAATAGTGAAGCCTACATTTCAATGTATGGAAGTACATCCGCTCCTATGGAAAATTATTGATCCTCTGTCCGCCACTTTTTGATTAACAAAAGGGACGATTAGAATCTCATGGGCTATTATCTATACACAGACATCTTCTCATATGAAAGGCGGCCAGGAATATTACATTGCATACCTCGAAGCCTGTTAACAGGCTAGCAAAGGCCTCATTCAATCCGTTCTTGGCAGACTGAACCTTTTTAACCACCACACCCATCAGGGTGCGGTGCTCCTCCACGATGGAAGCTCATTTTAGTGCCTCCATCAGTGTACTCGGCGCCTCCGGACTAGCGGAGGTTGCCGTGGGAGTTGGCACCCCCCTCCCTCAAGGGAGATTGCTTATTCGGCTCCGGCTGATGGTCGGACTGGTCTAGACCCCCGCCGTCAGCCCTCGAGGGGTTTGTTACCCCCGTGTTTTCGGCGACCGAAGTGTTACCTTCTGGCGCCGTTTTGGTGCCTTCCGGTACCGCCTCGTTCCCCGGAGAGGCCCTTCGGGACAACACCTCGGTGTCGTCCTGGGCGAGAGGCGGGGAGGCTCACGAAAGTGACTCGCTCTCCATCATCCTTGGATCCAAAGAGTTCCCCTTCGATGATTGTTGGGGAAGATTGCGGGCCGGCCTACACCATTCAAAACATTAATACCATACTTAGCAAAACCGGACTTATGTACGGCATCTTCCGATTCAGCAAGGGGATTCGGCCTGGGGTGCCACTTGGGGATGGCCTCGGTGTCTGAATTCGAGCCATCTGGGAGGGATATTTTCCCCTTTTATGCGCCTCCACCTCCGTGTCTTTGAAGGCCGCCCTCTTCTTCTTGCCCTTTGGGGAAAGGGTGTTGTCGGCTTATTCCTCCTCCTCGTCTTCATCCTCCTCGGAGGAATGGGTTTCGATCTCTCTGGACGCCCCGTCCGAAGTACCTTTGCAATGGAGGCCATCCTGGGCTTCCTTGCTCTTCTACCGGACCTTTTTCTCCGATGCTTGATAGGGCACCGGGACCAGCATCTTCATTAAAAGAGGGTCTGTTGGGTTTTCGGGTAGTGGAGCTAGACATCTGATCTGCTCCGCCTTCTTCGTCCAGCCCTGTTTTATTGGATGGAATTTTTAGTCTGTCCGATCTTTTGATTAATTGACTGTGTAAAGATAGCACTTACTGGGAGGCTGGATGGTTGCAGTCGAGGCCGATGTCTTTGGAAGTCTTCGGCCACGACTTTTGAGTCTTGAAAAGGAGCTTCCAGATCGCTTTATGCGTCGTGCCAAAGAATCACGTCAGGATCCGTGGCCCTTCCGGATTGAACTCCCACATGCAGAGTGGCCGGCGTTGGCAGGGAAGGGACCGGTGGATGAGCATCACCTGGATCACATCTGTGAGGCTGGTGGTTTTCTCTATGATATTTTTGATGTGCTTCTTCAACATCAACACCTCATCGGATGATCCCCAATCCAGACCCTTGTTGGTCCAGGATGCAAGCTGCAGCGGGGGTCCGGATCTAAATGCAGGGGTAGCTGCCCATTTGGTGCTGTTGGGTTCGGTAATGTAAAACCACTCCTGCTGCCATGTCTTGATGGTATCCACAAAGGCCCCTTTGGGCCAGATAACTTTGGGAAGTTTTCTTAACATGGCACCACCGCAGACCGCGTGTTGCCCATCAACCACGTTCGGCTTCACATTGAAAATTTTGAGCCATAGGCTGAAGTGTGGAGGGACACGGAGGAATGCCTCACACATGACGATAAACGCCGAGATGTGGAGAAAGGAATTCGAGGCTAGATCGTGAAAATCCAGCCCATAATAGAACATGAGACCACGTACAAAGGGGTGTAGGGTAAATCCTAGTCCGTAGAGAAAGGGAGGGAGGAATACGACCCTCTCACCAGGTTTTGGAGTGGGGATAATTCGCTCTTTGGCAGGGAGCCTATTCCTGATCTCCGCTGTAAAATACCTCGCTTCCCAAAGCTCTTTGATATCCTACTCCGTCATGGAGGAGTCCACCCCCTTTCCTTGTGAGCCGGATCCGGACATGATTGGAATACTTGGCGGCGAGGGGAAAGCTTGGAGCTTGGGCACTGGAGCTTGAGGAAGGATGGCCTAAGGAGGAAGGAGGCGTGGGATAAAAAGATGGACCCTTATCTTCTTATAAAGGAAGTGAATATCGAACGTCCCCCCACAAGCCTTAAACCTCGCCTATTCCCAAGACATCTTGTAAACGACACAGTTGGGTTACCCAAAACTGTATTGATAAGAATCCCGCAATAAGAGGACACAATCTCTGCTTTGACAAGATGTGTCAATGAAAACCGCACCTCGAAACGCGAGATGGGAAGCTAAAAAACAGTTCGAAATAAAAATGAGGCCAGAGCACAACGCCTCGCCGAAAAAGCTGTCAGAAGACATGACCTTTTTTTGTTTAAGCATTTTTCCTTTGTGGTTCAGGGTTGTAACAATTGCACATAGCCAGATATAGTTATTTTGATCAACTACTTTGGAGTGTTCGGAGGAGGAACCCGCCTTGCAATGCCGAAGACAATCTGCGCACCAGACAGATCGTCATTGAAGCCTGGTTCAGGGGCTACTGTGAGAGTCCTGGATTAGGGGGTCCCCAGGCGTCCGGGCTGTTTGACATGGGCCAGACTGGTGGGCCATGAATATACAAGATAGAAGGCTTCCCCCCGTGTCCGGATGGGACTCTCCTTTGCGTGAATGGCAAGCTTGGCTTTGGATATGAAGATTCCTTTCTTTGTAAACCGACTCTGTATAACCCTAGGCCCCTTCGGTATGTATATAAACTGGAGGGTTTAGTCCGTAGAGGCAATCAGAATTCATACAGGCTAGACATCTAGGGTTTAGCCATTACGATCTCGAGGTAGATCAACTCTTGTAACCCTTATACTCATGAAAGTCAATCAAGCAGGATGTAGGGTATTGCCTCCATCAAGAGGGCCCGAACCTGGGTAAACATTGTGCCCCCTGCCTCATGTTACCTTCGATCCTCAGACGCATAGTTCGGGACCCCCCCCC
>NC_041388.1:558562471-558570605 GCF_002162155.2 Triticum dicoccoides | reverse complement strand
GACACCGAAAATCATCTTATAATGCTACTGGCGTACTAAGCAAAATAAGGTGCATAAAGGATAAACATCACATGTAATCAAAATATGTGACATGATATGCCCATCATCATCTTGTGCCTTTGATATCCATCTCCAAAGCACCGTCATGATCTCCATCGTCACCGGCATGACACCATGATCTCCATCATCTTGATCTCTATCAACGTGTCGTCAAATGGTCGTGTCGCCAACTATTGCTTTTGCAACTATTGCTATCGCATGGCGATAAATTAAAGCAATTATGTGGCGCTTGCATCTTATGCAATAAAGATACAACCATAAGGCTCCTGCCAGTTGCCGATAAATTTAACAAAGCATGATCATCTCATACAACAATTTATATCTCATCACGTCTTGACCATATCACATCACAACATGCCCTACAAAAACAAGTTAGACGTCCTATACTTTGTTGTTGCAAATTTTACGTGGCTGCTATGGGCTTCTAGCAAAAAATGTTCTTACCTACGCATCAAAACCACAACAATTTTTCATCAAGTGTGTTGTTTTAACCTTCAACAAGGATCAACCGTAGTCAAACTCGATTCAACTAAAGTTGGAGAAACAGAAACCCGAGAGCCACCTATGTGTGAAGTACGTCGGTAGAACCAGTCCCATGAACACGGTCATGTAATGTCGGTCCGAGCCGCTTCATCCAACAATACTGCCGAATCAAAGTAAGAGGTTGGTGGTAAGCAGTATGACTATTATCGCCCACAACTCTTTGTGTTCTACTTGTGCATATATCATCTACGCATACACCTGGCTCTGATGCCACTGTTGGGGAACGAAGTATTTCAAAAAAAATTCCTATGATGACACAAGATCTATCTAGGAGATGCATAGAAACGAGAGGGGAGAGTGTGTCCACGTACCCTCGTAGATCGAAAGCGGAAGCGTTTAGTAACGTGGTTGATGTAGTCGAACGTCTTTGCGATTCAACCGATCCTAGCACCAAACGTACGGCACCTCCGTGTTCAGCACACGTTCAACATGATGACGTCCCTTGTGCTCTTGATCCAGTTGAGGACGAGGGAGAGTTCTGTCAGCACGACGGCGTGGTGATGGTGATGATGATGTTACCAGGGCTTCGCCTAAGCACTACGACGTGACCGAGGTGTATAACTGTGGAGGGGGCACCGCACATGGCTAAGAGAAGACTTGATGTGCCTTTTGGGGTACCCCCTCCCACTTATATAAAGGAGGGGCGAAGAGGAGGCCGGCCCAAGGGGGGGGCGCCATAGGGGAGAGTCCTACTTGGACTCCCGGTCCAAGTAGGATTCTGTAGGGGAACGCAGTATTTCAAAAAAAATTCCTACGATCATGCAAGATCTATCTAGGAGATGTATAGCAACGAGAAGGAAGAGTGTGTCCACGTACCCTCGTAGACCGAAAGCGGAAGCGTTAAGTAACGCGGTTGATGTAGTCGAACGTCTTCGTGATCCAACTGATCAAGTACCTAACGCATGACACCTCCGCAATCTGCACACGTTCAGCTCGGTGACGTCCCTCGAACTCTAGATCCAGCTGAGGCCGAGGGAGAGTTTTGTCAGCATGACGGTGTGTTGACGGTGATGATGAAGTTACCGACGCAGGGCTTCACCTAAACACTACGACAATATGACCGAGGTGGAAATCTGTGGAGGGGGGCACCGCACACGGCTAAGAGATCAACTTGTGTGTCTATGGGATGCCCCCTCCCCCGTATATAAAGGAGTGGAGGAGGGGGAGTGCCGGCCTCCTAGGGCGCACCCCAAGGGAGGATTCCTACTCCTACTAGGAGTAGGTTTCCCTCCTTTCCTAGTCCAACTAGGAGGGGGGAAGGAAGGGAAGAGAAAAGCCCCCCAAACCCTACCCCAATTCGGATTGGGCCTAGGGGCGCGCGCCACACATGTCCGCCTCCTCCTCTCTTCCACTATGGCCCATCAAGGCCCATTAACTCCCTGGGGGTTCCGGTAACCTCCCGGTACTCCAATATATGCCTGAACTCATCCGAAACAATTCCGGTGTCGAAACATAACCTTCCAATAATCAATCTTTGGTACATGTCCGTGATCATATACGGGACTCCAAACTACCTTTAGTACATCAAAACACATAAACTCATAATACCGATCGTCATCGAACGTTAAGCGCGCAGACCCTACGGGTTCGAGAACTATGTAGACATGACCGAGACTCATCTTCGGTCAATAAACAATAGCGGAACCTGGATGCTCATATTTGTTCCCACATATTCTACGAAGATCTTTATCAGTCAAACCGCATAACAACATAAGTTGTTCCCTTTGTCATCGGTATGTTACTTGCCCAAGATTCGATCGTCGGTATCATCATACCTAGTTCAATCTCGTTACTGGCAAGTCTCTTTACTTGTTCTGTAATACATTATCCTGTAACTAACACATTAGTCACATTGCTTGCAAGGCTTATAGTGATGTGCATTACTGAGAAGGCCCAGAGATACCTCTCCGACAATCGGAGTGACAAATCCTAATCTCGATCTATGCCAACTCAACAAACACCTTAAAAGACACCTGTAGAGCATCTTTATAATCACCCAGTTACGTTGTGATGTTTGATAGCACACTAAGTGTTCCTCCGGTATTCGATAGTTGCGCAATCTCATAGTCATAGGAACATGTATAAGTTATGGAGAAAGCAATAGCAATAAACTAAACGATCATAGTGCTAATCTAATGGATGGGTCATGTCAATCACATGATTCTCAAATGATGTGATCTCGTTCATCAAATGACAACTCATGTCTACTGCTAGGAAACTTAACCATCTTTGTTTAACGAGCTAGTCAAGTAGAGGCATACTAGTAACACTCTGTTTGTCTATGTATTCACACATGTACTAAGTTTTCGGTTAATACAATTCTAGAATAAATAATAAACATTTATCATGATATAAGGAAATAGAAATGACAACTCTATTATTGCCTCTAGGTCATATTTCCTTTAATCTCCCACTTGCACTAGAGTCAATAATCTAGATTACATTGTATTGATTCTAACACCCATGGAGTCTTGGTGTTGATCATGTTTTGCTCGTGAGAGAGGCTTAGTCAACGGGTCTGCAACATTCAGATCCGTATGTATCTTGCAAATCTCTATGTCTCCCTCCTTGACTTGACCGCGGATGGAATTGAAGCGTCTCTTGATGTGCTTGGTTCTCTTGTGAAATCTGGATTCCTTTGCCAAGGCAATTGCACCAGTATTGTCACAAAAGATTTCATTGGACCCGATGCACTAGGTATGACACCTAGATCAGATATGAACTCATTCATTTGCTGCTTCCAGAGCAGCTATGTATTCCACTTCGCACATAGATCCCGCCATGAAGCTTTGCTTAGAACTGCACCAACTGACAGCTCCACCATTCAATAAAAATACATATCTAGTTTGTGACTTCGAGTAATCCGGATCAGTGTCAAAGCTTGCATCGATGTAACCGTTTACGACGAGCTCTTTATCACCTCCATAAACGAGAAACATATCCTTTGTCCTTTTCAGGTATTCCAGGATATTCTTGACCGTTGTCCAGTGATCCACTCCTGGATTACTTTGGTACCTCCCCGCTAAACTAATAGCAATGCACACATCAGGTCTGGTACACAACATTGCATACATGATAGAACCTATGGCTGAAGCATAGGGAATGACTTTCATTTTCTCTCTATCTTCTGCAGTGGTCGGGCATTGAGTATGACTCAACTTCACACCCTGTAACACAGGCAAGAACCCTTTCTTTGCTTGATCCATTTTGAACTTCTTCAAAACTTTATCAAGGTATGTTCTTTGTGAAAGTCCAATTAAGCGTCTTGATCTATCTCTATAGATCTTGATGCCCAATATATAAGTAGCTTCATCGAGGTCTATCATTAAAAAAAATTCTTATTCAAGTATCCTTTTATGCTATTCAGAAATTCAATATCGTTTCAAATCAATAATGTGTCATCCACATATAATACTAGAAATGCTACAGAGCTCCCTGTCGGTGTCAAAACCCACATATCTCGGGTAGGGGGTCTCGAACTACGCGTCTAAGGATCGATGGTAACAGGAGGCAAGGGACATAGTGTTTACCCAGGGTTGGGCCCTCTTGATGGAGGTAATACCCTACATCCTGCTTGATTGACTTTGATGAGTATAGGGGTTACAAGAGTTGATCTACCACGAGATCGTAATGGCTAAACCCTAGATGTCTAGCCAATATGATTATGATTGCGATTGCCTCTATGGATTAAACCCTCCCGTTTATATAGACACTAGTGGGGACTAGGGTTTGTATAGAGTCGGTTTACAGAGAAAGGAATCTTCATATCCGCATGCTAAGCTTGCCTTCCACGCCAAGGAGAATCCCATCCAGACATGGGGGGAAAGTCTTCCGTCTTGTATCTCCACAGCCCATTAGTCCGGCCCATATCACATAGCCCGGACGCCCGAGGACCCCGTAATCCTGGGCTCCCTCAGTAGCCCCTGAACCAGTCTTCAGTGACATGTGTCCGACGCGTGGATTGTGTTCAGCATTGCAAGGCAGCTTCCTCCTCCGAACAATTCAAAGTAGTTGATCGTCGGTACTATATCCGGCTCTGTACAACAGCCATACCTCTGAATTACAAGGCCAGAACACGAATAAGTCCTGTCCTCCGAAGATTTTACTGGCGAGATGTTACGTCTGACCATTTTATTATTTCAAACCGCTTTTCGGCCTCCCATTTCACGTTTCGAGATGCAACCACCGACGACACATCTTGTCAAAACAGAGATCGTGCCCCCATATTATGGGATTCTCATCAATACGGTTTAGGGAATCCCAACCGTGTCGTTTCGCACGACCCCTAGGAAATAGGCGAGCTTTAAGGCTCATGGGGGATGCATGACATTCACTGCCTTTATAAGGAGATAAGGTTCCTCTTTTTACCACATACCTTCCCCTTCCTCAGCCCATCCGCCCTCAAGCTCTAGTGCCCAAGCTTCAATCCTCTCCGTTCCCAGAAAGTACTCCAGCCATGTCCAGATCCGGAGTGCAGGGCAAGTGGATGGCTTCCTCCGTCATGGAGAAAAACATCAAGGAACTCTGGGAAGTGGGGCATCTGGCTAAGGAGATCGCCCACCGGCTTCCAGCCAAAAAGTAGATCATCCCCACTCCAAAGCCCGGTGAGAGGGTAGTGTTTATCCCTCATTTTCTTCGGGACTGGGGTTTCCCCTTCATCCTTTCGTCCGCGGCCTCATGTTTTACTACGGGCTAGATTTCCATGATCTAGCCCCAAATTCTTTCCTCAAAATTTTGGCGTTTATCGTCGTATGAGAGGCATTCCTCCGCATTTCCCCCCACTTCGGCCTGTGGCTCAAAGTTTTCAATGTAAAGCCGAAAGTGTTGGACGGCCAGCACAAGGATTGAGGCGGCGCTATGGTGAGCAAACTGCCTAACGTCACTTGGCCCTAGGGCACCTTCGTGGAGACCGTGAAGGGATGGTAGCAGGGGTGGTTCTATGTAACACAACCCCATGACTCCACATGGGCTGCTCTTGTGGAGTTCAAGTCCGGACCCCCAATGCGGCTGGCATCCTGGCTCAACAAGGGCCTGGACTGGGCGTCGTCTAACGAGGTAACAGTGCTGCAGAAGTGAATCAAGAGCATGGTAGATAAATATACCAGCCTCGCCAGCGTGATCCAGGTGATGCTCTTCCGCTGGATTCTCCCCTGTCAGGCGCGTCAAGAGCCCATGTGGAAGTTCAACCTGCACTACTAGGGAAAACGTTATACACAGAATCGTAGCAGCAGCGCGGCATAAAAAGAGGCGTTGCTGCTAAATAGTAGCAGCGCGGCTATGGAAAGCTCGCTACTGGTGCAAACTTAGCAGTAGCGCGTGATGCTTAAACCGCGCTACTACAAAAATCCACCGACAGTACACAACGACATAAGTTTTCCAGTAGCGTGGTGTCAGGAAGCGTGCTGCTGCTAATGCCATAGTAGTAGCGCGCTTTTTTGTCACTTCGCTGCTGCTAATTTTGAAATTGTGCACAGGGTTGGCCCATTTAGCAGTAGCGCGTGACAGGAAAGCGCGCTGCTGCTACGCTCTTAGCAGCAGTGCACTTTTGCTCCCGCTCTACTGCTAAGACGCAACACCCACCACCTTTTTCCACCTCCCCCTCCCCATCTCCTCTCCTCCCTATCCCCTTCCTCCCACATCCTCCCTCTCTCACTCTTCTTCTTCCTCAATACTTCTCTCCCCATTACTCTCCCTCTTCTACCTACCTTTCTCTCTCTTCATTACTCCTAGCTATAACTACACCACCTCCATCAATTCATCTCCTTTCTCTTTTTCCTCCCCCTCCACTAGTTGAAGTTGTCTCCTCCCGAATTAGCTAGCTAGGTAGATGTAGCATTTAGTTAAGTGACCTATTTGCCCCCTAACTAGATCTTTCTTTGTCAAGAAGAGCTTTGTCAAGAAGAGCTTTGTGCACTTTTGACCGTGTAGATGTAGCATTAATTCATCTCCACCGTGTGCTCGATCTCGAGATAGAGGTGTGATTAATATTTCATGCTTTTGCAAAATGGAAATATGTTTATGTGTGTGTAATATGTTTATGGAAATTGTGTGTGTGGCATGAGTTGATGCCAAATTGTGCTTTTGAGTTGCCTATGTTTTGCCGAAATGTCGATTTATTTCCGTTTTGGCGAATTCCGGGCAAACTCTAGATCTATATATGTCCTATTTTCAAGGAAGGTCATGCCGAATTTTTGTATGACTTTGATGAATGCACGCATTTTTATAATCAATTTGTTTATTATTACCGTGCAGAGTTGACGATGGTCAGTGGAACGATGGTGGACAGGTGGTTGCGGTCGGCGGTGCAGGACATGAAGGAAAATAACCTGACAGAGGTTTTAAGTCCGTGTCCAAAATGCAAAGGAATAGTTTGATATCAACGGATACATGTTCTACACGGAGGCCAAAGATATGGACAGTGATGATCAGAACTCAGGGGTTACGATGGAATGCATGACCGGCAGCGACAACGACGCATCTGAACGATTTTATGGATGGGTCGAGGAGATCTGGGAGCTTGACTACTCTGGACTGCACAACACGACGATGTTCCGTGTCAGATGGGCTAAGAATGTCGAAAGAGAAAGCCGGATTTTCACTACCATGACTATACCCGACGCAAGAGCGCTACCGTGAATGCTATCGCAAAAAACGAGCCATGGGTACACGCTAAGCACGTGACACAATGCTTCTTCATAACCGACCCATGCAATCCTAGTCGTGTTGTCGTGAGGAAAGGCAAAAGAAACATCATTGGAATGGATGGAGTCACCAACGAGGAAGACTGTGATCAGTACGGCAACCCAATGAGGGAAGATGACGATGATGATGAAGTATACGTCAAAAGAAGAATCAATACTACATTACCAAAGAAAAATCGTACTCCATGGAAAAGGCAAAGTCACAATGAGGGGCTCAATTATTCTTTGACGAACAAGGAGGGAAAGAAGCTGACTCAAAAACGAAAATGTCAGCGCCGAGGAATCGGTCAAATGATGTAATATATATATATGTGTTCCTATTTTGTATACACACTTAGCCATTATTATGCATGGGTCCAATGATGTAATATATATATGTTCCTATTTTGTATACACACTTAGCCATTATTATGCACGGGTCCAATGATGTAATATATATGTTCCTATTTTGCATACATATTTAACCGTCAAATGATGCAATATATATCGCCTTCCCTTCTTTCAGCACCGAGGAAAAGAAAAAGGGAAACTGGTTATAGCAGTAGCGCTTTACTAAAAAAGAGCTACAGCTAGTCAAGGTAGCAGTAGCGGTTCCTGTAGAAAACCGCTATAGCTGCCCGTAATAGTAGTAGCGCGCTTCGTGTAAACGCGCTACTGCTACGTCCACTTAACCCAAAATTCTCACTCTCCCTGCTTCATCCCGCCTCTTTTCCCCCAAATCCCCACTCTCCTCCCCGGCCCCATCGCACCGCCGCGCCCGACCCAGGCGCGCTCGCCCCCGACCCCGGCGCGCTCGCCCCCGACCACGCCGCGCCCGACCCAGGCGCGCT
>NC_041388.1:558548632-558562012 GCF_002162155.2 Triticum dicoccoides | reverse complement strand
TCGGCCCTCGCCTCCCTCCTCTGCTTCCTCCCCTCCCAACCTCGGTCGTCGTCGGGCCTGCCTCCTTGCCCCTGCACCCTCTGTAAACCACCCCCCTCTCTCTCTTCTAGCTAGGGTTCTTCAGTTAATTTACTTAGGTTTTAGTTATGTTAATTAGGTTATCTATTTAGTTATGAATTTAGATAGGTTTCAAAATTAGCTGAATTTATATGCAAATTTGAACTGGACATGTGATATGTGGATATGTCATGTTTTGGACACGTCATGTTTTGGTAAATGATCCGAGTGGCGTATGTTACGCCGGAATGTTGATTCATTTCCGTTCCGGTGAATTTCAGGCGCTCGATATGTCCATTTTTTAGCAAAGGTCATGCCGAAATTTCCCATGAATAAAGGCATGATTTGTGCTACATAGTTGGCATATGGAGTGCTGGCACATAGATTTCTTTTTTATGTCATTTCTCATGTATTCATACTTTTAGAAATAAATGAGGACACTTCATCATAGGAAACATGTCGAACAACGAAGAAACTGGGCCTTCTGACCAAGATGCATACGAGATGGATTATCAGGGTGAACAAGACTACGTCGACTTTTTGACTCCTAAGCAAGGTTTGTAGGTCCGCCTCGATGATGGTACTGAAGCCGACATCAACACCGACGGCGCCGGCACCGATGGTGGCGCCGAGACCGGTGGGGAAGGTACCGGCGGGGAAGATACCGGCGGGGAAGGTACCGGCGCCGATGCCGGTACCGAAAAGAGGAAGCATAAGAAGCAGAGGATACGAATACCTAACAAACTAGGGATTGGATGACTTGTGATCACAAAGATGGCACCTAGCAAGTTTGAGCCGTTAGAGCCGGAACAACCTCGCAAGTGCTATGGGAACCAAGTAGGATGCATCCTAAGGGAATGCGCGAGCATCAACGACGATGACTTAAGGAGTAAAGAACATTTGACGCAGTTGCTCCTAACGAAGTTGCACAAGAGATTCAAGTTCCCCGACCGGGATGATAACATAGAACAACTGGTTTGATCCGAAGATGAAAAAGATTAACAATCAAGCCATGGGCATGTTCAGCAATGATTTGGCCTCCTGGAAAGGGAGGGTGAAACGAGCTACTGAGGCTGAGGAACCCCTGTCTAAGATTCTGGAGGAAAATCCGACACTTACGGAAGGGGAGTTCGAATAGTTCAAGGACACTTGCGCTACCGAGGACGCAAAGGCTAAGGCTGCGAAATTCAAGAGCCTTCAGCAAAGAAACACGGGGAAGCATCGCCTTGAAAGCCGTGGCTACCTCGGTAAAAGGCCCATATGGGATAAGGAGGACGCGGAATGTGAAGCCACGGGTCTCCCAGACCCCTTCGCGAAGTTCACCAACCCCTTGGAGCGTGACTTCATCAGGGCCCGCTACAAGTGGGACAAGGAGAAAAAGGTTTTTTACACGGACCAGATCACGAGGAAATTGATTGTACTACTGGAGAAGCAACACCAGCTTGCAGCTGAAAGCCCTACTTCTCCGATGAGGCCCAAGTGGGACAGCCCTCTCAACCGGGCCTTGAACTAACTTAAGGGACTCCCTTTGGGCCAGCGGCTGCAATATGGTTGTGTGCACGGTGCTGGAGACAGCGCCACGTGGAAGGTGTTTTACAACGAGGGCCCAGAGGCCAAGAAGCAGAAAAAGAAGTTTAGCCAGGCGGACATCGACGCGAAGGTGAAGCTTGCGGTCGAGAAAAAAGCAACTGAGGACGCGAAAAAAGCAGCCGAGGACAAATATGAGTTGTTACAGCAGGCAGTCAATGCAGCTGTAACTGCCTGCAGAAATGATTTCGCTACTAACTTGGTTCCTGTTATCATCAACTGGACGAAGGAAAATCCTGACAAGATGGTACATGATTTCCCGTTGCCCAGTTTCGTCGGGAGCAACTCCATGAACAACAACATCATCACACCATCACTTGCCCACGCAACCGGGCCTCCTCTCGCAGCCGCTCCCGCTCATAGCAGCCCGTCCTCAGTCTCTGGCGCGCTTGGTGGGCCTTTATCTTTGGCTGAGGTCGACGCCATCACGGTAATTACATGTCACACCACCATATATATATATATATATATAATATTCCATTTTTGTTGCCTTTCGGATGTTTTACGCCGCAAACATATGTGTTTGCAGGCGAAAGAAACCCCCTGCACCATACTCTACTTGATCAAAGGCCAGAAGGTGGACATGGGAAAGGGGATGATAATGGACCCCTTGCAACCCACGTTCCACAACCAGCCGATCCCTGCTGGGCAATTCAGGGTTAGCTTGTCCAGTGTGAAATTGGGGCACGAGGATTTGCCTCCTCTAGTACAGCATGTGGGAGCGGACGACGAGACCCCGCTGCGGATTGGAAGCTGCAAGGGTTGGGTGCTGCTATGGCCAAAGAATCTTATTCGTCTGGAGCCGGCCGAGAGCACACCAATAACCACACATCAACAAGTATGTGCGGAGACCACCACCCCGCCTACGCAATTACCAGCTCCTGTAGTGCCGGGTGAGAGCGGCGGACGACATGATGAAGGGGGTGCAATAGTGCCGGCTGATGTAATTTGTCCTGTAGAATTGAGAATGGGTGATGAGACAGAGGTCGACCCTATGGATTTCCTCAATACAAACGCGTATGACTGTGACATAGAATTGATGAGTCAACCATATGACGAATCGGGCTATCAGCTTGCTAATGAGGATATGGATGATATGCCCGGGCAGGAAGGTCGTAGCAGGGATTGCAAAAAGTCTCTCTTCATGAAATCCTCACAGGACATGCCTGAAGATGCCGCCTCAACACAGGCTCAACTATCCGGGCGCGAGGGTCGTACAGTACTTAGCCCGAGAACACTGGGGCAGCGGTCAAGGAAGGGTCTAGAAGGTGTGCCCAAGAAAAAGGAGAGAAAGAGATCGGGGAAGATAGCTGCCTCCAAACAAGCCAGAGCACATAGCAGCCAGACGATGCATTCTGAAGAGCTTGTACCCGTGAAAGGTGCGGCCATGTTCCATGTCACGGGCGAGCTGATGCTACCTCTGAAACCGCTGGAGGCACTATCAGGGGATCTCAGGAGACTGCACGACCATGTGCTGTAAACTGAGAAAAGCCTACTAGCCTCAAAGGATCCAGGATATCCGACATACACGGCTCGTGTGCCTGAGGGGAAGTGCTATGTCGAGACACGGCCTGCAGAGGTGTTCTTCCTGTGGTTTGACCATATCTTTGATATGTTTCTGACAAGGCGGCTCGATTTTACAATCGTCCGCCTTTTTGCGCTACATATGAGCTCCGTCATGAAGAGTGAAGAAGTCTCGCAAATCTGTGTGGCGGATCCATACTACATGCACGAGTCTTTCTTGAGTCTCGGCGACTTTCAGCGTGAAACTGCTAGGGACTACCTCCAAAACTTCATGGTACAGAATAAGGACCGGGAAATTGTCCTCGTGCCTTATCATCCAAAGTAAGTCAGTTTCGAACAACCCTTTCATACATTTCAATCATTCCTTCTCTCTCTATGGGGAATAATTTGAGGTGTGTTTTCCCCGCAGCAATGGGCGCACTGTCCTTATCGTTCTTTACCCGCAAGTCTCCCACGCCGTGTATTTTGACCCTTCCAGAGACTACGAGAAAAAAGACTACACCCACATAATGAATATTCTAGATGATGCTCTCCAAGGCTTCAGCTTTAGAGGTGGCCACATGCAGATCAGGAAACAAAGGAACAAGAAGATGGGTTTCGCGCATAAAACTAACTTCTCCTGCATCCATGTCCCAAAACCAAGCAAGAAGGATGGATTATACATCCTCCATCTCATGATTCAGTTCAACACGGATCACCAAAAGCTTCGCATGAGAAGCAGAAATGATGATCATATCCACAAGTGGCTAGAATCTCATGGAGAAGCGGATTATAAACTTAGAGATGACTTCTTTCGCATCCAAAGCGACATTGCGATGATCATCATGAAAGAGGTCGTCGATGAGAAGGGGATGTTCCGCCATGGCCCTATATCGCGAGCTGACGTCCAAACTCGCATAGGCATGCAACGTCTAGACCTCACGCCATTCAAGAAGCTAGGGTCCATCCTCGATGATTTGGAAGGATGGAACTTCTAGTGATTTATGATGCCGATGATGATGATATGTGTCGGTTGAACTTGTATACTATTTGTAGCGATGAAACTTTGTGATGTCCATGATCCCTGCCGAACTTGCGTAACGCTACTTTGTTAGTTTGTGTACGATGACCTGCGTACCTCTAGTTAATTAATTTGCATACTGTATGTTGCATCTAGTTGCTAACCCTTTCTTTTTCGGTGTTCTCTAGTATATTTTGTTGCATATATATGATTGTACATCCTCTTCATGAACAAGCATCTCTAACAGGTACCTAGTTTCTTGATGGCGAGATGGAACTGCTATGTCGTGTACAAAGGGAAGGTTCCGGGGGTGTACAATGAGTGGCATGAGTGTCAGGCGCAAGTGAATGGGTTCTCATACGCCAGCCATAAAGGCTTCAAAAGCAGACAAGAAGGAGAAGCTAGTTACTTGAGGTTCATGCTAGCGCGAGAGAGGACTCATAACCGCCATCTCATGTACTGCATAGTTCCGCTCTCACTCATAGTGATAGCTCTTCTCGCGTATACCTTTGTTTAGATGGATGACGTTGTAGTTGCCAGTATTCGAGACTTGCATGTATCGCTATTTTCGAGATGATGACAAGATACCACTTTGTGTTGGATGATGATTATGACGAGACTATTTGTATGTATATGCTATGATTACATATGTGGTCTCGCAGGCATTTGTATGTGTATCATGATGACATTTGTATGTGCTAAAGATTCTTCTATTAAACCAGTTCAAATACAAAACAAATATGCCAAAAAAAACAAAAAACTACTAAAATTAGCAGTAGCGAGTGGAGAAAAGTTAGCAGCAGCGCGGTAGTAGCAGTAGCGAGCTTCCTTTAAGCGCGCTGCTGCACACTTGTGTAGCCGTAGCGCGGGTGAGCACGCGCTACTGCTACGTGTTAGCTGTAGCGCCTTATTAGTAGCGCCAGTCCCCGTGCTACTGATACACCTAAAACCCGCACTGCTGCTAGACTTTTCCCTAGTAGTGCTGGCCGGTCCCCGAACCCTGCAGCGGTTATTCGGCACGAAGCACAAAGACACGTGGAAGCTGCTCTTCAAGGCCCAGAAGTCATGGCTGGAGACAACCGAAGACCTCGGCTACGACAGCACCCATGTTGCGTGATACGTCTCTAATGTATCTATAATTTTTGGTTTTTCCATGCTATTATATTATCTGTTTTGGATGTTTATGGGCTTATTTATACACTTTTATATTTTTTTGGGACTAACCTACTATCCCAAGGCCCAGTGCGAATTGCTGTTTTTTTTGCCTATTTTAGTGTTTCACAGAAAAGGAATATCAAATGGAATCCAAACGGAATGAAACCTTCGGGAGAGTTATTTTTGGAACAAACTTGATCCAGGGGACTTGGAGTGGACGTCAAGAAATCAACGAGGTGGCCACGAGACAGGGGGCGCGCCCTCCACCCTCGTGGCTCCACCGACCAACTTCTTCCTCCTATATATATATATATCCATATACCCCGAAAACATCCAGGAGCACCACGAAACCCTATTTCCACCGCCGCAACCTTCTGTACCCAAGAGATCCCATCTTGGAGCCTTTTTCGGAGCTCCGCTGGAGGGGGAATCAATCATGGAGGGCCTATATATGAACACCATAGCCTCTCCGATGATGTGTGAGTAGCTTACTTCAGAGCTTCGACTCCATAGTTATTAGCTAGATGGCTTCTTCTCTTTCTTTGGATCTCAATACAATGTTCACCTCAATATTCTTGGAGATCTATTTGATGTAACTCATTTTGCGGTGTGTTTGTCGAGATCCGATGAATTGTGGGTTTATGATCAAGTTTATCTATGAACAATATTTGATTCTTCTCTGAAATCTTTTATGTATGATTGGTTATCTTTGCAAATCTCTTCGAATTATCAGTTTCGTTTGGCCTACTAGATTGATCTTTCTTGCAATGGGAGAAGTGCTTAGCTTTGGGTTCAATCTTGCGGTATCCTTTCCCAGTGACAGCAGAGGCAGCAAGGCACGTATTGTATTGTTGCCATCGATGATAAAAAGATGGGGTTTATATCATATTGCTTGAGTTTATCCCTCTACATCTTGTCATCTTGCCTAATGCGTTACTCTGTTCTGATGAACTTAATACTCTAGATGCATGCTGGATAGCGGTCGATGTGTGGAGTAATAGTAGTAGATGCAGAATCGTTTCGGTCTACTTGTCACGGACGTGATGCCTATGTACATGATCATGCCTAGATATTCTCACAATTATGCACTTTTCTATCAATTGCTCGACAGTAATTTGTTCACCCACCGTAATACTTATGCTATCTTGAGAGAAGCCACTAGTGTAACCTATGGCCCCCGTGTCTATCTTTTATCATATAAGTTTCCAATCTATTTTACTTTGTAATCTTTTACTTTCAATCTATATCATAAAAATACCAAAAATATTTATCTTATTATCTCTATCAGATCTCACTCTCGCAAGTGACCATAAAGGGATTGATGCTACCTCTTGAGCATTGCGTTGGTTTTCCCTTGAAGAGGAAAGGGTGATGCAACAAAGTAGCGTAAGTATTTCCCTAAGTTTTTGAGAACCAAGGTATCAATCCAGTAGGAGGCTATGCGCTAGTCCCTCGCACTTGCACAAAACAAATAAATCCTCGCAACCAACGCGATAAGGGGTTGTCAATCCCTACACGGTCACTTACGAGAGTGAGATCTAATAGATATGATAAGATAATATTTTTGGTATTTTTATGATAAAGATGCAAACTAAAATAAAAGGCAATGAAAATAACTAAGTGTTGGAAGATTAATATGATGGAGATAGACCCGGGGGCCATAGGTTTCACTAGTTGCTTCTCTCAAGAGCATAAGTATTTTATGATGGGTGAACAAATTACTGTTGAGCAATTGATAGAATTGAGCATAGTTATGAGAATATCTAGGTATGATCATGTATATAGGCATCACGTCCGAGACAAGTAGACCGACTCCTGCCTGCATCTACTACTATTACTCCACACATCAACCGCTATCTAGCATGCATCTAGAGTATTAAGTTCATAAGAACAGAGTAATGCCTTAAGCAAGATGACATGATGTAGAGGGATAAATGCATGCAATATGATAAAAGCCCCATCTTGTTATCCTTGATGGCAACAATACAATATGTGCCTTGCTGCCCCTACTGTCACTGGGAAAGGACACCGCAAGATTGAACCCAAAGCTAAGCACTTCTCCCATTGCAAGAAATATCAATCTAGTAGGCCAAACCAAACTGATAATTCGAAGAGACTTGCAAATATAACCAATCATACATAAAAGAATTCAGAGAAGATTCAAATATTGTTCATAGATAAACTTGATTATAAACCCACAATTCATCGATCTCAACAAACACACCAAAAAAGAAGATTACATCGAATAGATCTCCAAGAAGATCAAGGAGAACTTTGTATTGAAATTCAAAGAGAGAGAAGAAGCCATCTAGCTACTAGCAATGGACCCGATGGTCTGAAGTAAACTACTCACACATCACCGGAGAGGCTATGGTGTTGATGTAGAAGCCCTCCGTGATCAATGCCCCCTCCGGTGAAGCTCCGGAAAAGGCTCCAAGATGGGATCTCTCGGGTATAGAAGGTTGCGGCGGTGCAATTAGGTTTTCGTGCTGCTCCTGGATGTTTGTGGGGTACGTGCACTTATATAGGAGGAAAAAGTAGGTTGGTGGAGCAACAAGGGGCCCACGAGGGTGGAGGGCGCACCTAGGGGGGTAGGCGTGCCCCCCTGCCATGTGGCCTCCTCGATTGTTTCTTGACGCCCACTCCAAGTCTCCTGGATCACGTTTGTTGAGAAAATCACGTCCCCGAAGGTTTCATTCTGTTTGGACTTCGTTTGATATTCCTTTTCTGCGAAACACTGAAATAGGCAAAAAAAACAGCAATTTGGGCTTGGCCTCCGGTTAATAGGTTAGTCCCAAAATAATATAGAAGTGTATAATTAAGCCCATTAAACATCCAAAACAGAATATAATATAGCATGGAACAATCAACAATTATAGATACGTTGGAGACGTATCAAGCATCCCCAAGCTTAATTCCTGCTCGTCCTCGAGTAGGTAAATGATAAAAACAGAATTTTTGACGTGGAATGCTACTTAGCATAATTTTCAGTGTAATTCTCTTATTTGTGGTATGAATATTTAGATCTGAAAGATTCAAGACAAAATTTTAATATTGACATAAAAATAATAATACTTCAAGCATACTAACTATGCAATTATGTCTTCTCAAAATAACATGGCCAAAGAAAGTTATCCCTACAAAATCGTATAGTCTGGCTATGCTCTATCTTCATCACAAAATATTGAAATCATGCACAACCCCATTGACAAGGCAAAAAATTGTTTCATACTTTTGATGTTCTCCAACTTTTTCAATCTTCACGTAATACATGAGCGTGAGCCATGGACATAGCACTATAGGTGGAATAGAATGGTGGTTGTGTAGAAGACAAAAAAGAAGAAGATAGTCTCACATCACCTAGGCATATCAACAGGCTATGGAGATGCCCATCAATAGATATCAATGTGAGTGAGTAGGGATTGCCATGCAACGGATGCACTAGAGCTATAAGTATATGAAAGCTCAACAAAATAAACTAAGTGGGTGTGCATCCAACTCTCTTGCTCATGAAGACCTAGGGAATTTTGAGGAAGCCCATCATTGGAATATACAAGCAAAGTTCTATAATGAAAAATTCCCACTAGTATATGAAAGTGATATCATAGGAGACTCTCTATCATGAATATCATGGTGCTACTTTGAAGCACAAGTGTGGAAAAAGGATAGTAGCATTGTGCCTTCTCTCTTTTTCTCTCATTTTTTGGGGCCTTCTCCTTTTTATGGCCTTTTTTTGTCCGGAGTATCATCCCGACTTGTGGGGGAATCATAGTCTCCATCATCCTTTGCTCACTTAGGACAACGCTCTAATAATGATGATCATCACACTTCATTTACTTACAACTCGATACTTAGAACAAAATATGACTCTATGTGAATGCCTCCGGCGGTGTACCGGGATGTGCAATGATGCATGAGTGACATGTATGAAGAATTATGAAGGGTGGCTTTTCCACAAATACGATGTCAACTACATGATCATGCAAGCAATATGACAATGATGAAGCGTGTCATAATAAACGAAATGGTGGTAAGTTGCATGGAAATATATCTCAGAATGGCTATGGAAATGCCATGATAGGTAGGTATGAGGGCTATTTTGAGGAAGGTATATGGTGGGTGTATGATACCGGCGAAAAGTGCGCGGTATTAGAGAGGCTAGCAATGGTGGAAGGATTAGAGTGCGTATAATCCATGGACTCAACATTAGTCATAAATAACTCATATACTTGTTGCAAAAATCTACAAGTTATCAAAGCAAAGTATTACGCGCATGCTCCTAGGGGGATATATTGGTAGGAAAAGACCATCACTCGTCCCCGACCGCCACTCGGAAGGAAGATAATCAATAAATAAATC
Organism: Triticum dicoccoides; assembly: GCF_002162155.2. Classification (NCBI taxonomy): domain Eukaryota; kingdom Viridiplantae; phylum Streptophyta; class Magnoliopsida; order Poales; family Poaceae; genus Triticum; species Triticum dicoccoides. The sequence continues at coordinate 558,552,330 of NC_041388.1, read as the reverse complement.
ATGCTCCGACTTCATCACATAACGGTTCACCATACGTGCATGCTACGGGAATCACGAACTTTAACACAAGTATTTCTCAAATTCATAACCACTCAACTAGAATGACTCTAATATCACCATCTTCATATCTCAAAACAATTATCAAGGATCAAACTTCTCATACTATTCAACACACTCATAAGAAAAAAAATCTTGGATGCCTATCACTTTAGGACTAATTTTTATGATTAAAGCAAATTACAATGCTGTTTTGTAGGACTCTCAAAATAATATAAGTGAAGCATGAGAGAACAATAGTTTCTATAAAACAAATCCACCACCGTGCTCTAAAAGATATAAGTGAAGAACTAGAGCTAAAACTATATAGCTCAAAAGATATAAGTGAAGCACGTAGAGTATTCTAAAAAATTCCGAATCATGTGTGTCTCTCTCAAAAGGTGTGTACAGCAAGGATGATTGGGGTAAACTAAAAATCAAAGACTCAAATCATACAAGACACTCCAAGCAAAACACATATCATGTGGTAAATAAAAATATAGCTCCAAGTAAAGTTACCGATGGACGAAGACGAAAGAGGGGATGCCTTCTGGGGCATTCCCAAGCTTTAGCTTTTTGGTGTCCTTATGTTACCTTGGGGTGCCATGGGCATCCCCAAGCTTAGGCTCTTGCCACTCCTTGTTCCATAAACCATCAAATCTTTACCCAAAACTTGAAAACTTCACAACACAAAACTCAACAGAAAATCTCATGAGCTCCGTTAGCGAAAGAAAACAAAACACCAGTTCAAGGTACTGTATTGAACTCATTCTTTATTTATATTGGTGTTAAACCTACTGTATTCCAACTTCTTTATGGTTTATAAACTCTTTTACTAGCCATAGATTCATCAAAATAAGCAAACAACACACGAAAAAACAGAATCTATCAAAAAAAACAGTCTGTAGTAATCTGTAACTAACGCAAACTTCTGGAACCCCAAAAATTCTAAAATAAATTTCTGAACGTGAGGAATTTATGTGTTAATCATATGCAAAAAGAATTAACTAAATATGACTCTCCAAATAAAAATGGCAGCAATTCTCGTGAGCGCCAAAGTTTCTTTTTTTACACCAGGATCAAAAAGACTTTCCCCAAGTCTTCCCAACGGTTCTACTTGGCACAAACACTAATTAAACACAAAAAACACAACCAAAACAGAGGCTAGATAAATTATTTATTACTAAACAGGAGAAAAAAGCAAGGAATAAAAATAAAATTGGGTTGCCTCCCAACAAGTGCTATCGTTTAACGCCCCTAGCTAGGCATAAAAGCAAGGATAGATCTAGGTATTGCCATAATAATAGGATAGATCATGAAAACTCATTTCATATTCTCTATGTTCATCATCAAGTTTTCTTTGAGGAAAGCAAAAGTAATCAAACGGGCTAAATTTAATGGGACATAAGTCCCCAATATCAATTTTGGGAGGTATAGGTTCCTCATTTGGCCCTACATATTGCACAACCAATTCATCATTATAAGCATTCTTTTGACAAAACTTCGCGAGCCCATACTCAAGAGAATATCCTAGCTCATTATTTCGAATAGCAAAATCATTATTAAGTTCGGAAATTCTATCAACTAGAACATTGGTAGGAACCTTTTTTCCAAGGTTCTCATTAAAAGCAACATAGTCTAAAGATTGAAAACGCATTATTTCCTCTTGATCAAAGAGGATTGCCTCTATGGGAGGACGGCCAACGTCCACCCTATAGTGCGCAATGATTTCTTTGGCCTCTTTTATTATAAATCTGAACTCATGATCCAAAAAGATAGTAGCGGCACACTTAACAGAAGAATGCTAAATATTAGAAAATTCTAGGAAAATCGTTTGTATGCAAGGATGCATGTGCATAAATTGCCTTTCAAGTTCAGCTACAAGCATGGCGATAGCGTCCACAAGACTACTAGTTCTATGAAGAATAGAACTACCCATAGAAGGCAAAGCACAAGTAAAGAAATCTTGGATAACTTCTTTTCCAATAATATTACCACTATCGATTCGGAATTTTTTTTGTATGTAAGATAGGGGCTTCTTCAGCAGGAGCATCATAATTTTCCATGTTATTTTTATTGTCCATATCGACAGTAATTTCCCCAATTTCTGACATAATGGCAGAAAGTGCAAGGAGTAAAAGAAAGAGGGAGGCGAATAGAAAAGAGAGGGCGCATAAAACGAAAATGGTGAAGTGGGGGAGAGGAAAACGAGAGGCAAATGGCAAACAATGTAATGCGAGGGATAATAGTTTGTGATGGGTACTTGGTATGTCTTGACTTGTGTGTAGACTCCCCAGCAACGGCGCCAGAAATGGCTCGTTGTCGGGAGTCAAAGCTTGACTTGATTTGGCGCCAATCTCCCTGGCAACGGCGCCAGAAATCCTTCTTGCTACCTCTTGAGCACTGCGTTGTTTTTCCCTTGAAGAGGAAAGGGTGATGCAGTAAAGTAGCGTAACTATTTCCCTCAGTTTTTGAGAACCAAGGTATCAATCTAGTAGGAGATCACGCTCGAGTCCCAAGCACCTACACAAACAAATAAGAACCTCACAACCAACGCGATAAAGGGGTTGTCAATCCCTTCACGGTCACTTAAGAGAGTGAGATCTGATAGATATGATAAGATAATATTTTTGGTATTTTTATGATAAAGAGAAATAAAAATGCAAAGTAAAATAAACTGCAATAGAAATAGCTAAGTGTTGGAAGATTAATATGATGGAAGATAGACCCGGGGGCCATAGGTTTCACTAGTGGCTTCTCTGAAGAGCATAAGTATTACGGTGGGTAAACGAATTACTGTCGAGCAATTCATAGAATTGAGCATATTTACGAGAATATCTAGGTATGATCATGTATATAGGCATCACGTCCGTGACAAGTAGACCGAAATGATTCTGCATCTACTACTATTAGTCCACACATTGACCGCTATCCAACATGCATCTAGAGTATTAAGTTCATAAGAATAGAGTAATGCTTTAAGTAAGATGACATGATGTAGAGGGATAAACTCATGCAATATGATATAAACCCCATCTTTTTATCCTCGATGGAACCAATACAATACGTGCCTTGCTGCCCCTGCTGTCACTGGGAAAGGACACCGCAAGATTGAACCCGAAGCTAAGCACTTGTCCCATTCCAAGAAAGATCAATCTAGTAGGCCAAACCAAACACTACAAAAAAAAGACACATCCGTGACATTTTGGGTCGAACAAAAAAAATTTCTATCATACATATGACACTTCTATGATGATAATTGTGACAAAACCCAGTATCATCATAGATGTGGTGGGCTCCTACTTCTATGACAAAAAATCATGAGAGAAAATGGGCTTTTTGTCCTGGGCGGGCCGGAGACGCAGCTACATGACATTCTTTGCGCTGTCCATGACGGAAAAACCCGTGGTAGAAGCGAGGGGGAGGAAAATTTCGCGGAGTTCGAGGTTACGGTGGGAGGTCGAGGGCCGAGCGATGCGCGTTTCTCTCGTACACGTACGCGTGTGTGTGCGAGGCGTTGGCTCTAACTGAACCCGAGCGAGGCGTTGGGCTCTAACTGAACCCGAGTGATTGCACTACAGGCTACGCGTTACTGAACCCGAGCGATCGATCGATGGCAGTTAACTGAACCCGATCAAGCCATTCCTTCGCTACTGCTACTA
>NC_041388.1:558492286-558548259 GCF_002162155.2 Triticum dicoccoides | reverse complement strand
GGTACGCCACACCCCTCCCGATCAACAGGACCCCCGTTTCGATCGTAGGACGTCCGTTTCCTCCGTTTTGCAGTACGCCACACCCCTCCTGATCAACAGGACCCCCGTTTCGACCGTAGGAGGTCCATTTCCTCCATTTTGCGGTATGACACACCCCTCCCGATGAACAGGATCCCGTTTCGCACGTGGCCGGTCGAACACAAGGCCATTTCCTCCGTTCTGCGGTACGCCAGGCCTCGTTTCCATCGCCTGTTCCATCCAAGCCCTCCCGATGAACACGACGCATTCTGTTGCCTCCCCATGAACACGACGCATTCCGTTGCCTCCCCATGAACACGACGCATTCCGTTGCCTCCCCATGAACACGACGACGATGATGTTTCTCCGTTCCGACCCAGCCATGTACACGAGCCCTGGCCGTACGTATGCGCGAGTAGGCGTTCGAGACCCCGCCCTTATGTACACATACGTGGCCGTATTTTCTTTCTTGCACCCTGGCCTCTGTACGTACCTGTACATGCTACGTGCGCGCCTCTACTATGACACGTGCGCGCCTCTACTACGACACGTGCGCGCCTCTACATCGACCAGTATGTACGTACACGTTCGCGACCAGAATGGCAGCGCTACGTACGCTTCGACCAGGTGGGTCCCGACTGTCAGGCACTTCCTTGCCTGCGAAGATGTAGCTGGTGGGTCCCAGCTGTCAGGGGGCGAATCGGTTTGTTTTTTTTGCCCGGATGCACTTCCTTGCATGCGAAGGTGTACCTGGTGGGCGCCAGTAGTCGAGGGCCTGGTGGGTCCCAGCAGTCGGGGGGCAAATAGTTTTTTTCGGATGCACTTCCTTGCGTGCGAAGATGTAGCTCGTGGGTCCCAGCAGTCAGGGGGCGAATCATTTTTTAGTGAAATATGGTGGCCCGTCCGGTGGGTCCCCGCTGTCAGGTGGAGGAATAATTATTTTGCGCGTAATAAGGAGGCACTTCCTTGCGGCAGCCGTGGACCCAGCTGTCTGCCTCTCCATGTACAATACTCTTCCGATGGAAGTCGGTCGTTGACCACATTGACCACGCCGCGCCGAGAGCAGCAGAGCGGTGGTCTGGACGATGGCGAGGCCTAGGAAGGGGACGACGCGAAGCCGGGGAAGACGCAGCAGTCGAAGCCCGCGCGGAGAGGAGTACGAGGGTTCACTGGTTCGGCTGTGGTGTGAGGCTGCCGTCGCCGCAGAATAACAGGGGGTGTGGGTGAGTAGAGGGATGGCCTGGCCAGCGGTGGGAGTAGTATGCGGCGGTGAGGCCTCCGCGGCATCACAACCAGCCACGGGAGGCAGGAGCACGCGACACGACCGGCGCTGCTTTGGGCGGCTGGAGCAAGAAGACCAGAGGTTGAAGAAGCACTACGGCCGTTGGATGGACATCGTACGATCACTGCAGCTAGAAAAATTAATATTGATGACTAAGTTGACAAAGCCCTTGGTACGCTTCAACTTAGTAGGCCCACAACTCGGATTTGGCAGAGAACATATAGCCCATTTGCGATTTGTAAGAATGTACAGCCCATTTTTTAATTCTAATGGAATTTAGTACAGCCCATTTACAGTTTGTTAAAAGTACATCCCAACTTCTAGCTAGGACAACGATTAATAATTTCAAACAACTGCTCAAAACAGAATTCAAAAAAAAAGTCCCACATTTTGATGGGATCCGAAATATTTTTATCTAAAATTTTTAGTCAGGTTAAATATAATTTCAAAATAAAGTTGTATTAAGTTAAAATCCAACGAAATATTGCGCGCACAACAAGTAATGAAATTAAAATTTCCAAATTCCAAATATAATATATTTTTTAAACTAATTACGTGTTTGGTGCATAGTAACTGTCCAGTTATTATAATTACATCCCATTTATTAGTTATTAAATTCTATTTTCTTGTTAAGCCTAATGCATACCTCCTAGGAAAGTTTGCAGCCCAACGGGCGGAGAATAACAAGTTGACCCGGATATTGTGTACAACTGTCGGCCCAGTTGCATTGCTGATTTTGAAAAAAGCTATTTTTTATACACACATTTAAAATTTTTTGTATAGATACACAACTGTCGGCCCAGGAACATTTTTTATACACACATTTAACATTCTTTAAATACATGATTAACACTTTTTAAAACATATTTTTTCATCAACAGTGGGCCCACAGCGAGCGGAGGAGGTCACAATACACATATTTTTTAAATACATGATTAACACTTTTGAAAAAACAATTACCCACAGCGAGCCAATTAGCTCCAGCCGGCCCACAGTGGGCCGATAGGGGCCAGTCGGCCAGCTGTAGGCCGACTAGAATCCAATCGGCCTGCTGTGGGCCGACTAGGCCCAGTCGGCCTGCAGCGGGCAGACGGTGTATTATTTTTAATTTTTTTTACTTAGCGTAATATTTATGAAAATTAATTAAAAATGTATTATTTAAAAAATAGCAAAAAAGGCCTGCGTAGTACAGTACAACCTAACAAGGTTACTCAGCCCACATTCAGCAACGCCGAAAAGGCCCAAACAAGGCTTCTGTACAACTTTTTGAAGTCACTGAGCTCAATTAATAACTTAAGAAAAAAGTTAGATTACAGTGGAACCTAATTAAAAGCTGTCACGAGCAAATAAATAATTCAACGGGTCCGACTTGTGTGCGGGCGTGTGTGTGTGTGTGTGTGTGTGTGTGTGTGAGAGAGAGAGAGAGAGAGACCCATCTGCCGATGCTCGTAAATACATCTTTCAGCCATCTGCATTGCTGATGCTCAGTAAAAACTTATATAGTTGACACAATCATATAGAACATCATAGCACACTAAACTTGCATACAAAAATTTCACGTAGGCGGCACAATCAGGATGGAAGTAGTGGATCGCTACGGGAAGGGCTATGTTGAAACCAACAAAGTCATACATAACGGTTCATCATCTTTATTAATGACGGGGAAATATCTTGAATGTTGTGCAAAGAAAATTGACAGACAACACAATAAGTTCTCCTAGCACATTAAGTTGACGTACGACCCTTTCTAAAGAAAGTTTAGGTACAAAATTAGAACAGGTCACAATCAAATGTACTGGCATATTAGTGCTTCACACCCATAGCTCAGATTTAACTAGTATCTGACAAGATTCAGTTGTTACCTGAAATTAGAGCACATCCAGGCAGCCAGCCCTGCCTCTTATCCCAAAGAAGCAGTGGCCTCTGTCGCGCGATGGAGTAGGCCCTGTGCCATCCATCGTTCTGAGCAACACGGGGAAAGTCTGACATTGACTCCTATAATGGACGTTGTCGACGGAACCTGGCACCAGCAGCGGCAGCAGGACTTCGATTGATGGATTGACCACTTCTTCGACATGCACGAACAGCCGATACAGGTACATCCCTAACGTGGTCCGCGGCGGCCTTGGTGGCGACGAATAGTACAACCCCGGTTCCTGCACCGGTATCTCAACACCAATCACCTTCGGTATGGTGGACGGCTTCTTCATCCATGCCATAACCATCAGAGCCCAGCTGTCTAGAGGAACAAACATACTTATGAGCTCACCTCCAAGGTCGTTGATAAGCTCGTTCATGGACTCGCTGTTCCAAGCACGTCGAGGCATGCCGTGGAAGGTACGCTTTCTTAAAAACTCAAGCTCAGAGGGCACCGAGCCCCATCCTGGGTGCCACCGATCAAAGCTCACCAGCGTGCCATCGCAGAACAAACGCCGGGAAGATTGGAACACACGACTGCAGTCGAAAGTTCTCCGGAACCTGATGAAGAAATCAGCCGGTGGCGGACAGACTTCGACGAGCAAGTCACTTATTTGGATGCCGTGCGCAATGCCAAGAGCTTTGACAAGGTCATCCGGCGAGACGGGAGGCCGGTCGCCGTTGATGGTTACCATCAGCACTTTGCCGGCAAACTGGTCGTCAAGCGCCGCCATGCCACTATTGAGCGACAGCACGCAGCGACCGAAGGCAGGACGAACCTCAGGATCTCCGGCTCGGAGATCCGCGTTGACCGGAGACATGATAGTGCGCTTGAGTACAGGGAGTACATGTCACATCCCTAGTTCTAGTATGCTCTGAGATAGCTAGTCATGTGTTGCATCATGTTTAAATTCTTATGAATTCGAATTGGGGACTGTTGAAACCCTAGCACAAATGAATCCAACTAGGTTCAAATAAAAATAATATCATTTTCAATGATCCCAAAATTCCTTTGGAAAAGTTCATCATTCTTGAATTGGTCTAGAACCTCTACCAAAAATGGTGCACATTTTCCTAGGTCACTTTGGATTTTTGAATGAATTCATAAAGTATTTGAATTTGGGCATTTAATTGCTATAAATAACTAAAATGCCCAAATAATTCTGAAAGTGGTTGAGGGCTATTGGAAATATTTTCAAAAGTGCCCACAATTTTTTTTAGGATTTTTGAAAATGCCTTAGCATTTTCTTTAAGTCAAAAACAATTACAGAAAAATAGAAAAGAGAACACAAATAAAACAGAACACAAACCTACCCGGCCTTACCTGAGAGGCCCAGCAGCAGCCAGCCCACTAGAGCCCAGCTGCCAGTGATCGTCCTCCTTGCGCCAGAAGGACGCGGGCGCGTGCCCGCCGCGTGTGGCCACACGCCGGCCACCTCCAGGCTGCTTGCCTGTGCGACGACCCCCCTGGAGACGCCACGCACCCCCAGGCCCTCTCACTCCTCCCCCCGTGCTCATCCCCTCCCCTGCCCCTCTCGCACGCACCCACCCAAGCGCAATCGTCGCCGCCGCTCGTTGCTGCCATGCCCTGAGCCTCCCCTCACCTCTTCAACATGCCCAGGGGCTCCGCCACCATCGCCTACATCCCCCTATCGACTCACGCGACGCCAAATGCCCCGAAGCGCTGGCCCTGACCTCTTCTTCCTCCTTGGGTCGCCGAGATCACCACCGTCGCCCTGCCCGCTCCGGACCTCCCCCGCGCGCACTGACCTTCCCATCGTGCTCGCGGTGAGCTTCTCTTCCTCCTTCCCCGAAACCCGTTGCTCGCCGCCTCCTCTAGGCCGTAGTTGCGCGGACGCCGAAGCTCGCCGGCATCATGCCTCATCGCCACCGCGGCCACAGTTGCTGCCACCCGCGTCCTAGCTTTGCTCCGTGCTTAGCACTCTCCCAGGAGCGGGCGCGCCCACCCATTTGACCTGATGTGCCCCCTAGCACCAAACCGCACTTGTCCGAACTCCGGCCGCCGCCGTCGATCCTGACCACCGCAGCTCCTACCACCACCACCAATGGATGCGCCTCACTCCCAGGAACCCGTAGGTGCAACTCGCGCGTCGAATGGTGCCCTATAAAGCATTTCCGAGCCGCCCCGCCGAGCTAAACGCCGGTGACCGCTGACCCGTTGACCGGCGTGGGTTGACCCCACTGCCCGGTTTGACCCCCCTCTCTCTCACTGACTTACGGGCCCCACCTGACAAATTACTCTAGTTAGCACTAATTAACTAGTTAGGTTAGCCACTACAGTCGCTGACTAGTGGGCCCAGGCTAGTTAGTTAGGGCTAACTAACTTAGCTACTTGACTGGGTCACTGACCAGTGTGTCCCACTGGTCAGGTTTGACCTGGTCGACGCCTTTGACCTGCTGACATCATTTTGACGTCAGGCTGACGCAGTTATGCTTTCTGGATTTTAAATAAATCAGAAATGATTTATTTAATTCAGAAAATGTCCAAAACTTCCAAAATTCATAGAAATTCAACCGTAACTCCAAATGAAATAATTTATATATGAAAAATTATCAGAAAAATCCAATCTATCCATTTATGCTACTTTCATGCATGTTAAACCAACTTATACCGCCTATATAAGTGAAAACATGATAATGGAATTTTAAATGCTAAATATGGAGTTTGCATATGAACCCTTGGTCCATATGGACTTCATTTAAATTTTTGCTAGATGCATTAATGCAAAACACATTCATATTGCCATGTCATAGCATGCATCATATTGTTGCATATCATCATGTGTTGATTGAGTTCTTTCTCAGTTGCCGGTGTTTGTCCCCTCTCGATATACGTTGTACCGACGCTGTGATCGTTGACACTGATGAAGAGCCAATGATATCTTCAGAAGTGCCAGGCAAGCAAAAACCCCTTGTTCATTCCGATACAATCCCACTCTCTTGCTCCTGCTCTCTTTACTGCATTAGGACAACAACGATTCAACTGTTACATGTTGCGCTAGTTGAACCCCTTTCCTCTTCATGACCTGTCATTGCCACAGTAAATAAATGAAACCCACTAGCATGAGTAGGAGTTGTTTGAGCCCTGACATGCCTACTCATTCATGCTTGTTTGTCATGCCTGCTATTGCATAGATTCGTGTCAGGTCTGGTTCATCAGGGATGAATCGAAGGTGTGTAAACATGTCCTACGGTGTGTGAGCTGAGTGTGTGAACACGATTTGGTAAAGGTAGCGGTGAGAGGCCATGTAGGAGTACATGGTGGGTTGTCTCACTGAAACCGTCCTCAGGAACTGAGTTCTGTGTTTGTGATCCATGAAACAGCTACTACCACACATTGGGCCCTGAAATATGACCCCGCTCGATTTATTAACCCCTCTCGTCCTCTGTCCAGGAGTTGCAACTAGTTTCTGGTGTTTGTAGGTTATGTGTTGGCGGCCGTGCGTAGCGCTGACCATAGGGGTGGGCTATGATGCGGTACATACACTGTGGCCGGGTATGCCGGGCGCCCGTTTGGCGTCTCGGGACCCTGTACACATCGTTTGGGGCCGTTGAGGACACCCCGGCCGGATTTCCTTGCGGATGGAACCCGAATAGGCGATAAACCTGGACTAGAGACTTGTGTGGTTAGTCAGGTCGTGGTCTACACCCATGTCGGCTTTCGCTTGAAGTCTGCCGAGCACATGTCGTGTGCAGACGCTAAGTGGTGGAAACATGTGTGACGAAGTACACCCCTGCAGGGTTATAAATGATATATTCGAATAGCCGTGTCTGCGGTAAAGGACTTCTGGGTTCCCTATAACAGTTCATAGACAAGTGAAAGTGGATACTCTAAAACTCACAAGATAAGTGTGAGTGCTATGGATGGCCTTCTCGTAGGGAGACGGGAGCGGATCCATAGTGGTGTATTGAATGGTGAAAATATGTGGACTCGTGTGCGCCACCTCAAAGAGTTGCTTGCTGTCGTAGTTCAGGTTAGCCACTGAGTGAAAGCTGGCTTGCTGCAGTTAAACTCCACTACCCCTTGTTGATACCGATGCATATGTAGTTAGTTCTGATGTAAGTCTTGCTGGATACATTTGTACTCACGTTTGCTTAATTTATGTTTTGCAGAGAGACTTCGGTCTCGCTATTAGTACCACGTAGACTTCGACGTTTAGCTTGATACCTCAGCTACGATTTTGTGCCCTCGGCAGGATCTGGTAGATAGTCAGACTTCTCAGCCTTTTCAGTTGTAGATGTTTGTACTCAAACATGTTAAGCTTCCGCATGTGCTTTGATTGTATGCTATGATTGTTGGGTCATGAGACCCATGTTTGTAATATCTCGCTCCTCGGAGCCTAATGAATAAACACTTGAGTTGTAGAGTTATGTTGTGATGCCATGTTGTATTTACACATATCGAGCATATTATGTGTGTGATTGAAATGCTTGGTATGTGTGGGATCTGACAATCTAGTTCTTTATCCTTGGCAGCCTCTCTTATGGGGAAATGTAGTCTAGTGCTTCCATGAGCCATAGTAGTCCGCTACAGCCCGGTTCACCGGAGTCCTGTTAGCCCAGCACTACTGCTCAGGACACTTGACTGGCCGGCATGTGTTTCACTTTGTTCCTGTGTCTGGCCCTTCGGGGAAATGTCACGCGGTGACATCCGGAGTCCTGCCTAGCCTGCTACGCCCCGGGTTCCCAGAGTCCTGTTAGCTCAGTGCTACAGCCTGGATTCACACGCTGCTGACCGACATGCTCGATGTGATTCATGTATTCCTGTCCCCATAGGTTGGTGCCGCTGTGGGTTCACGACTAGCCATGTCGGCCCGGGTTCCCTATCATATGAATGCTAGCGACACTATCATATACGTGAGCCAAAAGGCGCAAACGGTCCCGGGCCATGGTAAGGCGACACCCGTGGGAATACCGTGCGTGAGGCCGCAAAGTGATATGAAGTGTTACCGGCTAGATCGATGTGACTTGGAATCGGGGTCCTGACAGTACAGGAGGGGGATTTGGGGGAACTGGAGTAGGAATCGAGATTCCAATGGTGGGGGAGGGGCGGTAGACTGCGGATGAAAATGTAGCATGAATTTTGAGCACGCGCCAATATGCTCTTGGCCCGCAAGCGCACGAAAACACCGGTGGCGCCCACATGTCAGCCTAAGAGTCCTTATTCATTCTTTTTTGGAGAGCCCGACCTTTTTTTTGCGGATCTTTTAAGAGCCCGGCCTGAGAGTCATAATTGACCTGTTTGGCATTGCGTTACTACTTTGCCCATATTCAACGACACATCACTGGCCCAAAAAGTGTACATCATCGAAAAGACACTGAGCTCAAATTATATAACTTGAAAAATGGAGATATACTCTGAACACAAGAGAATGGTGATGTCCTCATTTAGCCCACTAGTAGTTCGAGACAATAAACAGTTTGAAACAACGATATATACAATATTCAAACACTGACTAGTGACTACTACTGACATAAACAACAAGACATGATAGTTCATAAGAAGTCTTGCTACACCACCAAAACACACCCATCTGCAGCTCTCAGACTCTCGTGATCTAGACGAGAATGACATTCTAAACAGAAGAAACTATTACATAGTAAGAGTGACATAGACGAGGATGACCAAATGACAAGGAATATGCATAACAAAAGAAAGAACTACCCATCCAGAACTAGCAGCAAAGACAACAAAGTCATTCGAAGAGATGATCCAACACCATCATAATTTGCAGCCACGCTTCAGCGACCAGTGATCCGGAGACACCAGTACTCCACCCTTTCGATGCAACAGCCCAATTACCTATCAACCTGAAGGCTCGAACCACATCACTGCCTGTCATAATTGAGACATCCAAGGATCAATGTTAATTCGGATCCCTTTGTCATTCTCACCTTCTTTTGGCTGCAAGCTGTATCGTTGGCAAACAGAGCCTCTCTGCCATCAAGGTCCTTGCCAACGATGATCTCCTGGTTAATCGGATAATTGAGTCCAAGAAACAGAGAGTGTGAACCAAGGCTGTTTACCCGCCTCCAACTAAAAAATCCTAAAGGCCCCAACAAGCTGGTATCCTGCTCATAGACGTAACAGCCACTGTCCGGATACTCACGTATTACACGGTGCTTGTATACAGTGGGGTTTTTGCAATATAACTTTTTTGGCTCATGTGTCCGAATGATCATCAGTCTTTTGCCGTCGTCTGATTGAGCGAGGAACCAGTTGTGCTTCCCTATTTTTGGCAAAGGTGGTGTGATTACAAAGGGCAGTAACTGTAGGGACACTGCATCATATCAAAAAGGACATGCATTGTTAATGTAAGATCAACATTGTTTAGAGTATGAGTAGGATCATGCAAGAAACAACATTGATATGTCCCTGTTGGAACTGGGAGGAAAATACAGGGAAATGTATACTGGGGTCGAAAATATAGAAGTGCCATGCATGGTTATACTCATGTTATCTCGCAATCGATTCTTCACAGGAAACTACCATGTCATGCATGTTATGTAATCATGTTCTGTCCTCACAAACAAATTCTTCAAGGTAACTAACAAACCATGCATTGTTATATACTCGTGTTCTGTGGGAAAAAATTTTGTCAGGATATTATTCTAGCCATTGATTGCTGAAGGGCGAATATAGGTATGTACACATGGTAAGCATCACAAGATTTCACTACTTCCAAATATAGAGTTCTCCATATGCACATTTACTTCCCTAATGTATGGTTAGATGAAACCAATAGTGTGGTGCATGTTTCTACATCATGAAAATGAGGAAACTAACATGGCCATTGATATACACTCATATTTAGTAGTAGTATATAGATCATTGTAAAATAAGGATAATATCCATATATTCCTAACCGTTTGATTATTCAGGGTACAAATTGGCTGTAATGACATGGTCACAATCGCATGAATTAACTCATTCCAAATATAGCTGATTTACGGCGTCTCTAATACATTGCCATAGTTCTACTCAAATTCTGCTCAAACAGAGATATGCCAATCATCACAAAAAGTTCAAATAGTGTCATGGCGTCATCATTAACATGAGAGGAAACAACTTACACGCGCCGTCCCAGCAATACGTGGTGCCATCTGCTTTGTCGATCGTGTAGATGATGCCATTGTGTTCAATAGCATCACAGAAGTGTGTATCAGCTTTGACGATGATCCACTGCGAGCCGAGTTGTCTCCAGCTAAAGAATGCACGAGCGTAAAGATAGGCAAGTCCGCGGTCGAACAAGGCAATTAGCTTGAAGTCTGCATAATTCGCATGTCGTGTGGGCACTTGGCAGATTACAATCTTCTGCAAAACAAGGTCCGTCCAACTGACGTAGTAATGTAGATGACTTGGACCGCGATGGTAATACTCTATATAATCCACGGAGGAAGGATAATCTCATAGGAGGTCTGGAAGTTCACGAGCACCAACTTTTTACCATCTTCTCTGAAGGCAGCCATCCAGTGGGAGTTCATGCCGACCCGGTACATACCTGCCAAGAAGTTTCGGGTGATGGTGATCGGATCGATGTTGAGGGAAATGATGTACGGCGACCCACTACATACTTGCAAAGAAGTTTCGGCTAATGGAGATCGGATTGAAGTCGAGGGGCATCATGCACGCCTCCGTATCATGGTGAGCCAATCTCGCAAGACCAGATAGGAGCAAGCAGGGTGTCCTAAAAAGCTTCGGCCTCGCTTCGACGATGGCCATGTGCATGTCCCTCGAGCATGCAGCCAGCCGCAGGGCGCTCAACATATCCATACACGAACAAGAGAGGTCGAGGATGTCACTGGGGAGATTGCTCCAATCGCGGCTCATATGGATGTTGCGCGGTTCACGTTCGGCCATGGTGGAGTTTGGAAGGGGGCTTGATTTACGGGGGAGAAGGATGTCGGTGCTGGAGCTACTAGCAAGGGAATAGTGGTACTGGGGGAGGCGAGTGAGGCGACGGTACACAGGGGCACAGTGAGATGGAGACGGAGAAGGAGATGGAGATGGGGTGGTGCTATGGGAGCGGAGAGGGAGACGAGGCGAGGCGCCAATGTGCTGTACAGCGGCGGTGACAGACTGCACTGTGCACAGGGTGAGGCTAACTTTGGTAACCCGAACACGCCACCTGGACTAGTGTCAGGCGCAGGGTGTTGTCACTTCACTATGAGGACCGGATGAATAGTATTTTGACCATCAAGTGTACCACAGTTGTACTACTACTACTAGTAGTAGTAGGTACATGAGTACTCCAGTATTGTATAGCATAAATAGGTCTCCCGTGCTAGCATGCATGTTCACTTCATCGTTCAGGTACCATCCATATTGCGAGCAGAACCAAATTCTCGTGCATGCCCAATCAACGCTCTGCCGCGATGCATGCAGTGGTCGTTCTGGTGCATCAAGAACGGCATGCAGATCTTTCCACACTTGAGAAGAGGAAAAATGGAAATGTAGAACACGGCAGCAGAGGAAGAGAACGCTGGCTAACGAGGCTGGGAGGGGATCGAGCAGGAAGTTAATGCTCCACGCGTAAAGGTTTTGGGAAAACCTTATTTTCATAAGGTGACTTATACTCACCTAAACGGAGGGAGTATTCCTTAACTAGAGAATGTTGTGTCTCCCACTCATGCGCTAAAAAAACTACGACACATTATTTTATCTGTTTGCATAGGTCCCACCTATCAGGAAGGACGGGCACGTACACGAACAGGTACGACTCATCAGTCTACCCGCATAGCCTTTTCGTTTACTCTACCTAGCCCTCTAATCAACTGCCTCCACGCCACTTCTCCCATTTACTTCTCCATCGGGAACCGATTCTCCTCGGCTTCTTCATCTCTCCTTCGTCTTCATTTGCATCCAAACCCCATTTGTTTTAACCTCTTTAAATAATCATCTACTACTTCACTTAGACTAGCCATCTAATCCTAATTCTCCAAACCATAGCCCTCCGTTCCAGCGGTTCCAAATGGCGATAGAGATCGAGATGCAGGTTTTTAGCATCCAACATGTCCTCGTCGAAGGCTCGATGCGCATAGTTGCCACCGTCACCGTCCACCCAAGGGTTGTTCGGCAGTGGATCAACAATGTATCCAACTCCCTCGAAAAGGTAGAGACGAGGGTCATCGGTCTCAACGCATAGTACACGGAGCATGCCCCTGGGAAGATCCAGCGCGCTGCCATCCTTCAGTCGTGCCTCGAAGATGAAGTTTTGGTGTACCACATCATACATTCGCCCTCCATACCAGGTGAGCTTCACGATTTGTTGTCTCGAGAGGACGTATACTTCTGTGGGGCAGCCATCCAAGGGGACAGACAGAAGCTGGAGCCGTACAACCTTAATTTGAATAGCATCGCTGACCTACAAACCAGAATCAAAATTCCTGTAGAAGTTTGTGATAAACAGACACCATCCCTATTCGACGTAGCAAATTTTATGCTCGGTACAAATCTTCAGAAGGGTGATGAGACAGTGGCATTAAGGTCGTCTGGATGCGAGAATTATCGCTTGATGTACGAGCGGATAAAATTTGCTGCCCTCGATGCCCGTGTGAGTTTCGAGATAGCTGCAAGGTCCAAAGAGCTTGTTGCGAAGCCACCTCCCACAGAGAATGAGAACAAGAAGAACAACAAGAAGAAGAAGAAGAAGAAGAAGAAGAAGAAGAAGAAGAAGAAGAAGAAGAAGAAAAGGCTGCACCAGCAGGAGGGCATTATGGATGGATGAAATATTTCCTCTCTTGTAAAAAAAATTATTCCCTCTCGATGTATATTGATATAGATGGACTATTTCGATGGTGTGCATGTCTTTGGAACAAAGTAGTAGCGTGGGTCGGCTTGACTATAAGGAACTATTTATCCGTATATATAGCTTTCTCTGCTACTCCTTTCAGTGATCGGTATGCAGTGCATGTGTCCGTAGACATCACAACTTGTCCATGGAAGTTCAACTACGGCGACCATCACGTTTCATCTAGCGATTCCCACGACGCCTCTCCAACCCACGGCACCACGCCCCCCGACATGCGCCTCACCCCTCTCGGCCGCACCGCCCCTCTGCCTTTGTGTGCATGACATGTGGGCCACCTAAAATGCGGCGAGCATCAAGTTTCTACCACAGCCACCCGCGATTCCCACGACGCCGCTCGAACCCATGAAACCACCCGTCCCCCGACCTGCGGCTCACCCCTCTTGGCCCCACTACCCGTCAGTCCCGACGGCCCTGAGAGGGAAATGTAACTCCTGCGCCAGGGCTTGTGGTGCTCCTGTAGCACGAACTCGTGCCAAACTCGAGATTTGTTTCTTTACTATACATGCACGCAACGATTTAATGGACATTGTAATCTCAACATGTGATGGGGAGCTCTAAATTTGAATTTGAAACTTATAAAACGAAAAGATTCAAACAAATAAACTGGGAGAGAGGGAGTATATCATAGGATGTGTCCCATACAAAATAAGTCCCCTGGTTTGTCACCGCGAAGATGCGGTTAGAAAGGAGCACAGTGTCTTCCTACTCGTACGGCAACAAATCGGCCGCAGACAGCATGGTCCGCCTTTGACCGCCATATGCAAGGTTTGTGCTATCTTATTCAATCTCACCGTGATTCCATCGTACCAATTCATGCGGTGGCCCGTTGCATGGCTGATCCCAATGTTGGACAAAGGTTCTACGGGAACGGTTTCACCATTGTAAATGTTGTGCAAATTGATGTTGGTACCCTCCCGTACATATGCAAGCCAATCTCCACTCGCACCGAGCCTAACCTGTGAAACAGTGGGCAGGGGGAGAATTAGGAAATGGACACGGAATTAGTCTTTAGAATGCATTTACTACGTGATCAAACTCATCTTACCTGCTCATCGGAGGAAATCCGAGTGCCCCTCAACGTCGGCATCTCAAGGGGCGTTAACTTGCAACTACGGCCACGCCGCGCTAGAGATACCCCCAAGGAAACATCCTCGTGCGTTCCATGGAACATAAAGATGCATTTGTATGAGTAGTTTATCTTGTGAGAGAAAAGAATGAACGAGGGAAGGCCTCTAGAGATAGAGATGGACACTACTACTACCAATGTGCTGGCCCATGCGTTGCAATGGATCCAAAGTAGTAGAATAATACTTGTTCACGTGCTTTGTCGTTGTCAAAACCGGCGGATCTCGGGTAGGGGGTCCCAAACTGTGCGTCTAGGCGGATGGTAACAGGAGGCAGGGGACACGATGTTTTACCCAGGTTCAGGCCCTCTTGATGGAGGTAAAACCCTACGTCCTGCTTGATTAATATTGATGATATGGGTAGTACAAGAGTAGATCTACCACGAGATCAAGGAGGCTAAACCCTAGAAGCTAGCCTATGGTATGATTGTTGTTTTTCCCTATGGACTAAAACCCTCCGGTTTATATAGACACCAGAAAGGGCTAGGGTTACACAGAGTCGGTTACAATGGTAGGAGATCTACATATCTGCATCGCCAAGCTTGCCTTCCACGCCAAGGCAAGTCCCTTCCGGACACGGGACGAAGTCTTCAATCTTGTATCTTCATAGTCTAGGAGTTCGGCTGAAGGTATAGTCCGGCTATCCGGACACCCCCTAATCCAGGACTCCCTCAGTAGCCCCTGAACCAGGCTTCAATGACGACGAGTCCGGCGCGCAGATTGTCTTCGGCATTGCAAGGCGGGTTCCTCCTCCAAGTACTTCATAGAAGATTTTGAACACAAAGGTAGTGTCAGGCTCTGCAAAATAAGTTTCCACATATTGCCATAGAGAGAATAATATTTACACAAATCTAATCTGCTAACGTATTCCATCGCATGGCATCACACCATGGCCAAGTGTTTATTCGAATCGTTTTACTGTTCTACCTCAGCGCGTTTAGCGAGGCGGTTTCCTTGGCGTCTTGGCAAAGCAGAGATTGTGTCCCCTTTTTCCGGTATTCAAATCAATACGGGCGTGGGTAACCCAACCACGCCATTGATTACGGCACTTGGGATATAGGCGAGTTTTACCAGGCTGGTGGGGACGCATAGTCGCATCCGCCCATATAAGGGGATAAGGATCCACCTTTTCATCCACGCCTTCTTCCTCCTTTGCCTATCCATTTCCGCACACTCGAGCTGCAGTGCCCAAGTCCGCAGCCCCCACCTCAACCTTCTCCAGCCATGTCCGGAGCGGGAGGCAAGTGGATGGTCTCCTCCATCATGGAGGGACACATCAAAAGACCGAGGAAGGCCGGATACTTATCTAACGACATTGTGCACCGGCTTCCCAAAGAGGGGCAGATCATCCCCACCCCTAGGCCCCATGAGAGGGTGGTGTTCCTCCCTTATTTCCTCCGTGGACATGGCTTCCCTCTCCACGCATTTGTCCGGGGGATCATGTTCTACTATGGCCTGGATTTCCACGATTTGGCCCCGACCTTTGTCCTCAACATCTCGACGTTCATCGTCGTGTGCGAGGCTTTCTTCCGCATCTGCCCCCATTTAGGCCTATGGCTCAAGACTTTCAATGTCAAGCCGAAGGTGGTGCGCAGCACCCAGGCGGAGTGCGGAGGCGCCATGGTGGGCAAGATGCCCAATGTCCTATGGCTCGAGGGCTCCTTCGTGGAGTCCCTAAAGGGGTGGCAATCGGGGTGGTTTTACATCACCGAGCCGCGCGACCCTGAATGGGTCATAGCCCCCGAGTTCCGATCCGGACCCCCTACGCGGCTCGCCTCCTGGAAAGAGACGGGCCTATCGTGGGGTAAAAAAGGAGAGCTGACCGGACTCCAAACATGCGTCTAAACCCTGGTGGACAAGAAGCTCAAACTTGTTAACGTAGTCCAGGTTATGCTCATCCGCCAGATCCTCCCATGTCAACAACGGGCTTTCAACCTGTGGGAGTTCGACCTGGCACCGCATCGAACTCTGAGCAGGCTCTTCGACACAACGTACGAAGAGGCCTGGAAGGTGCTTTTCAAGGGCGCCGAGGCCCCCGCATCCGCTACCGAGGATCACGAATTTAGCACGCAGCGCCATGCTCGTGCGATATGCTGTTTCTACCTTTTACAGGGTATTAGTTTTTCATGGTTTGACTCCATGCGGGATCTAAGCTCCCTTACCTTTGACAGGATTGGCAGGAGACGTCCGGACAGATCAACTGTCCGGCTCCTTTGCCCGAAGGCCCAGCGGACGCTCACTTAGCGAAGCTGCTGGTTTTGGCACCCTATGTGGTGCCGGAGAAGAAGGCCAAGAAGAAGGCCACGGGGACTCGGAAGAGTGCCCGGCGCCAGGAGGTGTCGGAGTCATCATCCGACGACTCCAAGGCGCACTCCTCCCATGAAGACGAGGAGGAGGAAGAAGAGACCTCTCCCCCTCCAGCGGGGGGAGGGAAGAAAAGGAAGGCCGCCCCAACTGGGGAGGCCAAAGGGTCCAAGAAGGGGAAGACCCCTCCTCTGGACTACTCCACCAATGCCGACGACGGCGAAGAGGAGTGGCCGCACAGGGCCAAGCCCCTGGCAAGATCGTAAGTATCCGAATACCAGAGTGATCCATAGTATTCCCCCATTGCACAGTTGTTCCTTACATCGAACATGTCTATGCAGTCCGGCCAAGGCCGGGCTCGACGAGTCGTCTAGCGGCTCCCTGGATTCGTCGAATGTGAATTCGCTTCCGGCGGCTACCTCCCCCCACCCTACGGATGACGCTGAGGTGGCGTCCCAACAGGTTCCAAGCCAGGAGGAGGTGGTCCTGGAGGCACCGCAAGGCAACCTCCCGGACTCCAGGCGTAAAGGGGATAGAACCCCCAAGGGCTCTAAGTCCAGCTTTGAACCGGACACCGTGCCGGAACCTTCAACGGTTTCGGACTCCGGTAGGCAGCCTCCTTCCAAGAGGAGCAAGCCTACCGAGCCAGTGACCTCCATCCAACCGGAGGCACCGGACAATTTGCTGGAGGTGCTTAACGGAGCCTCCATCGACGAGGAGCACCGCACTGTTATGAGTGCGGTGATCCAGAAGGTTCAGTCCGCCAAGAGCGGACTGACTGAAGACTGTGCCAGCCTTCTAACAGGCTTTGAGGTAAGTAAAAGATATGTAAAAATATTACCGCATAGACAGTAGCCCCTGATGCTCTGTTTGGCGTTCGGAAAGAAAAGCCGAATAGAGGATCTAATAACGTTCGCAGGAGTCTAACAAAAGTAAGTCAATATGCGTATGCAGGCTTCACTGCTAGCATCCGCCGCAGTGACTACGGAGGTGGGCACGCTGAAGCAGAACCTCGAGCGGTCCGAGCAAGAGCTCGGCCTACCCAAGCGGCAGCTCGAGGAGAAGGAAGGTAAGAAATACCTTGTTGAAATAGGTGAAAGGTGCAATTGCAAGAAGTGACAGGATTAACACGGCCACAACTGAGGTGGTGACCCTTAAGCAAGCGCTGTCCGAGGCCAAGAAGAGGGCGGCCACGGAGCGCACCGAGCGGGAGAAGCATGAGACGCAGGTTGGCGAGGTGCGGCAAGAGCTCCAGACTCTCATGAAAAAACTTGACAGTTTGGAGCTTGACTCGAAGACGCGATTGTCTAAGCTCGCGGCGGCCATTGAAGATGCCAAGTCTGCCAAGGCCGAAGCCCAGAAGCCCCTCCAGGAGGTTGAGGCAATAAAAAGGATAGCGGCGGGTAAGGCATTCTTTATTCAAAGCAAGCACGTAAAAGTGAATTACTTGTTACTTACCCGAATCCGGAGCTCTCCAGGAGCATTTGCAGACTTGCCCCGTAGCGTGTCAGATGCCGCCGCCTTCTACCGAGCCGAGGAGGGAAGCTCGACGGAGAAGGTGTTCTGGTCTCAGTATGTTGAGGCCGAACACCCGGTGCCCTTAAGCGACCAGCTGAAATAGCTGGTCGAGCTCCATAAGGTGGCCGAACAGGCCATGAAGGGCCTCATAGTCCGGCTGTGGCCTGGAGAGGCCATGCTTGGGAGCTACTTCGGGCTGGTGAGGCGGCTGGTGGAGGCCTGTCCAAGGCTCGAAGTCATCAAGCGCTCCGTATGCATCAAGGGTGCCCGTAGGGAGCTTGCCCGTGCGAAGGTGCACTGGGGCAAGCTGGATGCTGAGAAGCTTGTGTAGGACGGGCCACCGCCGGGCAAGGAGCAGTGCAAGCCCGAGATGTATTATGAGGGCATTCTGAAGGGTGCCTGCCTTGTGGCAGATGAATGTTCCACGGATGTAATTTTTCAGTAAACTTGCTCGTTTTGTCCTATGAGCTAAAAACTTGTTCATGTGCGCTAAGAAATGCTTTTGAATTTAAAATATTACCTTCTGTGCGGCCATTTATCAAATTTGAGAGATGGCGAGTCATCGTCTTCTGCCCCCATGGCACGAGTGCTGGGGTGTTCGGGATAAACATGAGCGCTCTTTTTCCCATTCTTGGGTCCTTCGAGGGAGGCGCTCAACACAACGAACAAGGCAATTGGACAATAATACTTGAACACTCTCACTTAGCCATGGAATTCTATAATTTTAAATTTCGGCGAAGCCCCTGGTATTCGGAAGACCGAGTTCAGGGCGCTATCAACGCCTAGGCCGGACAAAGCCGACTCCTCGCTCTATGCGGCATAAGTCTTTAGGGACTCGAAAACCTCTCGAACAGCGACCGGCTCTCACCTCATCATGATGGTCAGTTTTAGCTTTCTCTACTGAGGTGCTTAGCCCAACTCAATTGGGGCACAATCGCAGTAGTTCTCCTAGTGCTACCTTAGCCGATATAACGGAATGTAAGGTACCAAAACATAGGAGCCGGGTAAACCCAACTATTGACCCAAGACATGATTCGGAGCCGATGCATATAATGCTATAAGTTTGGGGTGCCGCACTTGTGAAAGTGTTCGGACTTCTCACACTGTATTGTGGGGCACTTAAGCCCCTGGCGTATTGGCCGTACCAAAGTGTACGGGTGCAACATGTCATTAATGAACATATATTCGTAAAAAAGAGTAATGCAATAATAGACGGAGGCTATGCATTGTTTATCTAAAAAAGTTGCGATCAAAGCAGAACGATACAAATACTGCAATAAGCAAAAGATGGGACTATTTAACATGTCCTTTCCAGGGGCAAGCTGCAGAATGTTATGTGAAACAGGTATACTGCTTGTTATAGAGACCACCTTAGAGTTCCATAGTGCGGCGTAGTTTTCTGCTTCCCTGGTTGTATCCTTTGTGCGGCAATTGTACTGCCGGACAAGCCTTCCGAAGAATGGAGTCCTGAAAATAAGAGAAAATTAAGAAATCGGCAGCCCCTAGTGCGGTTTAAGCCGCGTTTCGAGCATGCCGTGATGGTGACCCTCCCCTGTGCCCATGGTATTTCCAGAGCATAGTTATGTACGCGCAGCACTGGTTTCGCAAGTTCGCGAGGGCTAGGGTTGGGGCCGCATTGCTACGCTTGCTCTGAATGTGCCAGGCGGTCTTGTTGTAGGTTACTTCGGGCGCGCTTGACGTTGTCTAGACGTTTAATGGCCGGACTAGAGAATTGCCTTGAGAGGCTGCTTTGTACTTCCGCTGCGATAGCCGCCATATGCTCCTCCATTCGGAGAGAGCGTTCGGTGTTTCCATTGACCGTGATGACGCCTCGAGGGCCTGGCATCTTGAGCTTGAGGTATGCATAGTGCGGCACCGCATTGAAATTGGCAAATGCGGTTCGCCCGAGCAGTGCGTGATAGCCACTGAGGAACGGGACTATGTCGAAGATTAACTCCTCGCTTCGGAAATTATCCGGAAATCCGAAGACCACTTCAAGTGTAACTGAGCCTGTAAAGTTGGCCTCTACACCTGGTATGACGCCTTTCAAGGTTGTTTTAGTGGGTTTAATCCTCGAGGGATCGATGCCCATTTTCTGCACTGTATCCTGGTAAAGCAGGTTCAGGCTGCTGCCGCCGTCCATAAGGACTCTAGTGAGGTGAAATCCGTCAATAATTGGGTCTAGAACCAACACGGTGAATCTGCCATGACGGGTGCTAGTGGGGTGGTCCGTTCGATCAAAAGTGATCGGGTAGGAAGACCATGGGTTGAACTTTGGGGCGACTGGCTCCATCGCGTATACGTCCCTTAGCGCCTCGGTTGGAAAAGGCAGTGCCTAGGAGGCGCTTAGGCATGCCTAGGCGCTAGGCAATGGCCAAACGCCTCGCCTAGGGCATAAGCAGAAGTCTAGGCAGAGCAAGTAAGAAATTGTCTACCCAAGAGAGAAATCATGCCATGTTGCACTGATATGCCAAAAAGACCATATTCCAATTGTAGTGGCTGGTAGTTAACATACTTATATGCCCTGAGTTAATAAAATACACATATGATAACTAGATATTGTCGGTGTACTAAATCAGGGGTCCTTTAGTACTCCCAGACTTGTGCACAGGTAGTGGTAGCCCTCCGGACGGCAAGGGCTTGCCGGAGGATACCTCTACCCAAGACTCAATACTTGGGCAACCAAGACCGTGAAGAAGACATCCTGGAAAGTCATTGAGAAGTACTAAGTTAGTACTAAAGGTCAAGACTCCAGTTGTCTACAAGCTCAACACCGGCAAGCCACAGACCCCACAAAGTCTTTGCCGGAAAATTCCCCCTCTCGCTCTTCAGCCACTCCACCTCATAGACCAGTTGATGGCTTGTCAAGATTAGGTGTCAAGCAAGCATGCAGCTTGCGGAGGATCAACAGGGAACATGCCAGAATGTTGCATAAAGGTTGACTTTACTGACACCCGTCTAGTGGACGTGTCAAGAAGATTGAGGTGCCAGCCCGACGACATAGAAGGAGAGACGCCTTTGGCCAAAGGATCGTTATCAACTCATGTTGCATTGAAAATTATATAACCGCCTAGGCTACGCCTAGGGTGCTTAAGCACCGCCTAGGCACTAGGCGAAGGCCAACCGCATCGCTTACGCCTCCCGCTTTTATCAACCTTGCTTACACACGCTTCCGCTCCCTCTTGCGGACGTGGGTTGTGTATATCATGTTCACCGTCCGCACTTGTGGGGGAAAACCTTTCTATCCACTGTTGTTCGGTGGCCGGGGCTCCTCCTCGTCATCTCTATGCAGCCCCTTGTATCTGCTTTCGACATTTAACTTGCCTGCCTGCTTGAACACCCAACAATCCCTGTTGGTGTGATTGGCTGGTTTTTCGGGGGTGCCATGTATCTGGCATGAGCGGTCGAGTATTCAGTCCAAACTGGACGGGCCCGGAGTATTTCTTTTGAATGGCTTTTTCCGCTGACCGGGTTTAGAGCCTCTGAATCCGGCATTAACTGTCGTATCCTCAGCATTGTCGCCGTTAGTGCAGCGCTTTTGCTTGTTGCGACGCGACCTGCCACTGCTGTCCTTGGTATCCGAATTACCAGGGCTCTTGGTCATGTTATTGCTGTGAGCTAGCCAGCTGTCTTCTCCCGCGCAAAAGCGGGTCATAAGTGTCGTGAGGGCTGCCATAGATTTTGGTTTTTCCTGTCCTAGGTGCCGTGCAAGCCACTCGTCGCGGATGTTATGCTTGAAGGCTACTAGGGCCTCTGCGTCCGGATAGTCGATGATTTGATTTTTCTTGGTTAGGAACCATGTCCATAATCGTCTGGCCGATTCCTCTGGCTGCTGAATTATGTGGCTTAGGTCATCGGCGTCTGGTGGTCGCGCATAAGTGACCTGGAAATTGTCGAGGAATGCCGTTTCCAGGTCCTCCCAACAACCAATTGATTCTGCTAGCAAGTTGTTAAGCCAATGCCGAGCTGGTCCTTTAAGCTTGAGTGGGAGGTATTTGATGGCGTGTAGGTCATCACCGCGGGCCATGTGGATATGAAGGAGATAGTCCTCGATCCATACCGCAGGATCTGTTGTGCCATCGTATGATTTGATGTTCATGGGTTTGAAACCCTCGGGGATTTAATGATCCATTACTTCATCTGTGAAGCATAGTGGGTGTGCGGCGCCTCTGTATTGGGCTATATCACGACGCAGCTCAAACGAGCTTTGTGTACTGTGTTTGGCCCGGCCGGATTTACTGTATCCGGAGTGACGATTACCGTCTCGTGCCATGGGGCGCCCACGCGATCCGTAGATCGATCTTGTTTGCCTTGCCTTGTCCTCCAATATATCTCGCAGGTCTGGCGCGTTTTCCCGTGCCTTGGTATTTTTTGAGAGGCGCCGGGGTGCGGCTGGAGTGGAGGGCCGAGAGGCCTCTCTGTCGCGGCCACGGGGTGGCCGGTCGGCCGCATCATGCGCTGGTGATGTAGGTTTAAATGCTTCCTCCTCTAATCGAGGTAGCAACCTGCGCTTTGGGTAGCTCTTGGAGGGGCGTTCGAGTTCATACTCTTCGGCCGCAAGGACTTCAGTCCATCTATCGGCTAGCAAATCTTGATCAGCTCTAAGTTGTTGCTGTTTTTTCTTGAGCCCGCTCGCCGTGGCCATAAGCCTGCGTTTGAAACGCTCTTGTTCGACGGGATCCTCCGGCACAAAAATTCGTCGTCGTCGAGGCTTGCCTCGTCTTCGGAGGGAGGCATATAATTATCGTCCTCGACCTCTCTGTCTGCCGCTCTCTCATGAGGGCTGGCTTCTGCATCCTCATGTGCTGAATCTTGCTGGAGGTGGTTGTCTTCGGCACTGTCCAGGGTGTTATTATCTCCCGTGCCAGAATCACCGTTTTTGCTTTGGCGGGATTTAGAGCGGCGCCGCTGACACCGGCGCTTAGGCTGCTTCTTGGAGGGGTCATCCTCCGTTGTGCCAACGCCATTGCCTTCTTTTGGGGTGTCCACCATGTATATATCATATGATGAGGTGTCTTTCCAGTGCGCTGTAGGTGCTGGTTCTTGATCGTCTCCTGCATCGGCGTCCATACTGTCGATGTCTTCGGAGTCGAAGTCGAGCATGTCGGTTAAATCATCGACAGTGGCTACGAAGTGGGTGGTGGGTGGGCTTTGAATTTCTTCATCATCCGCATCCCAAACTTGCTGACCATAGTCCGGCCAGGGCTCTCCTGATAAAGAGAGAGACTTTAGTGAATTCAGAATATCGCCGAAGGGCGAGTGCTGAAAGATGTTCGCGGCGGTGAACTCCATGATCGGCGCCCGATCGGGTTTGATCGGTAGGGGCGCGGAGGGCTCGGAGTCTGGAGAGGAGTCCGGCTCCTTGGAGTCACGGGCTTCGTAGAGAATAAGGCTGTTGTTCGGATCAATCGCCATAGAGATTGCAGCCCCCGAGGCGGGGTCCAACCACCCATCCTCGATTGGCGCAGTTGGCTCCGAATTAAGGGTCGGAGCTGATGCGGGTGCGGCCTCCAGGGCACTGTTCAGCGGCAGAGCTAGATCATGCCCATCGAGACAGTGCGGCGCGCTTGGCTGCGGCTCGAATCCGTCGAAGATCAAGTCTCCACGGAGGTCGGCCGTGTAGCTCAAACTTCCAAATCTGACCTGATGGCCAGGGGCGTAGCTTTCGATCTGCTCCAGATGGCCAAACGAATTGGCCTGCAGTGCAAAGCCGCCGAATACGAAGATCTCTCCGGGGAGAAAGGTCTCACCCTGGATCGCATCGCTGTTGATGATCGGAGAAGCCATCGGTCCTAAAAGTGACAACACAGAGGAACTCTCAATGAAAGCACCAATGTCGGTGTCAAAACCGGCGGATCTCGGGTAGGGGGTCCCGAACTGTGCGTCTAGGCAGATGGTAACAGGAGGCAGGGGACACGATGTTTTACCCAGGTTCGGGCCCTCTTGATGGAGGTAAAACCCTACGTCCTACTTGATTAATATTGATGATATGGGTAGTACAAGAGTAGATCTACCACGAGATCAAGGAGGCTAAACCCTAGAAGCTAGCCTATGGTATGATTGTTGTTTTTTCCTATGGACTAAAACCCTCCGGTTTATATAGACACCGGAAAGGGCTAGGGTTACACAGAGTCGGTTACAATGGTAGGAGATCTACATATCCGCATCGCCAAGCTTGCCTTCCACGCCAAGGAAAGTCCCTTCCGAACACGGGACGAAGTCTTCAATCTTGTATCTTCATAGTCCAGGAGTCCGGCCGAAGGTATAGTCCTGCTATCCGGACACCCCCTAATCCAGGACTCCCTCATGCTTGAAATATAAACACTCTAGTTTTCATATACATGTGTCAGCAGACATGACAGCTTGTCCATGGAAGTTGAACCACGACGACCATCACGTTTCTTGTTTCTACCACTTAGCCACTGAAGTTCGGTCCCGTGGGCCCCGAGAGGGAAATGTAACTCATGCGGAAGGCCTTGTGGTGCTCCCGCAGTATGAGCTCGTGCCAAAACTAGAATTTGTTTCTTACTACTACCAACTAGTAATAGTAAGGTACACGTGCATTGCACGCATGAGATTCTGGTGGTTTGTGCATTATGCTTCTACATGTGGAGCTTTCTGGATTCTAACATGTGGCAAAATCTGGTGGAATGTAAGGTTAGTCAATTTTGATTAACTAAGCCGAGTGTTTGATTCAAGCCACACCTTAGGCAAGCCACACCAAGGCCCCACATGACATACACACAAAAAATGTGGCAAGATTCCCTTAGGCTTGCCAACTTGTTTCTCTCGTTTCGAATAACTAATAAGTTTGCCTAAGCTTAGGTGTGGCAAAGTTAGGGTCTGTTTGATTCAAAGGATTTTCATATGATCTTTGAAGGATTAGAATCCTTAGGAATATTTCCTATGTTGGTCGTTTGATTCATAGGATTTAATCATGTAGAATATTTTCCTAAGGATTCATTTGTACTATGTTTCACAGGAATTCTAACATGCACTCCAACCTACTGAAAGAAATCCTTTGTTTTTCATGTGACACAATCAAACAAACTCAAATCCTATAGGGATCCAATGAACATGCCATTCCAATCCTACTTTTTTCCTATTCCTGTGTTTCTGCAATCCTATGAATCAAAGAGGCCCTTAGTCATGAATTAAGTTCAACCATGGAGTCTTTTAGATTATACATGTGGTAGAATCTGGTGGATGACATCCAACGGCCAGTAGTTCTCGGATTTGCCATATTTGTACCATCGGATTGGCTTCATCCAACGACCAACTTTCAAAGTTTTTCACACACTATATAGGGGGTATAGATATAGATGTGCTGGTTCGTTGCAATGGATCCAAAGTATATATATATATATCTATTTAGTGGAGTGCACTCTAAACACATTATCTATTTATTTTTATCTAACCTTCCGTAGCCATGCAACCAAGCCACATAAGCTTCATGGGTGCCCCCCACATCATATTATTCATACTACATTGATAGAAAAAAGATAAATCACCCAAAACAAGATCTTCCCATTTTTTGTTCCTACGATGTTGTGCCGTGCACGTACCTACTAGTTGTATAGTGGTAGTACTAGTGATATAGTATTAGGAGTACAAACTTGGTACTAGTAGGAGTAGTACTAGTACGGAATGCTCCTACTCTATCAACAAGCCCCGTCTGACACCAAATTTCTTGGCTTCTGTGCTATAGCTAGATCTTCCCCTCATTTCTGCTTTCCAACCCGGCAGCGGGAGGGGTGTTGGTTTGCTCAACGGCGGTCCCACATGAAAGTGAAAATGCTAGGAAACACACATTCCTTAAGCTATGTGTCGTGCTGGACGGGCCATGTTGTACTCCCGATTCCCGGGTGTGTGGGGTTGCGATGCGAACATGGCAGGCCTTTTCCTTTTACCAGCAATGTGCCCGTGCGTTGCGATGGATCCAAAGTAGTAGAATAGTAGTATTTGTTCACAAACTTGAAAGAAATCACTATTGTTTTGATATACTCCTAATATATTACTCCCTCCGTACCTAAATATTTGTCTTTTTGAGATTTTAAATGGACTATCACATACGGATTATATAGACATATTCTAGTGTTTCTAGCAAGATGCACGCGCGTTGCACGAAGTTGATGGAAAAGGTAAGCACCACTTATAAATTGACGGATGGAGTACTAGTTATAGTGATGCATATAATTAAGCAAAGGGATCGCACATGTTGGTATTGACTGGAACGAGAATGCAACAGCACAATAAGAATTAAGGCCACGATGATGCGATCGCAGTGGTGGTTATAGAAGGCAAGAAGAAAGATGGATCCACGAACGTACGACCTCCTCCTCCTCCTCAACTTAGTACGCCGGGCCACCGACCGGCGGCTAAGGAGCGGCGGCTTTTGTGGTGAGGTTGAGGTGCTTCTCAGCAAAGGCATCCAAGGCTTGCAGCCGGTTGAGGAAGGCCAATGTCGTAGCGTCCTCACTGGCCTTGTAGATACGTATGTACACGATTTCCTCGTACATGTGGATGTGTAAGTCGACAAATTCTTGCAGGGCGAGGCACCTCGTGGCGAGTGCGACCTCCAGGTGGACATTCTTCGTGGCGTCGGCGGGTAGTCGCAGGGCCACCAGTGCTTGAAAGAGGTTCCGGCCATGGAGGCCGATTAGGGTGGCAGGCAATGAGGATCCCGGGTGCGCGGGTTGGAGGAGTACGGCGATGTCGTCCGCGAGCTTCTTGAGGACGGTGGACTTGTTGCCTGTGGCAACGATCATCTGGTCCAACAGAGAGTCGTAGTTGGCGTCGAAGGCGGCCATCCACCAGCCGGTCTCCAACACCGTCTGGAGACAATCCTCGGCGTCATGCCACAGGCCGGCATCGTGGACCATCTGGCGCAGCCGCTGGCCGCTCACGAGCCTCGCCGCCATGGGTCTGGAGTGAGCTCTTTTGCACTTAGTGTAGGTGGTTAGGCAAATGCTTAGGTGCGTATGATGTGGTAGATGCATTGGAATGGAGGGGCGCCTTTATATGAGGGCACTGAGGGTAAACTGCGTTTCATTCACATCATGCAGCCTCTTTTCCCGGACCTCCTCCCATTACTTCCCTCATGCATTAATTGAAGGAGGATGCATTGGTCGTTCAACATATCGAGAACCGCTACTCCCTCCCTCGTCTGCATTAAAGCCATATCGGGAACTACGCCGCCCACTGTCAAATCGAATACTCCCTCCGTCTAGGTGAGTATTAAGTCATCTTATGAAAACCAAATAGTAAACACATAGGCATGGTGCATTAACTCTCACGTTGTTTCTTATTTTTTGAGATAAATAGAGGAATCAATCATGAAGAGATGTGGGGATTGTATGCTTTTAATGACTTGAGAATATCAAACATGACATGAAGTGGTCAGTTCGTTGCACAAGAACAAATACAACCCACGTCAGCACACACACATCTTATATAGCATCACATCCAATGGCTATAAAAGATGAATGAGACCAAATTATATCTCATCTAGACGAGTTCTAGCAAAACTGTATTAATAATACTTAGTACTCCTGCGCCATGTATCATATATTAGTATCATGTAGTACTTTATTTATTTATGAGGTATCTAGATGGCACTGTACAACCAAGAAAAGAGGGTAATATCAAAATTATGGACTACTTTTTTGAGTATGTTGGTAAGGTCCGATCATAGTCACTTGTTGAAATCTCTAAAAAGACAAATACTCCCTCCGTCCGGAAATACTTGTCATCAAAATGGATAAAAGGAAATGTATATAGACGTATTTTAGTTTTAGATACATCTCTTTTTATCCATTTTGATGACAAGTATTTTCGGACGGAGGGAGTAGAAAACAGAGTTGGTGATGATGGTGTGCGTGGCATCCTGCAATATAGGCCGTCAGATTTATATCTAATAGATAGGAAAGAAACTATGGCAATTTTGCAAAAATATACCCACACGTCTCTCCACGTTCGCAAATAAGGCCTTCCCTCGTTCAACCTTTTCTCTCACAAGATAAACTACTCATACAAATGCATCTTGATGTTCCGTGCAACACACGGGCAGCTAGCTTATTTCTTTTAAAATAGTTGCTGCGATAATTGGGTTGAAGTGATATATTTTATGTCTGCCCCGAATGATTTCAGATTCACTAGTAGTAACAAAGAAAAGGTTGCCTTGTTAATTAACAGAAAACAGGGTGAAAACTATCACATGAGGCCGGTAAAAACAAGGCACACTGGGTTCAGCATCATCGTCACTACATCTGTGCATGCACGAGAAGTCTACATATCGAGGGGGCTACTGAGCGAGGCACTGAGACACAATGTTTGAGAGAGAAACCAATTGAAAGACTATGATCAGATCGAGTTGTCACCCTTCTGCTATCATTGTTGGGAGGGGGAGAGAAAGACGTATCGAGAGTGTGCGCGGTAGGCACAGAGGCACAACTAGCGTGTGTGTGTGTGTGTTTCAAAGAGGAGTAGATAGATTATTATCAAGATCGATGTGCCACCCTACTCCTTCAGTGTTGGGTAGTGTGTGTGTGTGTGTATGTTTGAGAGAGAAGCCAGTCGATAGATTAGTATCAATATCGAGGTGTCACCCTACTCCTTCGGTGTTGGGAAGTGTGGGTGCGTGGGGGGGGGGCAGTGACACTCATATATATCTACTCTTATAAAAAACAGAGTTGGTGATGATGGTGTTCCTGCCATCCTGCAATATAGGCCATCCAATTTATATCCGACAGACAGGAAGGAAACTATGGCAATTTTGCAAAAAGATACCCACACCCCTCTCTGCATTTGCAAATAAGGCATTCCCTCATTCATCCTTTTCTCCCACAAGATAAACTTCTCATACAAATGCATCTTGATGTTCCGCGCAACACATGGGCATCTTGCTAGTAGGGAGAAGGCGTTTGTGTGACACATATCTAGCTATATTAAGGGATATGTAGATAGCATATGTGTGAGAGACATTAGTGGCTGTGGGTGGGCGGAATTAAAGGGGTGGGCGTGTTAGACATACAGAGCGTGTGTGTTTTTGTGTGAGAGACTTGTAGGACGGGGTAGAAAGACGAATTTAACCCTGACGGAGGGAGAGAAATAAACGAAGTGCGCGTGTGTGATTCCGATGCCCACAGGGAAATGAGATATGTATGCGTGTGAGAGAGATTGCACAATTCATTCACGTATCACTATCTAGCGACCGTGGACGTGCATCGCTTGAACATAAGTCAATATCTACTTCGTATCGTGGCCAAAGGTACAATATCAATTCAACGCTATAAAGAATGGACACTCACATATCACATTTTTTTCTATTTAAATAAACCTTTTTAGTTGTGCATGCCAAAGTTACAATGATGTTTCTTCAAACAACCAATGTAGCTATCATGAACATGCACCATTGTTACTCTTGCATTCAAATTCATTAGTCTTGGATGATTTAAGTTTCTATTTTGAAGTAATATATGTAATATTCATATATGAATTCAACGGGTACGCAACTTATGAAATGGAGGCTATGTAATCATATGAGGTAACACTTTTAAGTAGCTGACTACAATATCCATTTCTTTTTGTGCGCCTCTACACTAACACGTCAATGCATTATGTTTAAAGTTAATAACCAATGCCACTAAATTATCTATTTACACGAGAAATACATAGGCTGAGCGTTTGATCCCTTTTTTGTGAACGCGCCACTACACCCGTACGATTGGCTGCGCCCCTGTGAACGTCCAAGTTATCGGCGCATCATCCCGAGTAATTGTCTTTTTTCTGGGGTGGCCTTCACACCGGTTATTAACTGATGACGCATGCCCCGTGTACACAGTCTAGCATGACCTTCCCGCTAGCACGGTCCAAAATTAGTTGAAACTGGATATGAACGATCCCACAGGCGGCAAAATCTCCCGCCTCCTTCTAAAATTTCCGCCACCTTAGTCTTTAGCATGCAAAATCCCCCTTTTGTCCTTGGTGCACGTAGACCAACAGTTACAATACCGCCCTCATCTACATGATAGGTCGGGGCTGCTTTGGTAACTTCCGGTTCCCCCACTACACGGCACCCCCATTTCCTCTCCTCCTCCCGCAAAAACGACTAACTCCACAGCACCAGAGCATCTTACATCACGCCGTCTGTACTTCATCGCCCTTTCTCCCCTCCCCTCTCGAAACCCTAGACTGCTCATCCACCGGCGTGCCATAGCCCATTCACTGCCAGCGGCGTCCACCTCACCGGATCTGCTTCTGCCACTGCATCTACCCCTCCCACCTCCCTTAGAAACAAGTAGACTGCTCATCCACCACTATACCACAACCCATTCAGTGTCGGCTTTGTCCACAGCGCTGGATCTGCTTCGCCGGTACTCTCGTCAAATACGGCGCATCTGTAGCGGCTCATTCGTACTCCCCACCGGAGACGCTTCGTCCACACCCCCTGGAGCCGCCCCACCGACGCCCCCGTCGACGGCCTCTGATCCTCTTCGCCAACACCTTCCTCAACCCTACCAAAGCTGCTTCGCCGACACCTTCCTCAACCCTACCGGAGTAGCTTCTCCTATACCATTCTCAACCCTACTGGAGCCGCTTTGCCAACTCACAAGTCCACGGCCTCAGATCCGCTTCCTCGCACCCTCATCCAACCTACCGGAGCAGTTCTGACGCCCCATCCACGGCCGCAGATTCGCATCATCGACACAACCTGAGGGAGTCCTGGATTACGGGGTGTCTAGATGGCCGGACTATACCTTCAGCCGGACTCCTGGACTATGAAGATACAAGATTGAATACTTCGTCCCGTGTCCGGAAGGGACTTTCCTTAGCGTGGAAGGCAAGCTTGGCGATACGGATATGCAGATCTCCTACCATTGTAACCGACTTTGTGTAACCCTAACCCTCTCTAGTGTCTATATAAACCGGAGGGTTTCAGTCTGTAGGACAACATACACAACAACAATCATACCATAGGGTCGCTTCTAGGGTTTAGCCTCTTCGATCTTGTGGTAGATCTACTCTTGTAGTACCCATATCATCAATATTAATCAAGCAGGACGTAGGGTTTTACCTCCATCGAGAGGGCCAGAACTTGGGTAAAACTTCGTGTCCCTTGCTTCCTATTACCATCCGGCCTAGACGCACAGTTCGGGACCCCCTACCCGAGATCCGCCGGTTTTGACACCGACATTGGTGCTTTCATTGGGAGTTCCTCTGTGTCGTCGCCGTCAGGCTCGATAGCTCCTACGATCATCAATACAGATGCAGTCTAGGGTGAGACCTTCCTCCCCGGACGGATCTTCGTCTTCGGCAGCTTCGCACTGCGGACCAATTCACTTGGCCGTCTGGAGCAGATCGAAAGCTATGCCCCTGCCCGTCAGGTCTGATTTGGAAGTTTAAACTACACGGCTGACATCCGCCGGGACTTGATCTTCGACGGATTCGAGCCACTGCCGAGCGCGCCGCACTGTCCCGACGAGCATGATGTAGCTCTGCCGCCGAACAGTGCCCTGGAGGCCGCACCCGCATCAGCTTCGACCCTTAATTCGGAGCCAACTGCGACGATCGAGGATGGGCGGTTGGACGCCACCTCGGGGGCTGCGATCCCGATGGCGATTGAGCCAAACACCAGCCCCGTACTCTGCGGGACTTGTGACTCCAAGGAGCAGGACTCCTCTCCGGACTCCAAACCCTCCGCGCCCCTGCCGATCGAATCCGATTGGGCGCCGATCATGGAGTTTACTGCCATGGACATCTTTCAGTACTCGCCTTTTGGCGATATCCTAAATACACTGAAGTCTCTCTCTTTATCAGGAGAGCCCTGGCCGGACTACGGTCAGCAAGGTTGGGGTACGGACGATGAAGAAATTCAAAGCCCACCCACCACCCACTTTGTAGCCACTATCGACGACTTAACTGACATTCTCGACTTCGACTCCGAAGACATCGACGGTATGGACGCCGATGAAGGAGATGATGAAGAACCAGCGCCTATTAGGCCCTGGAAAGCCACCTCGTCATATGACAGATACATGGTGGACACCCCAAAAGAAGGAGATGGCGATGGAACAGCGGAGGACGACCCCTCCAAGAAACAGCCTAAGCGCCGGCGTCAGCGGCGCCGCTCAAAATCCCACCAAAACAAATACGGTGATTCCAGCACGGGAGATAATAATACTCCAGAAAGTGCCAAAGAAAACCCCCTCCAACAAGATTTAGCACAGGAGGATGGAGAAACGCCCTCATGAGAGAGCGCCAGACAGAGAGGTCGAGGACGATAATTATATGCCTCCCTCCGAAGACGAGGCAAGCCTCGACGACAACGAATTCGTCGTGCCAGAGGATCCTGTTGAGCAAGAGCGTTTTCAACGCAGGCTTATGGCCACAGCAAGAAGCCTCAAGAAAAAACAGCAACAGCTTAGAGCTGATCAAGATTTGCTAGTCGACAGATGGACTGAAGTCCTTGCGGCCGAAGAGGATATACTCGAACGCCCCTCCAAGAGCTACCCAAAGCGCAGGTTGCTACCTCGATTAGAGGAGGAAGCACTTGATGCGGCCGACCGGCCACCTCGTGGCCGCGACAGAGAGGCCTCTCAGCCCTCCACTCAAGCCGCACCCCGTACCAAGGCACGGGAATATGCGCCGGACTTACGAGATATGTTGGAGGACAAGGCAAGGCAAACAAGATCAATCTACGGATCGCGTGGGCACCCCACGGCTCCAGACGGTAACCGTCACGCCGGCCACAAATTCGGCAGGGCCGAACACAGTAGACAAAGCTCATTGGAGCTACGTCTGATATAGCCCAGTACAGAGGCACCGCACACCCACTATGCTTCACAGACGAAATAATGGATCATCAAATCCCCGAGGGTTTCAAACCCATAAATATCGAATCATATGATGGCACAACAGATCCTGCGGTATGGCCTGAGGATTATCTCCTTCATATCCACATGGCCCGCGGCGACGATTTCCACGCCATCAAATACCTCCCCCTCAAGCTTAAAGGACCAGCTCGGCATTGGCTTAACAGCTTGCCAATAGGATCAATCAGTTGTTGGGAGGACCTGGAAGCCACATTCCTCGAAAATTTCCAGGGCACTTATGTGCGACCCCCAGACGCTGATGACCTAAGTCACGTAATTCAGAAGCCAGAGGAATCGGCCAGGCAATTCTGGACACAGTTCCTAACAAAGAAAAATCAAATAGTCGACTGTCCGGACGGTGAGGCCCTAGGAGCATTCAAGCACAATATCCATGACGAGTGGCTTGCCCGGCACCTTGGACAGGAAAAGCCGAAGTCTATGGCAGCACTCACGACACTCATGACCCGCTTTTGCGCGGGAGAAGACAGCTGGCTTGCTCGTAGCAACAATATGACCAAGAACCCTGGTAATTCGGACACCAGGGACAGTAGTGGCAGGTCGCGTCGCAACAAGCAGAAGCGCCGCATTAACAACGACAATTCTGAGGATATGGCAGTTAATGCCGGATTCAGAGGCTCTAAATCCGGTCAGTGGAAAAAGCCATTCAAAAGGAATCCTAGGGGCCCATCCAGTTTGGACCAAATACTCGACCGCTTGTGCCAGATACATGGCACCCCCAAAAAGCCGGCCAATCACACCAACAGGGATTGTTGGGTGTTCAAGCAGGCAGGCAAGTTAAATGCCGAAAATGAAGACAAGGGGCTGCATAGCGATGACGACGTGGAGCCCCGGCCGCCGAACAACAGTGGACAGAAGGGTTTCCCCCCACAAGTGCGGACGGTGAACATGATATACGCAACCCACGTCCCCAAAAGGGAGCGGAAGCGTGCGTTAAGGGACGTATACGCGGTAGAGCCAGTCGCCCCAAAGTTCAACCCATGGTCATCCTGCCCGATCACCTTTGATCGAAGGGACCATCCCACTAGCATCCGTCATGGCGGATTCGCCGCATTGGTTCTAGACCCAATTATTGACGGATTTCATCTCACTAGAGTCCTTATGGACGGCGGCAGTAGCCTGAACCTGCTTTACCAGGATATAGTGTGGAAAATGGGCATAGATCCCTCGAGGATTAAGCCCACCAAAACGACCTTTAAAGGCGTAATACCAGGTGTAGAGGCCAACTGCACAGGCTCAGTCACACTTGAAGTGGTCTTCGGATCTCCGGGTAATTTCCGAAGCGAGGAGTTCATCTTCGACATAGTCCCGTTCCACAGTGGTTATCACGCACTGCTCGGGCGAACCGCATTCGCCAAGTTCAATGCGGTACCACACTACGCATACCTTAAGCTCAAGATGCCAGGACCTCGAGGAGTAATTACAGTCAATGGAAACACCGAACGCTCCCTCTGAACGGAGGAGCACACGGCGGCCCTTGCAGCGGAAGTACAAAGCAGCCTCTCCAGGCAGTTCTCCAGTCCGGCCACTAAACGACCGGACACCGCCAAGCGCGCCCGGAGTAACCTACAACAAGACCGCCTGGCACGATCCGAGCAAGCGTAGCAATGCGGCCCCAACCCCAACCCTCGCAAAAAGGCGACGCCAGTACTTCGCGTACATAACTACGCTCTAGAGATACCATGGGTACAGGGGGAGGGGCACCATCACAGCACGCCCGAAACACGGCTTAAACCGTACCAGGGGCTGCCAATTTTTTAATTTTCTCTTACTTTCAGGACTCCATCCTTCGGAAGGCCTATTCGGCAATTCAATTGCCGCACAAACGATGCAAGAACCAGGGAAGCAGACAAGCCACACCGCATTACGGAACTCCCAGGTGGTCTCTATCACGAGCAGTATACCTGTTCCGCATACTATTCCGGAGCTTGCCTCTGGAACGGACACGTTAACTAGTCCAACCTTTCACTTATCGCATTATTTGTATCGTTCTGCTTTGATCGCACCCCTTTTTAATAAAGAATGCATAGCTTTCATCTATTTTTGCATTACCTTTTTTCTTTATATATGTTGCTTAACGACATGTTGCACCCGTACACGTTGGTACGGCCAAAATACGCCAGGGGCTTTAGTACCCCTCAATATGGTGTGAGAAGTCCGAACACTTTAACAAGTGCGGCACCCCGAACTTATATCATTATATGCATCGGCTCCGAATCATGTCTTGGGTCAATAGTTGGGTTTGCCCGGCTCCTATGTTTTGGTGCCTTACGTTCCGCTATATCGGCTAAGGTAGCACTACGAGAACCACTGCGATTGTGCCCCAGTTTAGCTGGGTCGAGCACCTCAGTGGAGAAAGCTAAAACTGACTGTCATGATGAAGCGAGAGTTGGTCTCTGTTCGAGAGGTTTTTCGAGTCCCTAAAGACTAATGCTGCTTGGGGCGAGGAGCCGGCTCTGTCCGGCCAAGGCGTGGATAGCGCACCGAACTTGGTCTTCCGAATACCAGGGGCTTCGCCGAAATTTAAAATTATAGAATTCTATGGCTAAGTGAGAGTGTTCACGCATTATAGTCCGATTGCCTTGTTTGTTGGGCTGAGCGCCTCCCTCGAAGGACCCAAACATGGGAAAAAGAGCGCTCAGGTTTATCCCCGAACACCCCAGCACTAGCGGCACGGGGGCAGAAGCCGACGACTCGCCATCTCTCAGAATTGATAAACAGTCGCACAGAAGGTAATATTTTAAATTCCAACATCATTACTTAGCGCATATGAACAAGTTTTGAGCGCACAGGACAAAACGAGCAAGTTTCACTCAAAAATTACATCCCTAGAACATTCATCAGCCACAAGGCAGGCACCCTTGAAAACATCCTTATAGTAATTCTCGGGCTTGGGATGCTCTTTCCCCAACGGTGGCCCGTCCTTCACAAGCTTCTCAGCATCCAGCTTGCCCCAGTGCACCTTAGCACGGGCAAGGGCCCTACGGGAACCTTCAATGCATACGGAGCGCTTGATGACTTCGAGTCTTGGACAGGCCTCCACCAGCCGCCGCACCAGCCCGAAATAGCTCCCAGGCAGAGCCCCTCCAGGCCACAGCCGAACAATGAGGCCCTTCATGGCCTGTTTGGCTGCCTTGTGGAGCTCGACCAGTTGCTTCAGCTGGTCGCTCAGGGGCACGGGGTGTCCGGCCTCAGCATACTGAGACCAAAACACCTTCTCTGTCGAGCTGCCCTCCTCGGCTCGATAGAATGCAGCGGCATCGGACACACTCCAGGGAAGATCTGCGAACGCTCCTGGAGAGCTCCGGATTCAGGTAAGTAACAAGTAACGCACGTTTATGTGTTTGCTTTGCATAAATAATGCCTTACCCGCTGCTATCTTCTTCACCTCATTGTTAGGACCGGTTTTTCGGGATATTCATTTCCCAAAAGCGGCCCTTGTGCTCACCAGCCCTAGGATTACTGTTAGCTGATGATACACCAACTTGTTACAGAAACTCCAAGCAAAATACAAAAGATGTAGTACAAGACCATTATGGCGTATGAGTACAACAAATGGTTTGCTAGAGGCTGAAGGCGGAAGCGGTTTGCGGATCACCAGTGTCTATGGGACTCCATTTCCCACAGGAACAGCTGACCAGGATAACTCCTATCTTGGCGAGGCTGCTATCAACATTGCGTAGGTTCCGGGGCTGTCATCACCACGCTCCTCTCCACGCAAGAGATCTGGCCAAGACAATAGCCAGGGACAAGCCAGCGAGTACTTTGAATGTACTCGCAAACATTAAGAACACAGGTATAATATAGCCACTGATAATCATGTTTCGAAATATTCTACGATCACTTCGTCAGTTATGAAATAAGGTTCATGATGCGCGCACGCAGATCATTCAAATAAAACATGAGTAAACAATCAGGGAGTAGAAATGAAAAGCACCGATCGGGTGTCTGAAGCAATGCCTCGAAAGGATAATAATATGAAGCATGCCTCAGTCGGGCGTCTGAGCGACACCATAGAAAGGGCTTATATATAAAGGGAATAACAAGCATGCCACAGTCGGGCGTCTGTGCGACACCACATAAAGGGCTTATATAAAAATAATCACAGTGAGTATCCAGGAGGTAGAACCGTCCCAGGGATACTCAATAATTCAAAAAACATAAATGGTTAGTCCATAATAATAATATTCATAATCATCATACGCCACAAGTCATGATCCATGTTTTGGTTCAGCAGTTTTTCCTCCGAAGCCCGACACTAAGACCGACACTTGACCCATCCCAGACTGTAGTCCTTAACCATGGCCACGGCTATTCGAATAGGTATAATATCTCTGCAGAGGGTGTACTCTTTACCCACGAGTAACGGATTTCTTTCGTCCATCGGAACTAATTCCGTCCACGGTCTTTTAGTCGAGAACACGCCTGACTTGCACACACCAGCTTAACTTTACTCGTGTCTGGAATCACCCAGACACCTGTTAAGCAAAACTCTAAGTGGGGAGGCTACAACCTCGCGTAGCATGGGATCAAATTTCAATCGCGCGCTCTAAGGGGTGGCCTCCCCTCTTGGTCCCAACCGGAAACACCCATGCCCCCGGACCAGGTGGCATGCCTACTGGATGCAGCCGGTATCTTCCACCATGGCCTCTCTGTACGGTGTGTGCTAGGACGGGGGTTGACAACTTACTGAACCGTACCATACCTACGGCAGGGACAAGTGGTAGCACGAAACAAGTATGGGGGTTGCTGGAACAAGACTCGATCTACGGCCGACTCAAGAGGCTTAAGTATTTCCTGCATGATTAGCTCAAGGATAATATTTCACATCCATCAGACACAACCACCACTCATCATACCTCCCCCTTCCCCACCGGTCATAACCATCTTGATGAGGGACAAGCTCGTGTCTACCCAAGACAGAGACTTTCCCGGATCCTTCTCGATAGGCATGAGAGGCATATGAGGGTGATTGCTATCACAAGTATGTGCATTTCCAACAGCAAACATTTCCATTTTTGCACTCAAAGCGTATGATCATATCGTCACATAAAAATAACTAATGCTTCATGTTGAGGTGGGGTTATAACCATATCAAACAATCCCCAAAATATATTATGCCAGGGTTCAGAATGCTTGGCTTCAAGGTGTGGAGAGGTGAGATGCTCTCCAAAACTTTTGAAAGTTTTCTCCTCTCTCCAAAAAATCCTATTTTAAATAAATTTGAATTAACACATACTTTAAAAACAGTACAAAAAAAGTTCTTTGGAAAATTTTGAAATAAATATGAAAATAAACTAGACAATATTTGGGAAACAACAGAAAAAGAATCAAGTCATTTGGATTTATATTTAAAAAGTTATAGCCAGTCAAAGTTTCAGTCTAACTCTATTTTTAAAATAAAACAGAAAAGAAAATGTTTCGATGAGAATACGCTTTCAGAGCGGAGGAGACGTACTTCCGTCTGTCTGCGTTTTCACTTAAAACACGCGGGCGGGGCTGGGTCACTGACAGTGGGTCCAGGGGGCCCACTGGTCAGGTTTGACCAGTCCTCTCTCCCTCCTCTTCCTCTGCCCGAATGGAGGCGAGGCTCCGACGACTAACGCCGGCGAACGGAGGCTCCCCGCGGGCTCTAGAGGGTCGGGATAGATCCGCAAGACCGGGGCGGTCCTCCCGGTGGTCGTTTGGTCGGCGGGGGTGGAGGGAGTCGCCGGCGGTGAGCTTCACGGCGAAGGAGGCTTCGGGAGCAATGGGGGTTTGGGGCTACGGTGGTTCCCGATCACATATGAGGGGCTGGGCAGCTCCGCTAGGTTGAGGGAAGTCGAGTGGTGTCGCTGGATGGGCAGGGGAGAGCCTGCTCGCAATGAATTGGACCGGAGCATGGCGGCGGCCGAACCCGTCGGAGGTGAGGAAGACGACCTCCTCTCGTCGTTCTCTAGCTATGGGGGTACTTGGAGGATGGTATGAGGCTGCCTGAGGGCTTAGACGATCTTGGGGGCCTCCTTTTATAGTGCAACGAGGTCGGTTCCGACGGTGGCCGCGGATAAGATCGTTGGCGACCGCCGTTCTGTTGCTGCAGGCGACATGGCGACGACGAGCGCTAGCGGACGACCTTGTAGATGAGGTCGGGCTGTTCCACGAGCGAGCTGGCGCGCTGGTGTGGTTCGGGCGGCGCCGTCCATGGCAGAGCCCTGCTGCAGCCGTCAGCGGCTAGCGTCGGTGGTGTTGTGGGGCGCCAGGAGGAGGGGTCCAGGCGGCTCTACGGTGAGGGAGAAGTCGGGGCGCTGGCTGCGAGTGGGGAGTGGCCAGAGCGGGTGCAGGGAGGTAGCCGTGCGACGCGGCGGATCGGTGCGCGTGCGTGCCAAACGTGCGCTCTGGGCGCGCCCAGAGCACGCACGCTAGCTGCTTGACGAAATGCCAATGCATGCCACAGAGCTTGGGTGAGGCTGGCAATTAGCAGACCTAGGTTAGGAGTAGCTAGGAGCTTAGTGGACATGGTTACTGCGTCAGTGGATCAAGATCACAATGCAAACCCAAAGTTCATACCCAAACTGGCCATGCTCACAGGGTGTTTGACAAAATGCCATGGGCATCTAGGTAACTCTTGGGGTGGCCCAAATTTCCAGAGTGGGGACTCTTTAGATGATATAGAGGGTGGTGAGGTTAGTTTGCCAAAAGCTCAAACTTGTTAGTGTAAGTTTTGCAAAACTCCAGTTCTGGATAGAAGGAAAAGAACATAATTTCATGAACCAAAAGTGCTCCAATGAGTCCAACCTCCTGGACTTAATGGTTTTGTAGCATGGGCTATAAGTAGGAAAAGGAATCATAGCTAAAAGGGCAAGTTAAAAGGTGGTTGCTGTACAAATCACCATGCTGGACCAGAATGAAAAAGAGGTTGATTCACTCAAATTTTTCAAAGAACATCCAGGGGTTTTTGCTTAATGTTGAATGAAATACTCCTATTAACATCCCATAATTTTGGTGGAAGCTTCAAAGAAATATTTGAATAGGTTGTAGTGCAAAATTGCTCTCTCGATCAGATTTGAAAACTTTGTGTAGAGCTCAAAATATCCAAAGAATGAAATATATTTCTGCATAAAAGTGATTCAATAACATCACATGACTTCTCCAAAATTTGTTTGGAATTTCAGATGAATTTATAAAAGGGTTGTAGTACAAATGGGACCCTAAAACCATGGGAAGCCATTTTTGAAGAAATGAAGATCAGGAAAAATAATTATACAATTAATCCCATAGATAAAAGAAAAGTTTTCTTGAGAGGGTAACAAGTTCCAATATATTTGGAAAGTTTTCACTTGGGGTAAAACTCCATAATAACCAAGAAAGAATGGTTCTGAAATCAAAAGAAAGATCCAGAAAGTGAAAGTTTAAATCTCCTGGCAAAATTTTATTTAATAAAACAAGGCCAAAATTTTGGGGTGTCACACTCATCCAACTCCTGGAGGGTCTTCTGGGATTCGGTCTTGGCAGACTTGGCATTTTCAATAGCCACCGCGAGCTAGGACGCTCGCGTCTTTGAGTCAAGCTCCAAACTCTCATGTTTTTCCATGAGAGCCTGGAGCTCTTGCCGTACCTTGCCAACCTCGGCCTCATACTTCTCCTGCTCGGTGCGCTCCGAGGCCGCCCTCTTCTCGGCCTCGACCAGCGCTTGCTGAAGGGTCGCCACTTCAGACGTTGCCCTACAATAGCCACGATAATCCTGTCATTCTTTGCAATTGCACCTTTCTATATATATTTAAAAACAAGGTATTTCTTACCTTCATTGTCCTCGAGCTGCTTCTTGGCACGCCCGAGCTCTTGCTCGGACCGCTTGAGATTTTGCTTTAGCGTGTCCACTTCCGCAGTCAGTGCGGCGGACGC
The DNA here is from genome assembly GCF_002162155.2 of Triticum dicoccoides. Lineage (NCBI taxonomy): Eukaryota > Viridiplantae > Streptophyta > Magnoliopsida > Poales > Poaceae > Triticum > Triticum dicoccoides. The sequence continues at coordinate 558,507,491 of NC_041388.1, read as the reverse complement.
AAGCAGAGAAGCCTGCATACGCATATTGACTCATTTTTGTTAGACTCCTCCTAATTTTATTTGATCCTCTATTCGGCTTTTCTTCCCGAACGCCAAATAGAGCATCAGGGGCTACTGTCTATGCGGTAATATTATTTAGACATTCTTTACTTACCTCAAAGCCTGTCAAAAGGCTAGTACAAGCTTCAGTCAGTCCGCTCTTGGCGGACTGAACCTTCTGGACCACCACACTCATAATAGTGCGGTACTCCTCGTTGATGGAGGCGCCTTGGAGCGCCTCCAACATATTGTCCGGCGCCTCCGGTTGGACGGGGGCCACCGACACGGTGGGCTTGCTCCTCTTGGAAGGAGGTCCCCCGCCAGACTCTGGAACCTTTGAAGGTTCTAGAGCGGTGTCCGGCCTAGAGCCGGACTTGGAGCCCTGGGGGGTTTCATCCCCTTTACTCCTGGAGTCCGGGAGGTCGCCTTGCGGCGCCTCCAGGACCACCTCCTCCCAACTTGGAACCTGTTGGGACAACACTTCGGTGTCGTCCGTAGGGCGGAGGGAGGAAGCCGTCGGAAGCGAGTTCACATCCGACGAGTCCAGTGAGCCGCTCGACGACGCGTCGAGCCGGTCTTTGGGTGCGCTGCATAAACATATTCGACGTAAGGAAAAGCTGTGCAATAAATGAATGCTATGAATTACTCTGGTATCTGGATACTTACGATTTTGCCAGGGGCTTGGCCCTAGGCTGCCACTCCTCTCCACCGTCGTCGGCGTCAGTGGAGTAGTCCATAGGAAGGGTTTTCCCCTTCTTGGACACTCCGGCCTCCCCAGAGAGGGTGGCCTTCCTTTTCTTCTCTCCTCCCGCTGGAGGGGTTTAGGTCTCTTCTTCTTCCTCATCGTCTTCACGGGAGGAATGCGCCTCGGAACCGTCGGATGATGGATCCGACACCTCCTGGCGCCGGGCACTCTTTCGAGTCCCCGTGGCCTTTTTTGCGGCCTTCTTCTCCGGCACCACGTAGGGTGCCGGAACCAGCAGCTTCGCCAAGCGAGCGTCCGCTGGGCCTTCGGGCAAAGGAGCCGGATAGTTGATCTGTCCGGACGACACCTACCAGTCCTGTCAAAGGTAAGGGAGCTTAGATCCCACATGGAGTCAAACTATGAAAAACCGATACCCTGTAAAAGGAAAAAACAGCTTACCGCATGAGCGTGACGCTACGTACTAAATCCGCGATCCTCGGTAGCGGATGCGGGGGCCTCGGCGCCCTTGAACAGCCCCTTCCAGGCATCTTCGTATGTCGTGTCGAAGAGCCTGCTCAGAGTTTGGTGCCGCGCCGGGTCGAACTCCCACAGGTTGAAAGCCCATTGTTGACATGGGAGGATCAGGCGGATGAGCATAACCTGGACAACATTGACAAGTTTGAGCTTCTTGTCCACCAGGGTTTGGATGCATGTTTGGAGTCCGGTCAGCTCTCCTTTTTTACCCCACGATAGGCCCGTCTCCTTCCAGGAGGTAAGCTGCGTAGGGGGTCCGGATCGAAACACGGGGGCTGAGACCCATTCGGGGTCGCGCGGCTCGGTGATGTAAAACCACCCCGATTGCCACCCCTTCAGGGTCTCCACAAAGGAGCCCTCGAGCCATAGGACGTTGGCCATCTTGCCCACCATGGCGCCTCCGCACTCCGCCTGGTTGCCGCGCACCACCTTCGGCTTGACGTTGAAAGTCTTGAGCCATAGGCAAAAATGGGGGCGGATGCGGAGGAAAGCCTCGCACACGATGATAAACGCCGAGATGTTGAGGACAAAGTTCAGGGCCAGGTCGTGGAAATCCAGGCTGTAGTAGAACATGAGCCCCCGGACAAATGGGTGGAGGGGGAAGCCCAGTCCATGGAGGAAATGGGGGAGGAACACCACCCTCTCATGGGGCCTAGGGGTGGGGATGAGCTGCCCCTTTTCAGGAAGCCGGTGCGCGATGTCGTTAGACAAGTATCCGGCCTTCCTCAGTTTTTTGATGTGTCCCTCCGTGATGGAGGAGACCATCCACTTGCCTCCCGCTCCGGACATGGCTAGAGAAGGTTGAGGTGGGGAGTGCGGACTTGGGCGCTGGAGCTCGAGTTCGCGAGAATGGATAAGCAGGGGAGGAAGAAGGCGTAGGTGAAAAGGTGGATCCCTATCCCCTTATATGGGTGGACGCAACTACGTGTCCCCACCAGCCTGGTAAAACTCGCTTATCTCCAAGTGCCGTAATCAATGGCGCGGTTGGGTTACCCACGCCCGTATTGATGAGAATCCCGGAATAAGGGGACACAATCTCTGCTTTAACAAGACATGCCAAGGAAACTGCCTCGCATGACGCGCTGAGGTGGGATAATGAAACGACTTGGATAAAGGCTTGGTCGTGGTGTGTCACACTATGGAATACGTCATCAGATTAGATTTGTGTAAATATTATTCTCTCTATGGCAATATGTGCAAACTTATTTTGCAGAGCCGGACACTATCTTTGTGTTCAAAATCTTCTATGGAGTACTTGGAGGAGGAACCCGCCTTGCAATGCCGAAGACAATCTGTGCGTTGGACTCGTCGTCATTCAAGCCTAGTTCAGGGGCTACTGAGGGAGTCCTGGATTAGGGGGTGTCCGGATGGCCGGACTATACCTTCAGCCGGACTCCTGGACTATGAAGATGCAAGACTGAAGACTTCGTCCCGTGTCCGGAATGGACTTTCCTTGGAGTGGAAGGCAAGCTTGGTGATACGGATATGCAGATCTCCTACCATTGTAACCGACTTTGTGTAACCCTAACCCTCTCCGGTGTCTATATAAAACGGAGGGTTTTAGTCCGTAGGACAACATACACAACAACAATCATACCATAGGTTAGCTTATAGGGTTTAGCCTCTTCGATCTCGTGGTAGATCTACTCTTGTACTACCCATATCATCAATATTAATCAAGCAGGACGTAGGGTTGTACCTCCATCGAGAGGGCCCGAACCTGGGTAAAACTTCGTGTCCCTTGCATCCTGTTACCATCCGGCCTAGACGCATAGTTCGGGACCCGCTACCCGAGATCCACCGGTTTTGATACCGACACCACCCTTAACCCAACCACCGGAGCAACTTCTGACGCCCCATCCACGGCCGCAGATCCGCATCGTCGACACCATCCTTAACCCAACCAACGGAGCAGCTTCACCTACGCCCTTGTCCACGACCAATAGTGGCAGTACATTACACAAAATCATAGGTGGCATGTAGGAATTCTAGTGCACTACATTAGGCTCCCTTAGAGTGCTTGCTAGTCCAGCATACAGAGTCATGGCTAGTTTATGGTACACACACAATCGTTAATTGGTGGTTTAAATATGCGCAAGGATATGCAATGTAGTATCATGTAGAGATATCTGAAATTAGCCGTGTCAACTTGCAGATTGGGTTACACAATGAAAAAGTACAAGATGTAGTGCACCAGTGGCGATGGCTCGCTGGAGGAACCATAGTGCTGCAGGCAGGGGATCGAGGTAGAGGGAAAGGGGAGAGCAGATGCAAGCGGGCAGGGCAATGAATGCTTGTGTGTTTGTTTTTACTTGAGGGTCAAGTGTGACATGGGCGTCAGCAGTTGCATTTTGAGTGTAATATAGGCAGACAACAGAGTCATTTCACTATTCCCCTTCCCTTCAATTTTTAGTGAGGTTCTACCCGAAACACCCCCCTCCAAAGCAAAATTCGTTAAGCCCAAGCCCATAACTCAAAAATGACTTCTTTACATCTTTTATGACTTATTTTGACAATATGCCCTGAAAAGGCATAATCGAACTGGCCCTTAACCTGCAATTCAATGGTGCGTGCAATGATGAATCACTCCTACCTGCTATCTGTACATTTAGGCATCATCATACATGGCATAATCTAATACATGTGCATACGGTTGTACATTCTGGAATATGAAATATTTATGTTAGTTCATACGTTGCACATGATGTTTAAATGCCCCTTAAATCTGGTCAGTCAAGTGATGGAATTTAAGCCTCCTAGTTTGCATCTTTCCTTGATATGTAAGATTTGCTCACACATCCGTTCAATTGCTTGTTTGCATCAGCCAGCCATACTCAGACTATTTGCTTTGATTACTTGCTGTTCTTAACCTAACACTCTAACATAGCTTGTCAATGATTTAAACACTAAGGGCTGCTGTAGTGGGGCCTTGTCTAACTCATAGGTGACATAAAGGTTTGGTTGTACACTACAGTAGGCAAGTATGTTAGGAAAGTATGCATATTTATCTTCCAAGGAGACGAGTAACTAGTTGACATAATTATGTGGTGTTGTTTTGTTATAATCTCATCCTTTTGTGTTCACAAACTGGAAAGTATGCATATTTATCTTCCAAGGAGACGAGTAACTAGTTGACATAATTATGTGGTGTTGTTTTGTTATAATCTCATCCTTTTGTGTTCACAAACTGGAAAGTATGCATATTTATCTTCCAAGGAGACGAGTAACTAGTTTGTGTCACCTCGTAGAGGGGGTGCAATGAAGATAAGATTGAGGATTTCCAAGTATAAGATGTTAGGAAGGAGCCTTGCAAGAGAAGTAGGAGCTGCGCTGAGCCTCTTCTACCTGCCACTACTAGGGAAAAGCCTAGCAGCAGCGCGGGTTTTAGGCCTATCAGCAGCGCGAGCACCCGCGCTACCAATAAGGTGCTACAGCTAACTAGATAGCAGTAGCGCGGATGCCACCCACGCTACTAGTACGTCTGTTACTAGTAGCGCAGATGGCAGCGCGCTACTACTATCTCAACCAGCGCTACTACTATCCTAGGTAGTAGTAGCGTGCACTTCTCCTCCCACGCTACTAGTAGCTAATTAGGAATTAAAAAAAATTAGATGCATTATTTCTGGATAGAAAATAGACATGCCCAGTGCAAAATAAACTCATGTCAAGGAACAACATATCAACTGAAAGAAATCACAACATCCCATTTAACATCAGACTCGTGTCAAGGAACAACATCTCAACTAAAAGAAATCACGACATCCCATTTAACATCAGACGAACACAACCATCATCTAAAGGTGGGTACCTTCCCTAGCATTCCACCACCAACCTAAACAGACCACTTCTCTAGCATTCCACCACCAGCCTAAACAAGGCTGGTCCTTACTTGTTGCTTGACACGTGAAGAAGGTCGGGTACCCTCCTTATTACACGAACGAATCCAGGGAAGACACTGTCGGTGGCTCCGAACACGGCTTCCGCTTATCTGTAGACAAGGAATAGTTTCAACTAACAAGGAAAATGTGAACAAAGAGCAATTAGTAATTCTGAGACAAGAAATAACTTCTGTTGTAACCCGTGCATTGTATTCTATCCCAAGCTAAACTACCTAGTATATGTCGTAGTCATGGTGAACTCGCTTTCATTTTCAGAAAATCATGTATTCTATCCCAAGTGCAGCAACAACTTTTGTGATATGAGAAACGCTAGCTAGTATAAAAATCATTAGGTAAAATATAAAAAGTTAACTTGTGTGGCCAGAAGTTTGCAGCTATTCGAGCAATTCAGATCATTAGTAATTAACCTAGCCGAGGATACTCCTAACGTATATAACATAGTAGGCTCAAGCAATTGTTAGCTTCATTCTGTAAATCCTAGAGATGTATGCAAGTTATATTCATCCATCCAACTACATGCCTGAATTGCTCTACCAAAAATTTCATCAGTTCACCGACAGGAATCACACCCAAACAGTCTCTACAGCTTCTGGCTACAGCCTAACTAACTTCTCCGCATATTTTAGTTGTGTTCTTATGTTGACTATCAATGACTAAAGTCGTAATCTTATCTTCACCAGGTTAAATGTGGCTCGGCTAACTCCCTAATGCAAGTAAATTCTAGAGCCCAAGGAAGAAGAGTATTGGCGACTGACCTGAATGGCAACCTACCACTTCAGCAAACCGGCAGTGTCGTCTCTCCCCGTCAACCATCTATAACACCAAACCGATAAAACAAGCCTAATGAAATGTACTCTGCTTATATGTGCCTATTTTATTCGACGAAGCATATTTTCAAGAAAAATGATGTCAAACTGTACACTGGAAGACCATATCAAAGTTCAAAACAACATTTATAGTGATATAATGTGACATTCAGACATTCAGATCCATTATTATCTACAAACATATGGACCAATAAATATACTACTTTTTGCTACATGAATTGCAACCTGCGGAAAATGCAAAGGTCAAACAAAATCCCTTGATATTGTTAACCCTTTTCTCAAACTCAAAGCTACAACTGGTCATGCCAAATTAGATTGGTCAACTACAGTTTCAAATGGTAGACTCGCGTGCACTCTTCCAAAGCATAATGGTCAAGCATCTACCTAAAACAAATATTCAGGTCTATTCATGAGGTTCAGCGTGCTTCCAGGGTTTCGAGCTCCACCATTGACACTGGACAGCAAACATAAGGTTTCTGGCAGATCTTCTTGTGCACAGAGTGATTAGGACAGTAGCGAAATTAACTAGGATTCAGAGTTAGGTCGGTAATTTTACCGCGCCGGGGAACTTGTGGATCCTCTCCTCGTACTCCAGCGCCGGCTGCTGGCTCTCCCCCTCGGCGCCCACCTGCGCCTCATCTTCAATCGCCGGAAAGGGGGGAGGAGGAAAGGGGTTCGTCAGCTAGGAGCACAAGGTGAGCGGAATGGACGGGAACGCGAATGGGGGCTGGGTTTAATTTACCTCGTGTGACGCTGCCGTCATCGTAGCCATAAATAAACAGAGTGAAGCAAACAAATTAACATCAAATCAATCGACCCAGTTATCTTCTCCACATACACACACGCATAATCTGCAATCATATGTGTTCTGATTTTAGTGTTTTTTGATTCGGCGAAACAACAATAAATGCTTCTTGTTTGATTTCATAGAGAATACCACTCTGCTGGAGCGTCTATTCCTCTCCCTGCAAAACATAACAAAATTCAGAGCTTCCCCTAAATTTAGATTAGCAGGAAGCAAAACTGAAGCAAAATTCAGAGGTACCAGTTTGGCACTGCAGCTCGTCCATCTGGTCCAGCGTCGATGTTGCCCTGCACGCACAGGAGCAGGTCAACCTGGACATGATAATCACAAGGGAATAGAGAAGCAAATTTTTGGTCTGAAACATATACGGCTCTCTGTACAAAAGATAGATACAGTAGTTGACAAAATAATATTGACATAAGTGTAGGCTCTCTGTAAACAACAAGGGCTCTCTGTAAACAACAAGGGCTCTCCGTAGAAACAAATTGGCAGGCCTCATCCCTTGTCAAACAAAAATCAAGGGCTTGTCCCTGGTCACGCACGCAGCAGTGGCTCGCCGGGCCGAGGCAGGAAGGAGGGAGGTAGGGGAAGGAAGAGGGGAGGAGGAGGCGGAGTAGCTACCTCTCCCGGCCGGCGGCGACGGTATGCTAGACCTGGCGGCGGGCAGGTTGAACTGGGGCAGCCGCGATTTAAGACTAGGGCGGCGGCGAGGTAGACGGGGTCAGCAGGGGCTACGGCGAGGCAGCAGGGCCGGCGAGGATGCAGATCAGGCCGCAGCCGCCATGGAGTTCAGGGAGGGCGAGAGGTGGCGGCTAGGTCAGGGAGAGGGGAGGCCGAGCGAGACTCCTCCGGTGAGCGAGACGCCCGGGATGGGGTGGACCGAGGACGAGAGAGTGGTGGGGTGGGAGTGGATCGGGCCGGGGTGGATGGTGCAGCACTGGACACGCTTAGTAATAGAGTGGGGGTGTTACCTGCGCTATAGCTACTAACTTAGTAGTTGCGCAGGTTTTAGACCCCTCGCTACTACTGTGGCCTATTCCGAGAGGCATGGTGAAGACCACTTAGTAGCAGCGCAGGTTTATACCCCACGCTACTACTATAAACTTAGTAGTAGCGCGGTTTTTATGCCCCTCGCTACTACTAATTAGCAGTAGCGCCTCCTTTTAACCGCGCTGCTGCTAAGATTCTGTGTATAAGGTTTTTCCTAGTAGTGTGCTAAGGTAAGTCACTGTATGCAACTCCACAGTTCAATTCCTTGTTTGTTTCAGGCATAGTTAATTTTCTCTTTTCAATTGCTTTATTTGTCCTCAGTTAATGAGATGCAAAAATAATCATGCCTGATGTTCGGTACTTGTATCACTATTAGTTGACATAATTAAAGGCCTTACCATTTAATTACTCTGCTGAAGTGTGCCTGAAGCTTTGAAGTCTATTAACCAACTATTATTGCATAAGGCTCACAATCTAGTTTATACTACGCTAATGATTGCATAGTTTTGCATGCTGTAGTATGTTTGTATGAAACCCTCTGCTGTTCATTATGCTCCCTAAGACTTTAATTGAGGCACATAATGGCCAACTGCTTGCTTACTTATACGCAACATGTTGTCTAAATTTGTAACTTGTCTGTGTTTTCGATTGGGCCCCAACATCATGCTCCTCTGGTGAGCTAAGATGGATTTCTGTATGCAGGATGCACAAACTATCTTTTTTATAATTTTTAAAATATCCCCTGATTATGCTTCATGACGTGTAACATTTTTTTGAAAGTGACATGTAACATTATTGTTAGTCCTATTTTGCCATGTAGTACAAAATAGTGTCTTGTTCGCTTCACTGTTGTAACTATATTTTTGCCCTAGTCATGTGTACTTATAGAAACATTTTAGGATGAAGTGACATCAACACAAAGATCTGCGAGCAGTGCGGCATGGCCATTACCGAATGATTATGGATTGGAATTGGAATGTGCTAATGTTCTCGAGCATCAACTAGAGGTGGCACGACAACGTGTACATGATTTTCAACGTATAATCAACAAGTTGAGACTGGACATGCAGGTATTAGATGCAGGAGTCAAAAAAATGAAACAAGACACTGAGGTAACCATGAAGGAATTGGAGATTTTGCAGACTGAAATTTGTGCTATCTGAATCCGGCCAATCCTATTTTCTGAAGAGATTATAGTTCAAATGGAGTTAAGTTGATGCGCGTCCATGATGTATGAGCTGTATTTGCCCAGTGTGTGTAATTTGATATTTGTGTATGCTTTATTATCACCTGACCCGAACCATAATGCCCAGTGGGTATAATCGGCTGTAATTTCTTTATTCTATAGTGTATGATTACTCTACCTTTCTATGCCTTGATCTCTTTGTTGTAATAGTATAGGCTTTTTAGAAGTGATAGTATTGAGTAGGATAATTCTTTGTATATGCTATATCATTCAAACGGGGGCCAATTCGCCCGACCATGGGCCTTCACGGGCCGTCGGATCCATGGGCCTTCTATGTCTCGTAGGATCCATGGGCCTTCTACGTCTCGGAGGATCCATGGGCCTTCTACGTCTCATAGGATCCATGTGCCTTGTACGTCTCGTAGGATCCATGGGCCGCCGGCTCATTTATGGGTCTTGTACGGGCCTTTAATGGGTCGTAGACGGGCCTTTAATGGAAATCGTACGTTTTATGGGCTGACCATAATGGGACGTTAATAGGCCGTATTTGGTGATGCTATGAAAATGGCCCAACTGTAACGACGGGCTGAATTTGGCCCACAAAGAGAAAATGACAGTAATGGGCCATAAGTAACCGAATGCTGCAATTGAGCCCAAGAATAAATGGGCCCTCAGAAGGCCAAAAGTTAGCTTGGCCTGGAAACGGCCCAATGGAATAACGGGCCGTTAATGGGTATAAAGTGATACACTGTTCATTACGGGCCAGTTTCACCACGGGCCGTTAATGGGTGTAAAGTAATACATTGTTCATTACGGGCTAGTTTTAGCACGGGCCGCTAATGGGCCAAGAGTTACAAAGGGCCTCATATGGGCCGATAGACGTCATGGGCTATACATGGGCCAGAAGTGAAAATGGGCTAGAATCATATTGGACGACCCAGATGACGCTACTGGGCCTAATTCGGATAGGGCGTAATGGTCCTTGGGTTAGCGGGCTGTAAATGGGCCATATGCGAACATGCCATTAACAAGCTTTCCATGGGCCGACCCGCCAGCTTTTGACTGTGACACCCCAAATTTTTGGCCTTGTTTTATTAATTAAAATTTTGCCAGGAAATTAGAACTTTTATTGTCTGGGCTCCCTTTTTATTTTTGAACCTTTTTCTCCCTTGTTATTATGGAGTTTTTCCCCAAAGTGAAAACTTTTCAAATATGTTTTTGGACTTGTTTAACCTCTCAAGAAAAGCTCTTCTTTTATTAGTAGAACTAATTACATAATCAATTTGCTTGATTTTTATTTTCCTGAGAAATGGTTTTTCCAAGGTTACATGGCCATATTTGAACTACAACCATTTGATAAATTGATTTAAAATTCCAACCAAAATTTGGAGTTGTCATGTGATGTTTTTAAATCACTTTTATGCAAAAATATCTTTTATTCTTGTAATATTTTGAGCTCTGCATCAATTTTTCTTCTCTGGTCCAGAGTGCAATTTTGCACTACAACCCATTTAAATATTTCTTTCTGGCCTCCACCAAAATTATGGGATGTTGGTAGTAGCATATGATTCAACTTTATGCAAAAACCCAGTGTTGTTATTTGAAAGTTTTGAGTGAATCAACCTCTCTTTCATTCTGGTCCAACTTGAGAATTTGTACTGCAACCACAGTTTTAGTTGCTCCTTTTTCCATGATTCCTTTTTATACTCTTAGTCCTCCCTACTAAACCCCAAAGTCCAGGAGCATGCACCCATTTGAATATTTTTGGTTCATGAAATAATGCCATTTATCTCCTGTCCAGAATTGTAGTTTTGCAAAACTTGTAACAAGTTCGTGCTTTTCACAAACTAACCTCACCACCCGCTTATTCATCTAAAGAGACCCCACTCTGGAAGTTTTGGCCACTCCAAGAAAAGCCTAGGTGCCTGTGGCATTTTGTCAAACACCTAGAGAGCATGGCCAGATTTGACATGATCTTGAATTTGCATTGTGAACTTGGTCTCCTGACCTAACCACCTTGTCCCTTGATCGCCCCACTATCCCTAACCTAGCCCTGTTTCTCGCCAGCCTCTCCCGTGACCTCTAGCGTGCTCTGGCATTGTGTCGAACATATCCCGTGCGTGCTCTGGGCGCGAGCAGAGCACGCGTTTTGCACGTGCCGCGCCCGAGCCGCCGCGTCGCGCCCCTGGTTTTGCCCTCACTGCAGAGCCGCGCCACGCGCTCCCCTTCTCACCGCAACGCGCCAAGAGCCCCTCGCCACGGCTTCAGCAAGCCAGGAGCTAGCCGCCACGGCCGCCCGACAGGCCTGCTCAGGTCAGCGCCGCCCAAGCCTCTCCCGCTCGCCAGCTCGCCAATGGAGCAGTGCCCGCTCGTCCGCTAGCTCCTGCCGCCATCCCCAGCCCCGCCACGTTGCCCTGCAAGCTACAGAACATCGGTCACCGGCAGCCTTATCCACCGCCGTGGAACCGACCTCGTCGTGCTATAAAAGGAGGCCCCCGAGCTCATCCGAGCACTCAGGCAACCTCAGGCCACCCCCATGGCACCCCCACAGCCAGCAATCGTCGGGGGAAAGCCGTCTTCCCCAACTCCGGCCGGTTCGGTCGCCGCCACGTCCCAGCTCCATTCACCGCAACCAGAGCCCCTCCCGTCCGTCCAACGCCACCAAATGACTCCACTTCCACTTGCGGAGCCGCCCAGCTACTCAAACCCGATCGGGAGCCACCGCAGTTCAAGCGCCCAAAACTCCCGAAGCCACCGGCCGCCCCGAAGCTTGCCACCGGCGACTCCCTTCATCCCCACCTGGATGAAAACCACTGGAAGGACCGCCCTAGAACCGCGGATCCATCCCCACCCTCGGTGTCTCGAACGGTGCCGCCAATCGCCGGCGAGCGTCGCCGGAGCCCCGCATCGGCTCGGACAGAGGAAAAGGAGGGAGGAGAGACTGGTCAAACCTGACCAGTGGGCCAGGTGGGCCCACTGTCAGTGACCCATGCACGGTCCATGCTGGATAAGTGGAGGCGCGTTTCCAAAATACGCCTTCGACGTGGTCAGTAATCGAAACGTTTTTCTGTTTTTTTCTGTTTTATTTAAAAAACAGATTTTGATCAGAACTTTTACTGGTTATATCTTTTTAAGTATAACTCCAAATGAGTCGATTCTTTTTCCTACATCTCTCAAATTCTGTCTAGTTTATTTTAAGATTTATTTGAAAATTTTCCAAACAAATTTTTTGTACTGTTTTTGAAATATGTGTTATTTGCATATTTTTGAAAATAGGATTTTTGAAGAGAAGAAAGCTTTCAAAAGATTTGGAGTGCACCCTGCCTTTCCACACCATGAAGGCAAGCATCTTGAACCCTGGCAAGAATATTTTTGATGTGTTGGTTGACACGTTTATAACACCACCTCATTTTGGAGAACTAGTTATTTTATGTGGTGATACGATCATTTGCATGAATGCATAATAGTGATTTTCCTTGCTGTTGGGAATGAATATACTTGTGATGATAATCATCCTCATGTGCCTTGCATGCATGCCGGAAAGGAATCCGGGAAAGCCTCTGCCTTGGATAGGAGTGAGCTTGTCGCCGGTCCCCGTCGGGACGGTTATGTCCGGTATGGCATAGTAAGGTATAATGGGTGGTGATTTCGTCGGTTGAAATATATTTGATATACATGTCATGCAGGGAACTCATAAGCCTCCTGAGTCGGCCATAGATCGAGTCTTGTTCCGGTAACCCCCATACTTGTTTCGTACTGCCACTGGTCCCTACCATAGGTGGGGTATGGTTCAGTAAGTTGTTAACCCTTGTCTTGGCACACACCGTACAGAGAGGCCATGGTGGAAGATATCGGTTGTAGCCGGTAGGCATGCCACCTGGTCCGGGGGCATGGGTGTATCCGGTTGGGACTGAGAGGGGGGCACCCCTTAGAGCGTGCGATAGAAATTTGATCCCATGCTACGCGAGGTAGTAGCCTCCTCACTTAGAGTTTTGCTTAACAGGTGTCATGGGTGATTCCAGATACGAGTAAAAGCTGGTGTGTGCAAGTCAGGTGTGTTTCAATTAAAAGACCATAGACGGAATTAGTCCGATGGACTAAAGGAATCCGTTACTCGTGGGTAAAGAGTACACTCTCTGCAGAGATATTAAACCTATTCGAATAGCCGTGTCCATGGTTAAGGATTACAGTCTGGGATGGGTCAAGTGTCGGTCTTACTGTCGGTCTTCGGAGGAGAAACCACTAAACTCGAATATTGATGATGACATGTGATATATGATGGTTATGATTGTTATCATTATGGACTAACCGTTTGCATTGTTTGAAATAAGGAATATCCCTGGGACGGTACCACCTCCTGGATATTCACTATGATTATGTTTTCATATAAGCCCCTTATGTGGCGTCGCTCAGACGCCCGACTGTGGCATGTTTGTTATTTCACTTTCATATAAGCCCTTTATGTGGTGTCGCTCAGACGCCCGACTGTGGCATGTTCGTTATTTCATTTTCATATAAGCCCTTTATGTGGCGTCGCTCAGACACCCGACTGTGGCATGCTTGTTATTTTATTTACTTTATAAGCCCCTTACGTGGTGTCGCTAAGACGCCCGACTGAGGCATGCTCACTTTTACTATCCTTTCGAGACGTCGCTTCAGACATCCGATCGGTGCATTTTATTTCTATTCTGTCATTGCATATTTCGGTTGCATATAAATAACCTGCTTGCATGCAACAAGATTTTATTTATGACTGATGATGTGATCATAGAATATTTCAGTGCATGTTGATCAATTATATTATACCTGTGTTCTTAATGTTTGCGAGTACATTCAAAGTACTCACTGGCTTGTCCCTAGCTATTGTCTTGGCCAGATTGCTTGCTTGGAGAGGAGTGTGGCGATGACAGCCTCGGGACCTAAGCAACGGTGATAGCAGCCTCGCGAAGATAGGAGTTAACCTGGTCAGCTGTTCCTGTGGGAAATGGAGTCCCATAGACCGTGGTGATCCACAAACCGCTTCCGCCCTCAACCACTAGAAACCATTTGATGTACTCATAGGCCACAATGGTCTTGTACTACATATTTTGCACTTTTGCTTGGTATTTCTGTAACAAGTTGGTGCCTCATCAGCTAACAGTAATCCTGGGGCTGGTGAGCACAACGGCCCTTTTCTGGAAATTAAAGCCCGGAAAACGACGATGAAGTAGCAGCATACACCACAAGAAGAAGCAGGACCACCCTACCTAAAGGACGTCCGTTCCACAGAAGAACTCCATTTGCGAAAAAGAAGGGCAAGAAGATTATGAACAGATAGCTAGCTAAGATCGACTGTATTTAAATCGTAGTCTTCATTTCTCAGTTGTATTTCATGGGCACTTTTTGATATCATGAATATTTTTAAATTTCATGTGCACTTTTTGAATTCATGAATATTTTTTCAAATTTGATGATATTTTTTCCTATTCAATATGATAAAATATTGAATATTCTTGAGGACACTCGATCTCGATCCCCCTCCATCTCGATCTCGATCCCCCCTCCATCTCGATCTCGATCCCACCCGCACCCTCCCCTGCTAGCTCCACCGCCGCCGACGACCCACCGCACCCTCCCCCGCTCCACCGCCGCTGCCGACGACCCCCCGCACCCTCCCATGCTCCACCACCGCCGACGAGCACCCCCGCACCCTCCCCCGCTCCCCGGTGAGCTCCGCCTCCTCTCCCCTCTTCATTTTTTAAAAAACAATAATAAAAAAGTGTAGACTACAATTGTTGTTAAACAACAATTATTACTGTTTTTATCAAAAAAATATTACCGTTTCATATTCATATTCATTTTCTAAAAAATTATTACATGCAACAAAAAAATTACTTATGGCGCACCTCTGGCTGGTGCGCCATTGCTATATATAAAAAAGATTACTAATGGCGCACCTCTTCCTGGTGCGCCATTGCTATGTAAAAAAAAGATTACTAATGGCGCACCTCTGCCTGGTGCGCCATTGCTATGTAAAAAAGATTACTAATGGCGCACCGACCGCGGGTGCGCCATTAGTAAGATTCCCCCCTAGCTAATTCCCTCTCTCTCACCAGATCCCCTTCGTCCCTCTCCCTCGCCCCCAAGCTAATCCCCCCTGCCCCGACCCACGCCGCCGCCGCCCCCGCGCCTCCGTCTCCGTCGCCGCCGCCGCCCCCGCGCCTCCGTCTCCGTCGCCGCCCCTGTGCCTCCTCGAGCCGA
>NC_041388.1:558467528-558492094 GCF_002162155.2 Triticum dicoccoides | reverse complement strand
GACGTCCTCCCGCCCAAGCGCCCCCTCCCCCCGTGGCCCCGCATGTGTCAACCTCGTGGTCGCCATTCAACACCGCGCGGCCTGCCCAGGAGGACCGCCATTGTCTTCCTCTTCGACTACGAGGACCCGTACGAGCTCGGACACCCGCTGATTTCCTCCACCTCGGCCACCATCGCCACCGCTCGACGCCGAATTCGCGCCGCCTCGACTAGCTCCGGCTACCCCGAGTTGCCCTCGACCTCCCCAATGAGCACCCAAGCCGCTTCCCCCTCTTCCCCCTCTTGATTTCCTTCTCATGTGTTCTAGGGTTAGGGGTTGGAGAATTTTGGACAAGAAAAGGGGTTGGAGAATCAAGTAGCTAGGGTTGGGGAATTAAGTAGCTAAGGAGATTATGTTTAGAGCATCAATGATTGGTGTTGATATAACTCTGGATAATTTTGATTTTATTCATGTTCTCAAGGAATTGGAATTATCCAGGGAACAAATTAGTAAGAAAACTGAACACTGTTTAGATATTCATGACTCGAATGGAAATGTCGCCTCCCTGTGTCTAAGTTGGCACGATACTGTAGTGGAAGAGGAGGAGAAATTTACTGTAGTTTCTAGAAGAAAGAAAAAGTCTCCTGCTAAGAGAAATGTCACTATTTCTTCTCTTACCTCCTCTTCTATACCTTGTACTAGAGGTCAGCAAAAGAATATCAGTTCTACTTTGCCCCCTAGTAGATCTGGATACTATTTCTGTTAGGAGATGGTGCTATATTAAGATGCATATATTGTGATGTTACGCAAATTGTATCATCTTGCCACTTAAGTCAGCCTTCCCTTTAAGCAGAAAATTCAGTTAGGAGCTACTGTTAGGAGCTATTGTCAAAAACTTGAGCTACTATCAAAAACTTGAGCTATTGTCAAAAAATTCAGTTAGGTACAGTTAGGAGCTACTGTCAAAAACTTGAGCTACTGTCAAAAAAATCAGTTAGGTACAGTTAGCATCATGTAAGAAAATGACCATAATGTGCCTTGATAATGATGTATTTTGTCATAAAAATATATAGTGGACTGCCATGATAATGACATGCTGCTAGTAGTTACTTCCACCATGAGTTTCATTAACAGCAAGTCAGTTTTGTTTATAGTTGAAAGTAAGTGTGTGGTTTGAAAATCAAACAGAAATGTTTTCTTAACTCAGAAGCCTGTTACTGCACCTGTACTGCACATTACAAAGTCTCCTAGTACTTAAGCCACCCAAGCTATGAGGCAAAAATTTCAGTTAACTGTTATGGACAATTGTCAATTTTCTGTAATGATGATGGAACATTACAAAGCATTGTACTCTAGTGTATATGAAGGATACAAAAAATTTAGCAACTTCTCTGATTTTATAAAGTTGTTCTTATATGGGTGAAACTTCACTTGTTTTTAGGCTAGTGCAGGGTGTTGCTTTATTCTGTCATCATTTGTAACTATGTCACAAATAAATTGTTCCTTCTTCTGTATTTGCAGTAATGATTGTTCATAAGCTGAGGCATGGATTAAGCTGTTTCGTTGCTGTACCATTATATCTGGATGATTTTTTGTTTGGTGACCTATTATATCTGGAATGGAAGCTCACATAAGTTGAGCTGATTTTTTTCCATATGAAAGCAGAGGACCATATGGTCTGTGGCTGGGTTTTGTCTCCGACCATTGTGTCGTGATGAATTTGCAGGTACCCCGAGAGGCCCTTGAGTTTGCCGGAATGTCGATTAACTTCCGTTCTGGCAAATTCGGGTACTCCATATGTCCTATTTTCAGCAAAGGTCATGCTGAAATTTTCCGTGAATTTTAGCATGACTTTGCTAAAAATAGGACATATGGGGTACTTGCGACTAATGCATGGGCCGGGGTATCGTAGTACTTAGTTAAGTAGGATCAACTGCCCCGCCATTCTTGCTGCATTAAACCATAGGTGGCAATAGAGCCAAGTGATTAGGCCTAACTTAGAATTCTCCTTAGCATCGATAAACCCTAGATGATAAACCCAACATAGGTGGCCATAGAGCCAAGTGATTAGTGCCAAGTGATTAGGCCCAACCTAGGGTGCCTCGGCATCGATGAACCCTAAATGATGAAAACTTAACTTGGCTTCTATAGGGTGCCTCGGTGTCGACGAGAACCTAAATGATGTACGCTTAGGCTTTTAGGGTGCCTCGGCGTCGACAAACCCTAAATGATAAAAGCTTAGCTTTTAGGATGCCTCGACATCGACAAACCCTAAATGATAAAACCTTGGATTTTAGGGTGCCTCGGTGTCGATAAGAACCTAAATGATGAAAGCTTAGGCTTTTAGGGTGCCTCAGCGTCGACAAACCCTAAATGATAAAAGCTTAGCTTTTAGGATGCCTCGGTGTCGACAAACCCTAAAAGATGTAGTTTTGAATTATGAACGTAGGATATGTCGTCGTCATCATCGGACGACGAAAGTTTCCCGGGGGAGTGCGACTGGTGCCACGACGATCGAGGTATGTGCGACATGCCTCACCTGGACGATGATCGGTGCTTCAGCATTAAGCTCGAGGAGACCTTCAAAGTTGAAACGGTACACAACGACGACAAGTGTAATTTTCATAATTAAGCATGACTTCAACTATTTTAACGTGTAATTTTCATCTTTTACAATTCGACTATTGCTTATCCCATGCCATGCAAGACGCTATGTCTTGGAGAGGATGGATTTTGAAGACCATGAAATTTCTGAAACAAAGAAAATTCACCTAAGGACTCATCACGATGTGGACTTTGAAGTAAATCTATATAATTCTGAGAGCGTAACCCATTTTGGTTGCAAAAATTGGGAAGCATTTTGCAAGATGTATGGTTTTGATGAGGGTATGCTTATCACCATGGATCTTGGTAATCCTGACATCAACCAAGACAATATGGACATTTAGGTCCTTGTTGATACGCCTCCAGTTCTACCGCTATGTGAGTTTCGCAAACATAGTTATTAGCTAATTTATATTGTTTATTTCAAAATAGTTGACAACTTATTTCCATTGACAACTTATTTTTATTGTTCAAAGAATGTGCGGGAGATGGTAGACAAAACCCACTACACCGATGGCTCCAAATTAACAACTTACAAGGAGAAAAATCATCTGGTCGGATTTTGTGCTGACATTGAGAATTACAATATCCACAATCAAACTCCTCAACATTATGGTAAATACGTGCCACTATTGCATGTGTTCAACTACGGTAACTACTATGGAGATACCCTGGTAAGATTTTTACTATTACGACATCCGTCCATCTTTTGCATACTTCTAAAACTAGTACGTCATTGCTAACTATGAAGTTATTACTATGTTTTTCAATAGATAATCCCAGAGAATTGTGTGCCTCATATGATGTATCAGAAAGGTAGTCTTAATGTTTTGAACATACAGCCAGGTCATCCTATGAATCTCAACTGTCCATACAAGATTTCTAAAAGAAGTGGAGACATGAAAATCAAAGGATGGAAAAAATGTATGGACAGTCGTAAGGAGCTTCTTGGAAGCAAAAGGAAGCGAATCTCAAGAATTGGAGACAGGATGTTCTCCATTCTCCATAATGGAGAGTCAGGGTCTATATTGTTTTATGCTATTTTAGCTTAAATAGGGTATTTAGGTCCTGCCTAATACTGATAATCATGTGCTAAGAACAATTAAGTAGGGTTGGTTCGATGACTATCAAGATGATGATCGTATGACTTGTTATGAATAACGAGTAGAAGTTGTATGATGATGATTAGTAGGACTTGTTAGGATTAGTATTACTTCCAACAAACTCGATACTCGCGGTCTTGTAATGTTTTATCTTTGTTCGGACTTTTGAATTCGGAGACTAATATGATGAATTGTATTCGGAGACTAATCTTCTATTGTATTCGATGAATCTGCTGTTGCGGTGTGCTACAGTCTATATTCTATCAAATAATATATTTTGTAATGTGTGCAAAAATCAGAAAAGTAAAAAAAACCTAATATTCATACTAATGGCGCATCACTACAGAGTGCGCCATTAGTATGCCAAGTATACTAATGGCGCATCCATCTGCAGTGCGCCATTAGTGTGCCAAAGCACATGGTTAAATATGGCCCTGGGAGACATACTAATGGCGCATGGTGTTATATACTAATGGCGCACTAGGTGGTGCGCCATTAGTATACCAGATACTAATGGCGCACCAGTGGTGCGCCATTAGTAATAAATACTAGTGGCGTGATACTAATGGCGCACCAGTGATGTGCCATTAGTAGACAAAACTGGTGTGCCATTAGTAGGCCTTTTCCTAGTAGTGCGGACTCGAGCACCCAACCAAAAGTTACCCAAAGCGCAGGTTGCTACCCCAACTTGAGGAGGAAGCATTAAAGCCTACACCACCAGCGTATGATGCGGCTGACCGGCCACCTCGTGGTTGAGACAAAGCGGCATATCAGCCCGAAGTCCAGACCGCACCCTGTCGCTAGTCAAACAAAAATACCAAGGCCCGGGGTAACACGCAGCACCTGCGAGAAGTTTTGGAAAACAAATCGGGACATAAAAGATCGATCTACGGATCACGGGGGCGCGCCCCAACGCGCGACGACAACCATCAGGACGGATATACTAAAAGAAAATCCGACCGGGCCGAACACAGCAGACAAGACTCATATGCACTACGTCGTGATATAGCCCGGCACAGACACGCCGCACACCCCCTATGCTTCACTGATGAAGTAATGAATCATGAATTCTCAGAAGGTTTAAACCCGTAAACATTGAATCATATGACGGCACCACAGACCCCGCGGTATGGATAGAGGATTTCTTCCTTCACATTCACATGGCCCACGGGGATAAACTAGACGCCATCAAGTATCTCCCACTAAAGCTCAAAGGGCCGGCTCGGCATTGGCTGAATAGCTTGCCGGCAAACTCCATCGGAAGCTGGGAGAACCTGGCAGACGCATTCTTGGACAACTTCCAGGGCACTTATGTGCTGCCACCGGATGCTGACGATTTAAGTCACATAACACAGCAGCTCGGCGAGTCAGCCAGGAAATTCTGGACTTGGTTCCTAATTAAAAAGAACCAAATTGTCAACTGTCCGGATGCCGAAGCCCTAGCGGCCTTTAAACATAACATTCACGACGAGTGGCTCGCCCGACATCTCGGCCAAGAGAAGCCAAAATCCATGGCAGCCCTCACAACACTCATGACCCGCTTTTGCGCGGGCGAAGATAGCTGGTTGGCCCATAGCAACAACACAACAAGCAACCCTGGCACATCAGAAGCCAGAGATAGCAACGGCAAACCCTGGCGCAACAAACACAAGCACCGCAAAAATGGTGGAAACGCCGAAGATACGACAGTCTATGCCGAATTTAAGGGCTCTACGTCCAGCCAGCGGGACGGGCCACGCACAAATGACAATTAGGGTCCGTCCAGTCTGGACCGCATACTCGACCGCCCATGCCAAATTCATGGCACCCTAGGAACACCAGCCAATCATACCAACAAAGAATGCTGGGTCTTCAAACAAGCCAGTAGGTCAGGTGCCAAAAACAAAGATAAGGGGTCTCAAAGCAATGATGGCGACGAGGAGCCCAGATCACCGAGTACAGGAGGGCGAAAGAAATTTTTCCCGCAAATCCAAACAGTGAACGTGGTAAACGGCACCTACATTCCCAACCCGGACTGGACGCACACCCTTAGGGATGTCGACTTAATGGAACCAGTCGTCCCACAATTTAAACCAGGGCCGATCGCCTTCAACCGCACGGATCATCCGGTTAATACTAATCAGGGCAATCCAGCCGCAGTAGTCCTCGACCCAATAATTGACTGGTTCCACCTCACGCGAGTCCTTATGGACGGAGGTAGCAGTCTAAACCTGCTTTACGAGGACATAGTGCGCAAGATGGGCATCGATCATTCGGTGATCAAGCCCACTAAAACCACCTTCAGCAGTATTATACCAGGTGTGAGGCATGCTGTACAGGCTCCATCGCCCTTGAGGTAGTCTTTGGATCACCAAACAATTACTGTGCCGAAGAGTTAAACTTCGACATCGTCCCCTTTCGCAGTGATTATCAGGCACTGCTCGGACGAACCGCGTTCGCTCGATTCAACGCAGTACAACATTATGCCTACCGTAAGCTCAAGATGCCCGGTCCGCGCGGCGTCATCACGGTTAATGGCAAGGCCGAATTTTCCCTCGGTACCAAGGAGTATACCGCTGCTTTAACAGCAGAAGCTACAAGTAGCACCTTGCAGCCGAACCTCGAGTCAATGGCCTGACTCCCGGACACCGCTAAAGAACTTCGAAATACTTCGTGGCAGGATAGCCCGGCTCATCCAGAGCTCAATTAAATACTCCGGCGAAAGCCAGGACAGGCCACATACCGCGGCTCAACCTCTCTGCGGCACACAAGCATTTCTTACATTTTATTTGCAGGTTTAACTTTGCGCAGACCAGTACCGGCGATATGGAAGCAGCTCAAACATGCAAGGGAATCCTTGGATATTCCCCGCGATGACCATCCAGCTATACTCCTGTAGCGACCCGACCTCAAACGGTTAAGCCTCTGTGTATCCGTGCCATCCCTGGATCGGTATGCTGGCACACATAGTACATCAATGTATATATCAAAGTGCAATCACATGTATAAATAATGTAAAACTGATATATACCTCATAAGTCCCAGCAGAAACAAACATAAGGGTGTGGAGTCCATCAACGCCAACGGCAAGTTGAGTGTAGACCGTAACCCTACAACGTAACTCTTACTCGTCGTAGAAAATTCCTGCAACATAAGATGTTGCAGCCCTGTAGGTCAGTACATTGAATGTACTGGCAAGTCACATCATAAGAATAATGAACCTATTTGTACATGCAATTTGGCTGGTGGAAAGCTCTAAGTTTAGTTTTTGCATAAAGCTAGTTTTTCCCTAGAATAAAAGATATTATTCTACCACTACTGTAAAGCATAGGATGAGTTGGTAAACCCAACTCGATACATTCCAAAAGTTTCATTTAAAACCCAACCGTTTAATTAAGAGTGATGAGATCTCCTAGCATTTCCACTACTAGATGCTCAAGTTGTCCGTAACCAGGGACACGGCTAATCGATTAGGTTTTAACACTCTGCAGAGGTTTGTGCACTTTTCCCCACAATACTCGATCGCCTCCCTTGAAGTTCTCGTACTTCCTAGCATTTGAGAACAGGATGACCGAGACATAGTCTTTCGAAAATGTTCCCCCTTAACCCACGGATAGGCCGGTACACCTACATCATTCTACATCTGCTAGCCCATCCCGGAAGGGGTCACACTAACTACTCAACTATGCCAGAGCCCATATTGTCTTGTGGCTGCACACGTCAGCTTCTAGACATGAGAATATGATTGATCTCTTTGAGCCTGGGTGGCCGACCACTAGTGGTGCACCACCATGGACTAACCATGCATGCTCCCACTGTACTTCACCACCATTCAAACAAAATACCGCCCAGATAGTTCATTTACAAGTCTTGGTCCTGATTACTACTTTGTCACTCATGTCTCGCCATGTTCGCTTCCCAAACCACGTCTACATTTAGCGAGGCAAAAATAAACTTACACGGTGGTGACAATGATGTATATACCAGACCTACCTCAAATGAACTACTAGGTATCGGCATAGCCATCTGGCAACAATAAATCCTACCATGCAATCCTACCTCAAAAGGACTAAGTGCATAATATAAACATAGGTAATTGGAAGAATGGTCAAATGTGAACTTGCCTGGTAATAGTTGATGAAGATTATATCGCTCTCAGAATTTACTTAATAGAAATATTCGTCACTCTCCAATGAAAATCTATAAAGTCAAACATTGCACTCACATAAGCAATCATTTTAGAGTACCAAGAAGAACATGCAAAGTAAAAGTCTTGGAAAAACCAAATGAACATACAACACACTTAACTATCACAAAATATTCTAAGTGCAACACAACATAGGCATGGGGTTCAGAATTTGTGATGTGAAGCATAGTGCATACAAGGATACGAGTAAAACTACTATGGACAGATCGTAAGTGTGTGAAAATTAGTGTGATAATGGTCCAGGTGATAAGGTTTGGCTACGGTGACAAAACGCAAAAAGAATTGACTTAATCGGAGCTACGGTTTAGGAGATATGAGTAGTTGAAGTTTGAATTCATACCTGAATAAATTCAAATTGTAAATTGGCCAAAAGTTTCAGAGTTGGTTCCCTGGGTAAAGCTATTTGATACGAACATTTTGCCACTAGTTTCATCTAATTTGGACTTACGGTTGAAAAGATACAACCATTCGAAGTTTAGGGGCTAAACTGAAATTTATAGGGACCTAACCATGAAAGAATTAACTACGAACAGGCCCTGGCCACGTGGCGGCTTGCGGGTGGCTGAGCAACGTTCGCTGTGGAAGCCTATACGGCGAACAGTCCCTATATAAGTAAAACAGCGGCGACGGCTAATTAAAACAAAAACCGATCGTTTTTTTAATAAAACCCGCGGTTTAAGGAATCTCGGTTAATTGATCTAATACTAAACCAATAACAAAAGAATAAAAGAAAACTAAACGAACCGGGGGGTTTGCATTACAGAAGCGACAACGACGAGCAGGAGACGGCGGTGTAGGCGTCGGGCGTCGGGCGGCGGACAGGGCGGCGGCTCCGGCGGTCCTCAGCAGCGGCGAAGGGGTCGGGGAGGTCGGGCGCAGCGTGGGCGGCGTGCTGGTGGGGTCAACGGGCGGCAGGGTGGCCAGCGACGAGCGGAGGTTGGTGGCAGAGCTCCGGTGCTCCGGCGACAGCGCGGCATGTCGGGGCGGCGTCTCCGACGACCTAGAAGGCAAAAGAAGGTGTCAAATCGACGCGTGCGGACCCGGGCAACAAAAAGAAGTAGTCGGTGGAGGCCGGGGTGGCTCACGGGCGGTGAGCTCCTCCGATGAAATAGCACGGCTCCGCCGAGATCCAAGTGGCTACGGCGAGCGATGCGAGGGGCGTGGTGCCGAACGGATTGGCTGAACGGAGAGGGGGGTTGAGGGCTTCTTATAGGCGCGGAGAGAGGCTCGGGGTCGCGGCGGATAATGCTTATCCCGAGAGGGATGCGGCCGGCGGGTTCGGGAGCATGGCGCGTGCTCATCCCGAGCAGTGCGGGAGGTTGGGGACGAGCTGGGGAGTGGGGTCCACCTGGCAGCGGGAGGGGCTGAAGCGAGTGAGGGAAGAGGGGCGCGGGCGAGCGCGGGCGGCCTGGGGCGCTGCTGGGCCGGCTCGGTGCGCTAGCTGGCTCTTGGGCCGAAGACCATGGGCCGGCTGGCGGGCGTGTGCTTGTGTGTGTGTGTGTGTGTGTTTTGTTTTTTCAGAAAGGAGACTCCAACAGAAGGAAATTAAACAAAAATTCTACATAGGCATATTATATACCAAAATGTTCATAACAATACCAAGAATAAGATGAACGATTTTTCAAGATCAACTAAATTCCATAAAAATTCATAAAAGTCAAATAGTGCTACTATTGCATTTAAAATCAATAAAAATCATTTTTTAAATAGAAAAATGATTTCAAATTTATTTTCTCCTAATTTTCCATTGAAGGGAATCATTTTACCCTTATTTCCATTTATTTTTTTTTTGGATAAAAATAATTTGAATTAAAACTAATTAAATAACTTCCAAGAGGATTTGAATTTGGAATTTCAAACAACTTCGAATGGAAAATGAGTTTCAAATAACTTCAAAGTGACTTCCAAATAATTTCTTTGAAACTTCCAACTCTCTTTCTTCAAATATGTAGAAGTCATTTTATGAACTCATGGAGTTGCTTAAAGTTTCTAAATTTGAAATATTTCAAATGGAATTTAAATCATTTTCAAACCCCTTTCATTTCTTTACATGGAAGAAGTCATATTATCTTCACTCTAGGGTTTTGTAATGAAATGAATTTGAATTCATGGAGATCAAGAAAAATGCAAGATGAATGTTTTGGGAACGTCCTTTTATTCCCTCTCATGCAACTTCCAAAAGTTTCAATTTCCACTCAATTTCACACAATCAATCACACAACAATCAATCAAACAATCATAGTTATTTATTTAATATAACATTCCAAAATTTAGAATTTTGGGATGTTACAAACTACCACCCTTAAAATGAATCTCGTCCTCGAGATTCGGAGAGGCTAAAAAGAAGGTTAGGTTTGGGGGGTCTCCTTGAAAATCCATTCATCAACACAAGGTCTGGGGTGCTACCACCCCTAGAAGCATGGTTACGGTTCCAACAAAACTCATGTACTCCATCCTTGGTGTTAACGGCGTCGGTCTTCTTATATTCTCCGGGATAACTCCTTCACTTGTGCTCTTCCGGTAAGGGCATGGCCTTTTCCTCAAAATCTGGAGTGCTTGCATCAAATAAGATCCTTCTCAGTCTGGGTCTTCTTTGCTGTCAGGTCGTCGCCAGTGCTAAACAACAATCGAAAACCTCATGGTGGTCGACAATTTTTTTGTTTCTCCTGCAGGAAATGGGTCTGGGTTGAACCTCACCGCATAACCTACGATTAGCAATAGGCGCCTGTACAGGGTTTCCATCGTCCTGCCATTCTAAGGTTTTTTGGCTTATCGTGTCGACGCTATTCTAGGGTTTTAAGGCTCTATGATTTCCATCAACATATGATAGCTCATGATAGAAGTCTTCGGTATGGGGGCCAATCCATCCCGTACTTGAATAATTACCACATACACAGATAGTGAATCACGTATTCTAACACTTGGGCATCCTCACAAGCATTGCAGAACTTCTCTTCTCCATGATCTAGGTCCAGATAAATCCATTGGTTCTGCAAGCCAAACAAAACCTCTATCGTTTCTTCACAGCTCTCGGGTTTACGTAACCTCCTATGGAACGTCTCCTGATGATCTCACAGCTTCTCCCAGAATTCTTTTCTTCAACAAGATTGTGCTTGTTTCCTTATCAAATCCTAGGTCATGTGGGTTATGTCCCACTTCAACACTTGTATAACTTTAACTCATCCTTGGAGCTACTATTGTTCCATATTCCAACATTACATCTCCTTTAAATCCAATATCACTTCATTCCTGCCTACTCTTGGGGTAACCATCATAACTAAAACAAAACTCTAACTCATTTGTCCAAACTCCAACTTTATATGGAGCAACATTTTCCTTTCCATCGGTCAATTGTTCACATAGACAAGTATCGCCAAAAAAATGCACTGGTTCATCCATAATTCATATTCTCTTTGTATAAAATCCTTTATTACATCCTTAACCACTATTCAAAACTCAAATTTCAAAATTACTCTATTACAAAAGCTGCCATCCACATAGTTTGGTATGGTCAAGCATTACTTCCATCTTTATTCATTTGCCCTTCTTGAAGTTACTTCTGTCCCACTAGAATTGTGTGATGTGTTCCTTCAAATCATCGGTGTTTTGCTTCATTGTGGTGGCCATGAGCTTCATCTCCATCATCTCGGCATGGACCTCTCTCAGGTATTCCTGAGTGTGACGGAGTCTTGCTTCTAGTATTTCTCCAATCTGACGTATGGCTTCCATAGCAGCTTCACGAACAGATTCAAAGAATGTTGCTCGTGGTACTCGAGAAATGAAAAAGTATTGTCCCATAGTCTTTGGGCAAACTCCTTTCACACGTTGGAGGTGTACCTCCACGTACCAAAGTTCAACTCCATTCTCCATGAAAGGATAACCCTTGTAGACTGCATCTCATTCAAGATGAATATGCTTCATCATGTCCTTCAGGATTTTTGGGTAATCCTGATCACTAGTCAGGGTCATGATCGTTTCCGGGCCCTTGAGAAAAGACTCGTAAAGGGTTTTCATCTGCAGGTATAAGATAGAAGGGGTACTCGGGATACTTTATGTATTTCCTTGGGTGAAAAGTGATTGTTTTCTGGAAAAAGTTTGGGGTCAGCTTGTCCATGGGTTCAAGGTTTTAGTCCAGGTGAGATAATGAGAGAGGCACTCACATTCAACAAACAACTCATAATATTTCATATGAGATTCCAAACACCTCAACTTTTATTGCTTTACGAACTATTACAATTTCTATTTCGTAACTCAACTCAACATCCCCAACGAAAATACAAGTGTGTTCCAACTTTATTACATGCTTTATTCCAATATCAATATCTCAACTAATCTACTCAAGCTCTCCTCGGGTCTGAACATTCTCTGGCAAAATGTCCTACTCCTTTGCAGCATAAACAAATGACTTCAGATAAATCCAGGGGCTTCCTGGTGGTTATCTTTGCTCCTTGGGTTCTTGGCTTCCTTGATGGGCATTTGCTAGCATAATGACCTAAATCCTTGCACCTGTAACAAGTGATTTGACTCAGGTCCTTCTCTGCAGAAATTGGGTTGTTCTGGGGATACATGCTCTTTCTCTTCCTCGACTTCTTCGTTCCGATCAATTCTTCTATCTCATGTCAATCAAACTCCACTTCTTCTATCGGGAAGTCTCCTAGATACTCTTGGTTTTCCTTCATGCAATATAGTGAAAAATGTCCTTCTTCTCCACATGAATAGCAAGCATTGGAGTAAAATCGGTTTAGGCTTTCTCCATCAGGGTCGTCAACATCTTCTTTCATCACCGGTTTTCTTAAACTTTCCCTGAGGGCTTCTTTCACTCCTTCCTTCCGCTGCTTGGTAATTCCTTGTACCTTGGGATAAATATGACACTGGGCAGGGTAGTGCGTAGTTCCTTCACACAAGAAACAAGTAACCTTCATGGTTGGACATTCTTCAGCTTGGTGATTTCCTTCACAATGAGGGCATCCATCCTTGTGTTCTTCATGGGTATGTCCTATCTCACCACAAATCTTGCATGCACAAGGTTTCTTCATTTTATTGTCGTAGGGCTTCTGAATGAGACGAGACCTCAGCAAAGTCATCTTGAATTCCTCCCAAGTTTTTGGTCCGTTACATCCTTGTATGGCCTGATGCATTTTCCACCAGGTTGTAGCACTTTTTGTAAAGTACTGAAGAGCGTATTGAACCTCATACTTCCTTGCAACCAAATTGCTCCTGAAATGATTCTCCATGCTTTGAATCCATAGCTCTGCCTCCAACTGAGTGATCGGTTCAGAGAATGCAAGTCCATCTTCATTCATCATCTATTGGGTCCAAGGGTTTCGGGATGAGATAAGAGGGATACACACAATACACACAATATAGTTTTGAAAATAAGTTTTATTTGTGGCTGTTAGGAAAAACATCAAACAATGACATCTCACAAACATCGCATCTAACGTAAGTATACAACAGGGGTTTGGTCCTCTAAAGTTCATATAAATCTTGGAATTCTTCCCTGTCTTCAAATTCTTCAATTCTTCGGAGGCTTCGACTATTGTAGCTTCAACTCTCCTAGTGTATGATGAAGTCTGATATCTTGTCGTTCTCGGAGTGGCTTCAGTTCATCCTCTGTGTGGTCCAAAGGGAACGGGGTTTTTCTAACTAAAAGGGATTTGATAAAGCTCAGAAAAGAAGAGAGATAAAGGACCTTTTTCAAAATAAAATTTAAGAGAAATCCTTTCCTAAGGGCTTTCTAGTTTCTAGGGTCACGTCCTACAGTCAACATGTGCTCTGGTACCATCTCTATAGAGACCCGACCTCAAACGGTCAAGCCTCTGTGTATCCGTGCCATCCCTGGATCGGTATGCTGGCACACACAGTACATCAATGAATATATCAAAGTGCAATCACGTGTATAAATAACATAAAACTAATATATACCTCATAAGTCTCAGCGGAAACAAACATAAGGGTGTGGAGTCCATCAACGCCAACGGCAAGTTGAGCGTAGACCGTAACCCTACAACGTAACTCTTACTCGTCGTAGAAAATTCCTGCAACATAAGACGTTGCAGCCCTGTAGGTCAGTACATTGAATGTACTGGCAAGTCACATCATAAGAATAATGAACCTATTTGTACATGCAATTTGGCTGGTGGAAAGCTCTAAGTTTAGTTTTTGCATAAAGCTAGTTTTTCCCTAGAATAAAAGATATTATTCAACCACTACTGTAAAGCATAGGATGAGTTGGTAAACCCAACTCAATACATTCCCAAAGTATCATTTAAAACCCAACCGTTTAATTAAGAGTGATGAGATCTCCCAGCATTTCCACTACTAGATGCTCAAGTTGTCTATAACCGGGGACACGGCTAATCGATTAGGTTTTAACACTCTGCAGAGGTTTGCGCACTTTTCCCCACAAGACTCGATCGCCTCCCTTGAAGTTCTCGCACTGCCTGGCATTTCAGAACAGGATGACTGAGACATAGTCTATCGAAAATGTTCCCCCTTAACCCACGGATAGGCCGGTACACCTACATCATTCTACATCTCCTAGCCCATCCCGGAAGGGGTCACACTAACTACTCAACTATGTCAGAGCCCATATTAGCTTGTGGCTGCACACGTAAGCTTCTAGACATGAGAATACGATTGATCTCTTTGAGCCTGGACGGCCGACCACTAGTGGTGCAATACCATGGACTAACGATGCATGCTCCCACTGTACTTCGCCACCATTCAAACCAAATACTGCCCAGGTAGTTCATTTACAAGTATTGGTCTTGATTACTACTTTGTCACTCATGTCTCGCCATGTTCGCTTCCCAAACCACGTCTACATTTAGCGAGGCAAAAATAAACTTACACGGTGGTGACAATGATGTATATACCAGACCTACCTCAAATGAACTACTAGGTATCGGCATAGCCATCTGGCAACAATAAATCCTACCATGCAATCCTACCTCAAAAGGACTAAGTGCATAATATAAACATAGGTAATTGGAAGAATGGTCAAATGTGAACTTGCCTGGTAATAGTTGATGAAGATTATATCGCTGCCAGAATTTACTTAATAGAACTATTCGTCAATCTCTGATGAAAATCTATAAAGTAAAACATTGCACTCACATAAGCAATCATTTTAGAGAACCAAGAAGAACATGCAAAGTAAAAGTCTTGGAAAAACCAAATGAACATACAACACACTTAACTATCACAAAATATTCTAAGTGCAACACAACATAGACATGGGGTTCAGAATTTGTGATGTGAAGCATAGTGCATACAAGGCATACGAGTAAAACTACTATGGACAGATCCTAAGTGTGTGAAAATTAGTGTGATAATGGTCCAGGTGATAGGGTTTGGATACGGTGACAAAACGCAAAAAGGATCGACTTAATCGGAGCTACGGTTTAGGAGATATGGACAGTTGAAGTTTGAATTCAAACCTGAATAAATTCAAATTTGAAATTGGCCAAAAGTTTTCAAAGTTGGTTCTCTCGACAAAGCTATTCGATACGAACATTTTGCCGCTGGTTTCATCTAATTTGGACTTACAGTTGAAAAGATACAACCATTCGAAGTTTAGGGGCTAAACTGAAATTTGCATGGACCTAACCGTGAAAGAAATAACTACGAACAGGCCCTGGCCATGTGGCGGCTTGCGGGTGGCTGAGCAACGTTCGCCGTGGAAGCCTATATGGAGAACTGTCGCTATATAAGTAAAACAGCAGCGGCGACTAAATTAAACAAAAATCGATCGGTTTTTTCAATAAAATCCGCGGTTTAAGGAAACCTCGGTTAACCGATCTAATACTAAACCAATAACACAAGAATAAAAGAAAACTAAACAAACCGGGGGCGTTTGCATTACTGAAGAGACGACGACGAGTAGGAGACGGCGGCGCAGGCGTCGGGCGTCGGGCGGCGGACAGGGCGGCGGCTCCGGCGGTCCTCAGCAGCGGCGAAGGGGTCGAGGAGGTCAGGCGTGGCGTGGGCGGCGTGGTGGTGGGGTCGGCGGGCGGCGGGCTGGCCAGCGACGAGCGAAGGTTGGCGGCGGAGCTCCGGTGCTCCGGCGAGAGCGCGGCGTGTCGGGGCGGCGGCTCCGGCGACCTAGAAAGCAAAAGAAGGTGTCAAATCGACGTGTGCGGACCCGGGCAACAAAAAGAAGTAGTCGGTGGAGGCCGGGGTGGCTCACGGGCGGTGAACTCCTCCGATGAAATAGCACGGCTCCGCTGAGATCCAAGTGGCTACAACGAGCGATGCGAGGGGCGTGGTGACAAACGGATTGGCTGAACGGAGAGAGGGGATCGAGGGCTTCTTATAGGCGCGGAGAGAGGCTCGGGGTCGTGGCGGATAATGCTTATCCCGAGCAGTGCGGGAGGTTGGGGACGATCTGGGGACTGGGGCCCACCTGGCAGCGGGAGGGGATGAAGCGAGCAAGGGAAGAGGGGTGCGGGCGAGCGCGGGCGGCCTGGGGCGCTGCTGGGCCGGCTCGGTGCGCTGGCTGGCTCTTGGGCCGAAGACCATGGGCCGGCTAGCTGGCGTGTGTGTGTGTGTGTGTTATTTGTTTTTTTCAGAAAGGAGACTCCAACAGAAGGAAATTAAAAAAAATTCTACATAGGCATATTATATACCAAAATGTTCATAACAATACCAAGAATAAGATGAACTATTTTTCAAGATCAACTAAATTCCACAAAATTTCATAAAAGTCAAACAGTGCTACTATTGCATTTAAAATCAATAAAAATCATTTTTAAAATAGCAAAATGATTTCAAATTTCTTTTCTCCTAATTTTCCATTGATGGGAATCATTTTACCCTTATTTCCATTTATTTATTTTTAGGAGAAAAATAATTTTAATTAAAACTAAATAACTTCCAAGAGGATTTGAATTTGGAATTTCAAACACCTTCGAATGGAAAATGAGTTTCAAATAACTTCAAAGTGACTTCCAAATCATTTCTTTGAAACATCCAACTCTCTTTCTTCAAATATGAAGAAGTCATTTTATGAACTCATGGAGTTGCTTAAAGTTTCTAAATTTGAAATATTACAAATGGAATTCAAATCATTTTCAAACCACTTTTCATTTATTTAAATGGAAGAAGTCATATTATCTTCACTCTAGGGTTTTGTAATGAAAGGAATTTGAATTCATGGAGATCAAGTAAAATGCAAGATGAAAGTTTTGGGAACGTCCTTTTATTCCCTCTCATGCAACTTCCAAAGGTTTCAATTTACACTCAATTTCACACAATCAATCACACAACAAGCAATCAAACAATCATAGTTATTTATTTAATATAACATTCCAAAATTTAGAATTTTGGGATGTTACAACTCCGGATCCGCACACAGCTCCTTCCCCTGGTCTCAGTAGGTTCCACAGTCATATTTCTTTTTTACCACATTACCTGTACTCACACGCATCGATGTACTATTCAAACACAACATGTGGATTTATATAATGTTTATCTGCTGTTATTTCTTATTGAAATTCTTGTATCAAGTGGCATCTGTACACCGTGATATGCTTTAAATATGCCATGGGCTTCGTTTTACCCATAATAGGGCAATAAAGTCCGAACACCTTCATGGAAGTTCGGCACCCCGAACTTATAGCATTATATGCATCAGCTCCGATACATGTCTTGGGTCAAATGTTGGGTTTTCCTGGCTCCCATGTTTTGCTGCCTTACGTTCCGCTATATCGGCTAAGGCAGCACAGGGAGAACTACTGCGATTGTGTCCCTGTTCTTCCGGACGAGCACCTTAGTAGAGAAAGCCGAAAACTGACTGTCATGATACGGCGAGAGCTAGTCAACTGTTCAAGAGGTTGTAATATCTTTAAGGATTTCTCCCGCATAATGCCATAACAATGCAGCATGCGATGGATCAGCTTTTCTTTCGATCAGGTGCTTATATAGCCCCTCATACGGTCTTCCGAACACCAGGGGCTGCACCTACCTTCCTTTTATAAAGCTCCTATGGCTAAGTGAGATTGATAAAGCCTTATAGTCCGATTGCCTGGTTCGTTGTGCTGAACACCTCCTTCGAAGGACCCAAAAATGGGATAAAGAGTGATCAGGTTTATCCTGAACACCCCCGTACTTCCTATGTGGGGGCAGAAGCCGACGACTGGCCAACTCTCAGGTTTAATATATAAAATGGCCGCACATGAGGATAAACTTTTATATAACAGGAAATAAATAATAGAAATGACCTTGTTCAACATTACAAAGGACAACAAGATTGTATTCATGGAAATATAATATCCTTGGTGCATTGCTCCGCCGCTAGGCAGGATCCTTTTAGGACACTTTCATAATATAATTCGGGCTTGCGGTGCTCCTTCCCTTCTGGCGGTCCCTCGGTCATCAGCTTTTCAGCATCCATCTTCCCCCAGTGCACCTTTGCACGGGCAAAGGCCATTCGCGCACCCTCTATACAGACCGACCGCTTGATGACGTCAAGTCGAGGGCAGGCACTCACAAGCCGCTTCACGAGCCCGAAGTAGCTCCGTAGAATCGGCTCGGTAGGCCATAGCCGGATAATCAAATCCTTCAAGGCTAGTTCAGCCGCCCTATGCTGTTCGATCAACTGTTTCAGTTGGTCGGCAAAAGGCAACGGATAATTCGGTGCCAGATAGTGCGACCAGAAGAGCCTATCCGTAGTGTTCCTTTCTTCGACTCAGTAGAATTGGGCGGCATCCGATATGCTGCGGCGCAGTTTCATAAATACCCTTGGAGAAATCTGAACTCAAAATTAGATACATGACTTTCTCCTCAAATACTTGCTTTACATGGAAAAAAACCTTACCCGCCATGATGGTCCTCGCCTCTTGGATCTCCTGCAGTGCGCCTTGGGTTTCCCCCTGGGCATCGCACGCGGCCTGATGATCCCTGGCGAGTTCAGATTCTTTCTCCATTAAACTTTGCTCCAAGGTCGCGCATTTCTTCACAGACTCTTGAAGCTCCTGCTCAGCTTTAATAACCCTGGCCTCGTGCTTCTCACGAAGAGCCTGCTCTGCGGCTGCCTTTTCATCGGCCTCGGCAACAGCCCTCTTTAGAGCCTCGACTTCGGTCATCGCCCCTGGCACAAATAATGGAACATATGTTATCATACTAAGAATTTGTTCGCACTAAACGCGAACAAGGCTTGCGCATACCTTTTTTATCCTCCAACTGCCTTTTCAAATGGCTAAGTTCTTCTTCGGCCCGCTCCAGACTTCATTCAGTCCAGAAACCTCCACAGCATGAGAGGCAGCAGCCGCTGTAGACGCCTTCTTATAAAAGAAGAGAGATAGATGTCATCAAGTGAGTCTTCCTACGAAACTAAAATTGATCCTCTGTCCGGTACTTTCTTGACCGAACAGTGTATCAGGGGCTACTATCCATACTATGACACTCTTCGAAACCTCATAAAACATACCTCAAAGCCTCTTATAAGGCTGATACAGGCTTCATTCAGTCCACTCTCAGCAGACTGAATCTCTTTAATCACCGCACCCATCAGGGCACGGAGTTCATCGACGATGGAGGCATTCTTCAGCGCCGCCAACAAGACATCCGGCACCTCTGGATGGGCAGAGATTGCCGGTGGAATAGGCATGCCCCCTCCAGGCGAGGGAGGCCTCCTGCTTGATTCTGGAGCCGTATTGGTCTCCGGAATTGCGTCCGGCTGGGAGCCGAATTCAAGATGGCTCCCGCCGTCGACTTCCACGGGAATCTTCTCCCCCATGTCTCTGGCCCCCGAAGTTTGACCTCCAGGCACCGCTTTCACGATATCCCCACCTCCTTGGCCGGGGTCCCTCTGGGACAAAGCCTCGGTGTTATGCACATATTTGGGGGAAGGGGCCATCGGGGGCGTCCCGCTCTATACAGCATCCGAGCTCAGCGAATCCTCTGATGAAGATCGTTCGGTGCGGGACCTTGCCGAACTACATAAAATATAGCTCAGGTTAAAATATTATGCCATGATGAGTTTGGACGCATAAGCGTGTTCCGATCATATACTCACGAATTCACCAGGGGATGGGCCCTGGGATCCCAGCCGGGCTGCTGTCAGTGGCGGCAGTGCACTCTTCTGGAAGAGGAGCTTTTCCCCTTTTAGGCGACTCGGCCTCCAAGTGTATGGAGGCCGCCCTCTTCTTTCTTCCCCCCGCTGGGGATTTGTCTTCCTCCCCCTCCTTGTCCTCTTCGAAGGCAGAACGGACGTTGGAGCCTTCGGATATTGTGTCCGAAGTGCCGCGGTGAAGAAGCCCGCACTGGGTCTTTTTGGCCTCCTTCTCGGCCTTCTTCTTCGGCGCCTTGTACGGGCTGGGACCAACATCTTCGTCAGAAGTGGGCTGGCCGGTTCTTCGGGCAACGGGGCCGGACAGTGGATCCGCCCCGCCTTCTTCGTCCAGCCCTAGGGGAGTTGAGGAAAACACATTGAGCATTTCCCTTGGGTTATGCGGGTTAAACACGTAAAAACTTACCGAGCTTGCAGGGCGGGACAATTGATACACGTGGTCCTCGGCCGAGTCCAGCCATAATTTGCCGGACTTGATAAGCACCTTCCAGATGTCTTCACGCGAGGAGCCAAAGAGCTTTCGCACGGTCTGGTGCTTGGCCGGATTGAATTCCCAGAGATTGCAAGTCCGGTGCTGACAAGGCAGGATCTGGCGTACTAACATCACCTGGACTACATTGACAAGTTCGATTTTCTTGTCTTCCATATCTTTAACGCGCGTCTGGAGCATAGACAGTTCATCGGACGAAGACCAGCTCAGGCCCTTCTTTGGCTAGGACGTAAGGGCAGAGGGGCTCCGGATCGAATCTCTGGAGAAGTGGCCCATTCCGTGCCGCGTGGCTCAGTAATGCAAAACCACTATTGTTGCCACTCTTTGACGGAATCATTAAAGGCACCTGTTGGCCACGTGACGTTGGGCATCTTGCTCACCATGGTGCCCCCTCACTCGGCGTGCTCGCCGCGCACCACCTTGGGCTTCACATTAAAGATCTTCAGCCATAAGCCGAAGTGTGGCGAGATGCGGAGAAATGCCTCACACACGACGATGAATGTCGAGATGTTGAGGAAGTTATTGGGGGATAGATCATGAAAATCGATCCCGTAATAATACATGATGCCGTGAACGAACGGGTGGAGGGGAAACCCTAGCCCATGGAAAAAGTGAGGGACGAATACAACCCTCTCTTGGGGTTCCGGAGTGGGAACGATCTGTCCCGCCATTGGGAGACGGTGGCCAATTTTTTGGCCAATTACCCTACCTCCCGAAGCTTTTTGATATGCTTCTCGTGGACGGTAGAGGCCATCCACTTGCCTCCTGCTCCGGATCAGGACATTTTTGAAAGGCCTTTGTGGGCGGAGAGGATGAACGCTCAGGCGCTGGAGCTCGGGCGAGGGGGAATGGATCGGGAAGAAGAAGTTGTGGGTGAAAAGGAGGAATCCTTGTCCCTTTATAAGGGCAGAAGAAACTATGCGCCTCCCCACTTGCCTGGTAAACTCGCTTATTCCCCAGGCGCCGTGATTGATGGCGTGGTTGGGTTACCCACACCCGTATTGATGAGAATCCCGTGATAAGGGGACACGATCTCTGCTTCGACAAGATGTGCCACGAAAACCGCCTCGCAATATGTGTAGTAGCTAGTTGAGAAAAATGGTTTGAATAATGACTGGGGCATGGCGTGATGTCACGTTATGAAAAGTTGTCAGCAGATTAGATTTGTGGAAATATTATACTCTCTATGGTGGTATGTGGAATTTGTTTTGCAGAGCCGGACACGATCCTTGTGTTCAAAAATCTTCTGTGGAGTATTCGGAGGATGAACCCGCCTTGCAATGCCGAAGACAATCTGCACGTCGGACTCATCGTCATTGAAGCCAGGTTCAGGGGCTACTAAGGTAGTCCTGGATTAAGGGGTCCTCGGACAGCCGGACTATATCCTTCGACTGGACTGTTGGACTACGAAGATAGAAGATTGAAGACTTCGTCCCGTGTCCGGTTGGGACTCTCCTTTGCGTGGAAGGCAAGCTTGGCAGTTCGGATATGTAGATCTCCTCCCTTGTAACCGACTCTGTGTAACCCTAGCCCCCTCCGGTGTCTATATAAACCGGAGGGTTTAGTCCGTAGGACAACAACAATCATAATCATAGACTAGCTTCTAGGGTTTAGCCTCTACGATCTCGTGGTAGATCAACTCTTGTAATACTCATATCATCAAGATCAATCAAGAAGGACGTAGTGTATTACCTCCATCAAGAGGGCCCGAACCTGGGTAAACATTGTGTCCCCCGCCTCATGTTACCATACGCCTTAGACGCACAGTTCAGGACCCCCTACCCGAGATCCGCCGGCTTTGACACTGACACCCATGCCTAGTAGTTACTTCGGTCTCGTGAAGCGGCTGCTCAGTGCCTGCCCTCGGCTTGATGCCGTGAAGTAGTCGGTCTGTATTGAAGGTGCGCGGATGGCCTTCGCCCGTGTCAAGGTGAAGTGGGCGAAGATGGACGCCGTCAAGCTTGCAACCGAGGGACCACATGGGGCAAAGAGCACCGCATGCCAGAGCGGTACTTTCATGATGTCCTGAAAGGATCCCGCATTGTAGAGGGCCAATGTTAGAAGGACATCATTTTTGAATGAATGTATCTATGTTGTCGAATCCTGTATCATGAAACAAGGCTTATGTATGATATGTTGCTTATTTTATTTTAAAATATCTCCTCGTATGCGGCTGTTTTTGATATCTGAGAGTTGGCCAGTCGTCGGCTTTAGCCCCCACGTAGGTAGTACGAGGGTGTTCGGGATAAAACTTATACACACTTGACCCAACGTACTGGTCTGTGAAGGAAGTGTTACTGCGTGAACCAGGCAATCGGACTATACGGCTTTATCGCCTTCACTTAGCCATAGGAGTTTTATAATGGGAGTGTGGGCGCAGCCCCTAGTATTTTTCGATTATCCACACTTGGGTGCTGTGAATGCCCGGTCAGGTGGAGGCTAGCCTATCGCGTAATGCGGAAAAAATCGCAAGAGATTTATACTTAGTCACCCCATAGCTGACCAGCTCTCGCCGCATCATGACAGACAGTTTTCGGCTTTCTCTACTGAGGTGTTTGTCCGAGTGAACCAGAAACACAATCGCAGTAGTTCTCCCTTTACTACCCTAGCCGATCAGAAGGAACGTAGGGTAGCAAGCACAGGAGCCGGGCAACCCAACTATTGACCAAAGAGATGATTCGGAGCCAATGCATATAATGCTTTATTTGGGACGCCGAATTGCACTGTGAAAGTCTTCGGACTTTGTTTTAGTATTTAAAAGATGTATGCGTCTTAATAAAGCCCCTGGCAATTTAGGTCATACCGAGGCGTACATGACAATCAGACAAAAATATGGAAACATATGTTAAGAGATAAGCCAACGCCACGTAGGTTTTGGGCTAAAACGGTTTCCATTGTGGTCTAATTGATATATCAAAAACGTATTGATACAAATAGTGCAATAAGCAACAAGGCTATTTTACATGCCGAACACAAGGGGAAGTTGTGCATGCATCCTGAAACGTACTCTGGCACGCGTCTATGCTTCTTTTCTCCTTGGTATATTCCTTCGAGAAGAACATTGACCGATGTTTTCATAATAGGCCACAGAAAGAGGCTTTGGCACCGTCGAAAGGGTGGTGTGGGTTGTAAGGAACCTGGAAAAATAAAAAGAAAATAAAAAGGAAATGTAAGTGTCCTGATAGGGTGTAGCCGTATTGCAGACATTGTCCTTATTATGCCTCCATCCTTTCCCATGGTATTTTTAGTGCGTAATTATGTACGCGTGGTACGTATGCCGCAATTCGGTAGGGGATGGGATGGAGGTCGAATTGCTAATCGAGCTCCTGCCGAGCTGGACTGTCGTACGGTGGGGTAGTCCAGACTCGTTTGACAGTGTTCTGTAACACCCCGGATGTAATTTACCTAATATGTAATCCAACTCTTGCCGTTTCCGGCGTTAAGTTATTTTATTTTCTCGGGTTCGGGTTTTTGTCTCCATGTGTTGTTATCGTTGTCATGCATCTCATATCATGTCATCATGTGCATTGCATTTGCATACGTGTTCATCTCATGCATTCAAGCATTTTCCCCGTTGTCCGTTTTGTATTCCGGCGCTCCGTTCTCCTCCGGTGGTCATTTCTACCTTTCTTACGTGTGTGGGGATTAAACATTTCCGGATTAGACCGAGACTTGCCAAGTGGCGTTGGTTTACTACCGGTAGACCGCCTGTCAAGTTTCGTACCATTTGCACTTCGTTTGATGCTCCAACGGTTAACCGAGGGACCGAAAAGGCCTCGTGTGTGTTGCAGCCCAACACCCTTCCAATTTGGCCCAAAACCTACAAAATCTCTCTCCATCATCTAGAGCGTTTGATCACGATCGTATGGCCGAAAACCGCACCTCATTTGGACACTCCTAGCTCCCTCTATGCCTATATATATATACCTCCCCCATTCGAAATCTCGGATCCTCTCCACCCCAAACCCTAAAAAAAATCATCTCCGCCGCCACCGGACACGTCCGGACGGCGCCGTACGGGTCCGCCGCCGCCTCCACGCCAACCCGCTCGCGCCACGTGGCGGCTCCAGCCCTCGCCGCCGCCGAGGCTCGCCGGCCCGAGGCCGGCCCTCTCCCCGCGCAACCCGGGCC
>NC_041388.1:558464405-558466818 GCF_002162155.2 Triticum dicoccoides | reverse complement strand
CTAGCACCGCCGCCTCTCCCGACGCCGGTCGCCCGATGCCACCGCGTCCTCGCCTCTCCGCCGCGGTTCCTCTACTCCGGTGCGCCGCCCCGCCCCGCGCGCCTCACCGCCCGCCGCCACATCACCGACTCCCGCCGCAGCCGGACTCCGCCTCCGCCGTCCACCTCGTCGCCGGTGTAGGCCCGGCCACCACCCGCAGCTCCGGTCACTCCTTCCTCGCCCACCGCCGCTGTCGTCTACAGGGATTCCGGCGAGATCCGCCGCCGCCTCGGGAAGCGTGCGGATCTGGATCTAGAATTTGCTTCGGTTGACTTTTGCCCCGAACCCTAACTATTTTGCGTTTTTCATCATGTTGTATCTCCGCATCTGTAGCTCCATTTTGGGCATATAACATATCAAAATGTTCATCTCAGAGAGTACATCATTTCATCTCATTGTATCATTTTCATTTGAGCTCATCTTGATGCCCGAAATGGTGTTGGAAGAATGTCATTTGAGATAATTGTCAGATCTGCTGCTCCAATTAGATATTTGTCATTTTTGCCTTGATTAATGTGTGCATGATATGCCCCTGAGCTCTATATGTGTTTTGTTATATGCTTTGCCATCTTTCCAGAGGTGCAACCCATGTATTTTTGTGATTTGTGTGGCGACTAGCACAAGCTTGCAAAGTGGTGCATTCGTTAATGCTGATTTCAGGGACTTGGTAATTCCACTAAGTCCTTGGACTGATTTTATCAATATGCCATATGTTCATGTTGTTTGCTAGTGATCCGTGCCTATTTTGAGGATGTTTAGTAAGGATGATTTGTTAATCTTGTAGTGATCTATCCATCCATGTCTTTGTTTGGAATTATGGAGCACCATAGCTTGAGTCAATCGAGCTCTACTTTTGCTATTTCGTGAATCTAGGAAGATTGTCTACTTGTTAGCGATTTTGCCGAGGGTGTTGTAGTTGAGCCGTGCATGCTATGTTATTGTTCTTACCATGTCTAGCTTGTATTATGTTTATTATTGATGTGTGTATGCTTAGATTGTCATTACTTGCTCTGTAGTGAGTGCATCAAGCTCGTAAACATGCCTACTTGATATCTGTTTTTGCATGCTCCAGTTTTCACTAAGTCTGTGATCTGATTATGTTTTGCCATGTTCACATGCTTGCAAATGTATTTTATGATCCCTTTTGGCTCAAGGTCACTAAGGGACTTTTGTTAAGCTCTTTGATTAGCTCCATGTCATGATTTACTTTGCCATGTTCAGGCCCTGTAGCATATAGTTTTCATGCTCCAAAGTGTGGTACCTGATCTGAAATTCCAGACAAGTGTTAATTTCACTAAGTCTGAAATCTGTTTACCAATTGCACTTTTGCCATGCTTGTTTGAACCTGTTAATGGATGAATTGGCCATAGCTCAATGTTCATCTTTTGTTGAGCATCATGAATGGATCCCTTCCATGTATTTTGTTGTCATGTTTGAGTGCTGTAGCATGTTCATCTTGTTGCATTTAGATGGCTACTTGCTGTATATCCCAGACCGGTGCCATATTTGAATTGCTTGCCATTTCCAAATCGTGACTCCGATTCCGGCGTTCTTTATATCGTTTTCAAGCGAAATCATCTCACCTTTCCAATGGAAAACTTGGATTTCCAAGCTGAGGCCAGGTTCATTCATTCCTTGTCAAATCTTGCATATGCATCACATATTGCATCCCGCATAGCATACCATGTTTGCATCTTGTTCTTTGAGTTTGCACATGGTTGATTGTGTTCCGTTTGATTGTTTGTCTTGTTTGGGTAGAGCCGGGAGACGAGTTCGCTAACGAGGAGCCCGTTGAGTTGTCTTTCGAGGACCCAGTCAACTCTGACAACTTTGTAGGCAAGATGATCATACCCTCGAAATCACTTCTATCTTTGCTTTGCTAGATGCTCGCTCTTTTGCTATGCCTATGCTATGATGCCTACCACTTGCTTATCATGCCTCCCAAATTTCCATGTCAAAACTCTAACCCACCATGTCCTAGCAAACCGTTGATTGGCTATGTTACCGCTTTGCTCAGCCCCTCTTATAGCGTTGCTAGTTGCAGGTGAAGATTGGAGACCGTTCCTTGTTGGAACATTATTTACTTGTTGGGATACCATTATATTGCCTTCTTATCTTAATGCATCTATATACTCGGTAAAGGATGGAAGGCTCGGCCTTTTGCCTAGTGTTTTGTTCCACTCTTGCCGCCCTAGTTTCCGTCATATCGGTGTTATGTTCCCGGATTTTTGTGTTCCTTACGCGGTTGGGTGATAATGGGAACCCCTTGATAGTTTGCCTTGAATAAGGCTTTTCCAGCAATGCCCAACCTTGGTTTTACCATTTGCCACCTAGCCTCTTTTTCCCTTGGGTTTCCGGAGCCCGAGGGTCATCT
>NC_041388.1:558459674-558464067 GCF_002162155.2 Triticum dicoccoides | reverse complement strand
CCTCTGAGTGTTGTTCCAAACTAGAGTCCTGTGCAGCGCCCCCTCGGGGAAACTCGAGGTTTGGTTTTAGTTGTATGGAGCGCTCATCTGAGTGTGCCCTGAGAACGAGATATGTGCAGCTCCCATCGGGATTTGTCGGCACATTCGGGCGGTGTTGCTGGATTTGTTTTAACTTGTCGAAGTGTCTTGTAGAACCGGGATACCGAGTCTGATCAGCATGTCTCGGGAGAAGGTATATTCCTTCGTTGACCATGAGAGCTTGTCATGGGCTAAGTTGGGACTAACCTGCAGGGATTTGAACTTTCGAAAGCTGTGCCCGCGGTTATGGGCAGATGGGGATTTGTTAATGTCCGGTTGTAGATAACTTGAACCTTAACGTAATTAAAATGAATCAACTGTGTGAGTTACCGTGATGGTCTCTTCTCGGTGGAGTCCGGGAAGTGAACACGGTGTTGGAGTAATACCTGCCGCAGGTTGTTCTCTAGTTTTTCGTTCGCGCTTTGCCTTCTCTTCTCGCTCTCTCTTGCGAATAGGTTAGCCACCATATATGCTAGTTGCTTGCTGTAGCTCCACATATTACCTTGTCTTACCTTTAAGCTGAAATAGTCTTGATCGCGAGGGTGCGAGATTGCTGAGTCCCTATGGCTCACAGATTACTTCCAAACCAGATGCAGGGCCTGATGACTCCGTTCCAGATGACGCTCTTGAGCTCAAGTGGGAGTTCGACAAGGATTCACGCCGTTACTATGTGTCTTTCCCTGATGATCAGTAGTGGTGCCCAGTTGGGGCGATCGGGACCGTGTCGCATGTTTGGTTGATCTTTTATTTTGGCGCCGTAGTCGGGCCATGAGTGATTGGATGATGTAATGCTATTTATGTACTTTGTTTGACGTGGCGAGTGTAAGCCAACTATGTATCTCCCCTTTTATTATCTATATTACATGGGATGTTGTGAAGATTGCCTAACTTTCGACATTGCTTTCATTGCGGATATGCCTCTAAGTCGTGCCTCGACACGTAGGAGATATAGCCGCATCGAGGGTGTTACATGTTCGAGGACTTGGCCGCCGACGTAATAGCTGGGTTGGTAAGGCCACCCTATACTTCCACTTCCAGGACCGCGGTGTTAAGGCTACTGCTGTAGCACCCACAAGGCGGCTATATCTCCCACGTGTCGGGGCACGACTTAGAGGTAGACGCATGGTAAGTTTGTCGCAAGAGGGGTAATATTCACACAATCCCATGTACTGAATAAGAAAGGGATAAAGAGTTGGCTTACAATCGCCACTTCACACAAATACAAGTTAAACATACATCATCGAGAATACAATCAAGGTCCGACTACGAAACCAAAATAAAAGAAGACAACCCCAAATGCAAGATCCCCGATCGTCCCAACTGGGCTCCACTACTGATCAATCTGAAAAAAAACAACACAACAAACAAGATCTTCATCGAGCTCCCACTTGAGCTGGGTTGCGTGACCTGCACTAGCATCATCGGCACCTGCAACTGTTTGGAAGTATCTGTGAGCCACGAGTACTCAGCAATCACACACCCGCGAGATCAAGACTATTTGAGCTTATGGGTAGGAAAGGGTAGTGAGGTGGAGCTGCAG
Source organism: Triticum dicoccoides (assembly GCF_002162155.2). Taxonomy (NCBI): domain Eukaryota; kingdom Viridiplantae; phylum Streptophyta; class Magnoliopsida; order Poales; family Poaceae; genus Triticum; species Triticum dicoccoides. The sequence continues at coordinate 558,462,449 of NC_041388.1, read as the reverse complement.
CAAGCACTAAGCATATATGGTGGCTAACTTACGCAAATAAGAGTGAGAAGAGAAGTAACACAACGGTCGTGAACTAGAAGTGATCAGGAAGTGATCCTGAAACTACTTACATTCAAGCATAACACAAGAACCGTGTTCACTTCCCGGACTCCACCGGAAAGAGACCATCACGGCTACACACGCGGTTGATGCATTTTAATTAAGTTAACTTTCAAGTTCTCTACAACCGGACATTAACAAATTCCCATCTACCACATAACCGCGGGGACGGCTTTCAAAAGTTCAAACCCTGCAGGGGTGTCCCAACTTAGCCCATCACATGCTCTCATGGTCAACGAAGGATATTCCTTCTCCTAGGAAGACCCGATCAGACACGGAAACCCGGTTACAAGACATTTCGACAATGGTAAAACAAGACCAGCAAAGCCACCCGATGTGACAACAATCTTGATAGGAGTCGCACGTATCTCGTTCTCAGGGCAACACCGGATGAGACAGGCTACGAGTAAAACCAGCCCTCGAGTTTCCCCGAGGTGGCCCTGCAGGCGGCTCGGTTCGGACCAACACTTGGAGAAGCACTGACACATGGGGGGGGGGGGTTAAAATAAAGATGACCCTCGAGAGCGCGACTCCCAAGGGGAAATGTAGGTGGTGGTGAGGCAAATTGTGAAACCAAGGTTGGGCCTTGCTGGAGGAGTTTTATTCAAAGCAAACTGTCAAGGGGTTCCCATAAGACCCAACCACGTGAGGAACACAAAATCAAGGAACATAACACCGGTATGATGGAAACTAGGGCGGCAAGAGTAGAACAAAACACCAGGCGTAAGGCCGAGCCTTCCATCCTTACCAAGTATATAGATGCATTAAAGTAAACAATATATAATAATGATATCCCAACAATATCCATGTTCCAACATGGAACAAACTTCATCTTCACCCGCAACTAGCAACGCTATAAGAGGGGCTGAGCAAAAGCGGTATCATAGACAAACCACGATTTGCTAGGAAAGGTGGGTTAGAGGCTTGACATGGCAATATTGGAGGCATGATATAGCAAGTGGTAGGTATCGCGGCATAGAAATAGAGCGAACAACTAGCAAGCAAAGATAGAAGTGATTTCGAGGGTATGGTCATCTTGCCTGCAAAGTTATCAGAGTTGACGAAAGCTTGATCCTCGTTAGCGTAATCAACAGGTTCCTTGATCACGTACTCGTCTCCCGGCTCTACCCAAAGCAAGAACACAAGCAAAGGACCAACAATCAAACACGGTGCAATGCACAAACAACACGATGCAAAACATGTCATGATATGCAAGACATGATATGCAATGCATATGCATGCTCCAGAAGGAAAATATTGATCAAGGCATAAACTATGCAAACCAAGTGTGCCGCTGGAAACATGAGATGATTTCAGTCGAAATAGATATAAAGATCACCGCAATCGGATGCACGGTTTGCAAATGGCAAGCAAAACAAGAATGGCACAATTCCGCGATTAATAGCACGATGCCATCTAGAATGCAACAAGAAACTAAGATACTTCACCCCAACATAGAAACAAAGCATAAGGTAGTGATGTACTCAAGATGCATGAAAAAACATGAACACTGAGCTACGGCTAAATCACAATAGAACAGGTTCAAACAAGCATGGCAAAAGTGCAAAAGATATCAGCTTCCCAGACTTAGAGAAATTACTAACATGCCAGAAATAACATCAGGAAGCCATGTTTAGAGCAAGCAACCAACAAGCTACCTGAACATATCATAGCAAACAAAGGGATGGCATGATTCTACTAAATAAATAGAACGAAAGTCCCTTACTGATAATGAGCCAAAAAGGCACAGAAGATATGATGTCACCCATGTAAACATAGCAAGTTTAATTAACAGGTTCAGACTTAGCAGAAAAACAGAGCATGACATAAACAGAATTTTGAAGGCAACTTTGCGAGCTCAAACCACTCACCGCAAAGCATTGCATCAAAAAAAACATACCAACAGCAAGATGACATGTTCATGAAGCTAACCATGGCAAGAGCAAGTTCATAGCATGCATGGATCACTAGAAACAACCCTGGAAAAATTGACTAACATGTAAACAATCTTCCAGGAACATTTTATAGCAAAAGTAGAGCAAGATTAAGATATGCTAGGGAAATCCACAATTGCAAACAGGGGCATGGCTGGATAGAGCATAACCATATGTTCAAAGCACCCTTACTGAAGATACTCAAAACAAGCAAGGATCTCACTGTAGCATCATGTTTACATGACATCAAAATAACAGCAGGCAAAAGACTTAGCAAAATCCTAAGACCCTGAAATCAGCAATATCATGAGGGCTACTTTGCATGCTTGTTCTACTAACCACATTGATCACTAAAAAACAAGACAAACTCCACTGTAAATATGGCATGACATAGTTCAAAACACATGTAGAGCTCATGCACATATGAAGCACACATCAAATGTGACAAAAATGACAAAACATCATAATTTCTTAAGTAACAGGAGTAAAAATTTTATAGCACTCTTGCATCAATGCTGAGGGCACCAATATGAACTCAAACGAGCATTCCACAATGGAATGAAATGAAGAGCATCTCCCAATGAACATTTTGATATATCATGTGCATGAAATGGAGCTACGGTCATGGAGTTATGACATGATGAATAGGGCATAAAATATTATAGAAAATGACTTAGAGGAATATCTCACCCTCCGGATCTAGGGTTTGCTCGGCATGGTTTTTGAGGCACGCCAGAGAAAC
>NC_041388.1:558452030-558459347 GCF_002162155.2 Triticum dicoccoides | reverse complement strand
CCGGGAGGCGACGTCTGGCGAGGAGAGCTCCCACCCGGGTGGTGGACGGCGACGGCCAGCGAAGCTCGACGGCGGCGAGGCAGCGTATGGCGGCGGCAGCGCGTGGCACGAGGAGGCGGCGGGGAAGGCCTGCGAGGCGGCGGAGTGCGGCGTGCGCGGGTGGCGAAGTGCGGCGCGGCGCGGACAGGTGGCGGCTCCCGATTGGGCAGAGCCGGTGGCGGACACGTCCGGGCGTGAGGGTGGACGTGTCCGGCGGCACGAGGATGAAGATAGTTAGGGTTTGACCATGAATTTCGGAGAGGGGCACATATTTATAGGTAGAAGGAGGTGGGGGTGTCCAAATGAGGTGTAGTTTTCGCCCACACAATCGTGATCTGACGACGGGGGACATGGAAGAGGTTTAGATGGGTGATTGGGCCGTTTCAGAGGGGTGTTGGGCTGCAACACACACAAGGTCGTTGCGGTTACCCGGTTAACCATTGGAGTATCAAACGGACTCCAAATGGGACGAAATTTGATAGGCGGTCTACCGGTGGTGTACCAAGGCCACTTGGCAAATCTCGGTCCATTCCGAGAACGTTCAACACCCTCTCAAGAAAAAAGACAAGAGGGGTGCACCGGTGCAAGTAGGAGTGTCGGATTGCAAAACGGACAACGGGGAAAATGCTCAGATGCATGAGACGAACACGAATGCACATGCGATGCACATGATGACATGATATGAAATGCATGACATGAACAAAAGAAAAAGAAAGACAAAAACCCAACCACGAAGGGAATCTCACAACACCTCTCCGGAAAAGGCAAGAGTCGGAGTTACAAATATGGAAAGTTGTATCCGGGGCATTACAACACTCCACCACTACGAGAGGATCTTGTCCCGAGATCTAGGATGGCACCGGAGGGAAAAAGAAGAGGAAGACAAGAGGTAAACCTAAGCTACTTCTTTGACAAACGAGTGAAACCAAAGAACCTTGAGAGGTAAAAAAAATTCGAGAAAAGAATACAACGGAGATGATCGAAATTGAAAACACTCCATTAGAAAAGAGGAACAAGGAAGAACAAATTCGGACAACACCCCGGTTGAAAAGAGATGCAAGACTTGATAAGTTGAAAAGAACCTGAGCAGAGGACACCACAGTCCGGTTAAATGGATAAGCATGAAAAGAACACGATTCTCACAATTCGAGATGATGAGTGAAGAGAGCAACATCACAATGCCTCCGGAAGAGAGAATAGAAGATAGATCATTGGAACGAAAGAATGGAGAAGAAAATGCCCACTTTTGCCACAAAAGAGCTTGAAAAGGCATCCTTAGGAGAAGGGACGAACGGAGTGGTTGGAAAACCAACAACGAAAAGAGTAAGCTTGTTGTGGGATTATGAAAAACATCTCAAAACTGAGGTGAAATTCTGCCACTAACGGAAACGATAGATTGAATTGATATGAACAATGAGACGAGAAACTTATTTAACCGGGAGGATAAATGAAGAACTTGGATCATTTATAAGCACCATAAATAGTAACAATCCTTAGGGAAAACTTTAGGTGAAATATCACCCAAGAGAACTCCAATGAAGTGATTGGTTGGTTTAAATATCTCATTCTTAACAACTTGCGAATCATGAAACACGAAGGGAAATTGTCAATAATGACATAACACCACCTGAAAAGATAAGGTATAAGGAATTGTACTTCGGAATGCAAGATGAAGAATACTTGAGATCCTCTGAAAAGAATCTTGATGAGCACTTCGAGAAGGAATTAAATCCTTGCTGAACCCTCATGTAGAACCTCCATGAAGAACTCCGGTAATAAAAGAATGATCCAAAGAAGTGAAGGATGAAAAGAATAAGATTCAAGCCTGGCAATGATTGGATGGATCTTCGTGATGATATAATTTAGAGAGGTTGGAACTCCAAGGAAGAAAAGATGAAACAGTTGAAACCGAGAATTTTTTATGAACCTCCGGAATAAGGAATTGATCACTTGGATGAAACAAGAATAAGAATTACATTATGCTAATCCTTCACCAATTTAAACTGATGACAAGCAACAGATTTGGCATGCTACTTATTCTCATAGAAAGGATTAAGACAGATACAGCGTAAACTCAATGAACCACCGGTAGTATTTGGAAGCAACGAATGAATTGATATGATAATGAAGGAAAATAAATATTGAATGTTCCACCGTAAGAATTGAAAACGAATGAAGAAAAGAGAACGAATCACCAGGAAGAATTAGAAAATGAACAAAGATACTTGAGAGAATTTAGATGCAAGTGAACGAATAGATCCCGAGCTGATTAGCGAATACTTGAATGATGCACCGGTAAGATATGGAGAATGAGAGCTGAAAGCTAAGAATGAGCAATATTTGAAAAGATGGCCTTCGGAGGAAAGAAATGGAATCAACTCATGAAATGTTCCGAATGGGTGAAAAGAATTCTCACAATCGAAAAAAATTATGAGAGGATGGTAGCAAGCTTGAACTTTGCATATCTGAGAGAACGGATAAGATTTGGAGGAAAAACTCTTCTTCGGTCTTCAAATATTGAGAATGACGATAAGAAACACCACCATGAATTGTTGAGATACTCTGGGATGAAAATTAGAAAGGTTGAACAAACAATGAAAATAATTTGAAAGATCTTGGAGAAAGACATTTGACTGATGACAAGTCATTCTTACATCAAACTTTGAAATGAATTTGAAAATAACTCCGGAAAAATTAGAAGAGTCAGGTAAGATCCTGGGAAAAGACCTGTGGGTTAGGGCCCACTCAAGAGAAATACTATTGACGATTTGAAAGGGATAATGTGCCGGTTGAATTAAATGGCTCAAAAGAGATAACAACCTCGAGATATCTTGAACAGATTGATAAAGGAGACACAAATCTTCTGAGATATCTTCAGCACAATGGAACAAATGGAAAACGAGTGGTGAATAATTAACAAGTGCACCGGCATAAGAAAATCATTTGAAATGAGGAGAGGATATGCTCGACAAAGCTTGAATTAAATCCACCGGAGTAGAAAAGAATGAAGAATAAAACACTTGAAGCTTCGTTAGTATTTTCCTGAGAATCACCGGATAAGAACATTGATGGAAAAGAATGAACAAACTTCACACCCATAAGATGGATACTTGATTCAGAAATCCGAGTCCTTGAAGGAAAAGGGGTGGGTGGGTGGGAAAACAAGGCAACTTGGAGACAGATGAAATGAACAACATTGGGAAAAACCGAGAGGTGATCTTGCGGATGTCAAAATGATCGAATCCACTTGAAGAGAAAACACACCGGTTGAAAAGGATTGACATGACAATCTCAATTATCATGAAGGATTGGTATTCACATAGGAGTATGAGAACACCGCTTAGGAAAGGTATAGAATGCACATTTGACGTTGATACAACTCTAATACCACAAACCAAAACAAAACAAAGGATTGGCTTGTAGAATAAGATGGAACAAACATATGATAGATCCCATATCATATCATGTGTCTGTTGGAAAGAATTCCTACGTGATACTTGAATTCCCACTTATAAACTCCCGGAACATTTTGGTTATGCAATCAGGTGTTGGGGATATAGGGGAAGCATAATATCTCACCCGAACTAATAATTCCTGCATCCAGCTATATCCATCCTTCAACAAATAACCCAGAAACCTTCAGAAATCGTGTACCTCAACCTTCAAAAAGCATCCGTTATACGAGTTATGGCAATACTCCCGAACTCCCGCCCCAGTACTGGGTGGCGTCGAGGTTATCTCACCAACAACTGCATAAAAGAGATTTTTGATGTCGGCGAACTCAGGTATTCCAGAACTGCAACGATAAAATTGTGACGACAACACCTCGGATCTCAACTGCCCGGGACACTGCCACAACCCCTAAATGTCAGGAGGCACCAAGAACATTGTTCTCGTCACAAAACCATCGGAACGATTCCAAGATACCCGCGTGATCCTAAATTTTTTTTAGTGAAATTTGAGGAGAGAAGAGTAAAAACTCTACGTTAGGAGGCCTCACTAGATCGACGAAGGTACCGAGGAGTAAAAAGAATCCTACTCTCCGATATATATAATCCTAAGACTCAAAACATTTTGTTCTAGACTCAACAACGTCAGCGATTCGATCAAGCAGGGGGCTCCTAAGTCGGGAAGGCTCTGATTACCAACTTGTAACACCCACAGTGCGGCTATATCTCCCATGTGTCGGGGCACGACTTATAGGCATAGCCGCATGGTAGGTTTGTCGCAAGAGGGGTAATCTTCACACAATCCCATGTACTGAATAAGGAAGGGATAAAGAGTTGGCTTACAATCGCCACTTCACACAAATACAAGTTAAACATACATCATACAGAATACAATCAAGGTCCGACTACGGAACCAAAATAAAAGAAGACAACCCCAAATGCTAGATCCCCAATCGTCCCAACTGGGCTCCACTACTGATCAATCGGAAACAAAACAACACAACAAACAAGACCATCATCAAGCTCCCACTTGAGCTGGGTTGCGTCACCTGCACTGGCATCATCGGCACCTGCAACTGTTTGGAAGTATCTGTGATCTACGAGGACTCAGCAATCTCACACCCGTGAGATCAAGACTATTTAAGCTTATGGGTAGGGAAGGGTAGTGAGGTGGAGCTGCAGCAAGCACTAAGCATATATGGTGGCTAACTTACGCAAATAAGAGCGAGAAGAGAAGCAACGCAACGGTCGTGAACTAGAAGTGATCAAGAAGTGATCCTGAAACTACTTACATTCAAGCATAACACAAGTACCGTGTACACTTCCCGGACTCCGCCGGAAAGAGACCATCACGGCTACGCACGCAGTTGATGCATTTTAATTAAGTTAAGTTTCAAGTTCTCTACAACCGGACATTAACAAATTCCCATCTGCCACATAACCGCGGGCACGGCTTTCGAAAGTTCAAACCCTGCAAGGTGTCCCAACTTAGCCCATCATAAGCTCTCACGGTCAACAAAGGATATCCCTTCTCCCAGGAAGACCCGATCAGACTCGGAATCCCGGTTACAAGACATTTGGACAATGGTAAAACAAGACCAGCAAAGCCACCTGATGTGCCGATAATCCCGATAGGAGTCGCACGTATCTCATTCTCAGGGAAACACCAGATGAGACAGGCTACGAGTAAAACCAGCCCTCGAGTTTCCCCGAGGTGGCCCCGTAGGCGGCTCGGTTCGGACCAACACTTAGAGAAGCACTGGCTCGGGGGGGTTAAAATAAAGATGACCCTCGAGAGCGCGACTCCCAAGGGAAAAGGTAGGTGGTGGTGAGGCAAATTCCCATCCACCCTTTACCAAGTATATAGATGCATTAAAGTAAACAATATTTAATAATGATATCCCAACAACATCCATGTTCTAACATGGAACAAACTTCATCTTCACTTGCAACTAGCAATGCAATAAGAGGGGCTGAGCAAAAGCGGTAACATAGCCAAACAATGGTTTGCTAGGAAAGGTGGGTTAGAGGCTTGACATGGCAATATGAGAGGCATGATATAGCAAGTGGTAGGCATCGTGGCATAGCAATAGAGCGAACAACTAGCAAGCAAAGATAGAAGTGATTTCGAGGGTATGGTCATCTTGCCTGCAAAGTTCTCAGAGTTGCCAAAAGCTTGATCCTCGTTAGCGTACTCAACAGGTTCCTTGATCACGTACTCATCTCCCGGCTCTACCCAAAGCAAGAACACAAGCAAAGGACCAACAATCAAACACGGTGCAATGCACAAACAACACGATGCAAAACATGGCATGATATGCAAGACATGATATGCAATGCATATGCGTGCTCCGGAAGGAAAAGATTGATCAAGGCATAAACTTGGCAAACCAAGTGTTCCGCTGGAAAGATGAGATGATTTCGGTCGAAATCGATATAAAGATCACCGGAATCGGACGCACGGTTTGCAAATGGCAAGCAAAACAAGAATGCCACAATTCCGCGATTAACAACACGATGCCATCTAGAATGCAACAAGAAACTAAGCTACTTCACCCCAACATAGGAACAAAGCATAAGGCAGTGATGTACTCAAGATGCATGACAAAACATGAACGCTGAGCTACGGCTAAATCACAATAGAACAGGTTCAAACAAGCATGGCAAAAGTGCAAAAGATATCAGCTTCTCAGACTGAGAAATTACTAACATGACAGAAATAACATCAGGAAGCCATGTTTAGAGCAAGCAAACAACAAGCTACAGGAACATATCATAGAAAAAAAGCCATGGCATGATTCTACTAAATGCATAGAACAAAATTACCTTACTGATCATGAGCCAAAAAGGCACAGAAGATATGATGGTACCCATGTAAACATAGCAAGTTTTATTAACAGGTTCAGACTTGGCAGAAAAACAGAGCATGGCATAAACAGAATTATGAAGGCAACTTTGCAAGCTCAAACCACTCACCACAAAGCATTGCATGTCAAAACAAACATACCAACATCAAGATGACATGTTCGTGAAGCTAACCATGGCAAGAGCAAGTTCATAGCATGCATGGATCACTAGTAACAACCATGGAAAAATTGATTAACATGTAAACAATCTAGGAGGAACATTTTGTAGCAAAAGTAGAACAAGATTAAGACATGCTAGGGCAATCCACAATTGCAAACAGGGGCACGGATGGATAGAGCATAACCATATGTTCAAAACACCCTTACTGAAGATACTCAAAACAAGCATGGATCTCACTGTAGCATCATATTTACATGGCATCAAAATAACAGCAGGCAAAAGACTTAGCAAAATCCTAACACCCTGAAATCAGCAATATCATGACGGCTACTTTGCATGCTTGTGATAGTCACCACATTGATCACTAAAATGCAAGACAAACTCCACTGTAAATATGGCATGACATAGTTCAAAACACATGTAGATCTCATGCCCATATGAAGCACACATCAAATGTGACAAAAATGACAAAACATCATAATCTACTAAGTAACAGGAGTAAACATTTTATAGCACTCTTGCATCAATGATTAGGGAACGAAGATGAACTCAAACAAGCATGCCACAATGGAATGAAATGAAGAGCATCTCCCAATGAACATCTTGATATATCATGCGCATGAAACGGAGTTACGGTCATGGGGTTATGGCATGATGAACAAGGCATAAAATATTAAAGAAAATGACTTAGAGGAATATCTCACCCTCCAGATCTAGGGTTAGCTCGGCACGATTTTCGAGGCATGCCGACGGAACTCGCCGGAGTTGGCGTGGAGGAGGCCGGCCGACACGAGGAGGCGAC
>NC_041388.1:558451282-558451800 GCF_002162155.2 Triticum dicoccoides | reverse complement strand
TGGAGCGTGACCGGGAGGCGACGGCCGGCGAGGAGACACTACAAAAAAAAGACACATCCGTGACATTTTGGGCCGAACGTTTTTTTTTCTGTCATACATATGACACTTCTACAACGATAATTGTGACAAAACCCGGTATCATCATAGATGTGGTGCGCTCCTACTTCTATGACAAAAAATCAAGACAGAAAATGGGTTTTTCGTCCTGGGCAGGCTGGAGGCGCAGCTGCATGACATTCTTTGGGCCGTCCATGACAGAAAAAACCATGGTAGAAGCGAGGGGGAGGAAAATTTGGGGAGTTGCCGGTTACGGTGGGAGGTCGGGGGCCGAGCGATGCGCGTTTCTCTCGTACACGTACGCGCGTGTGTGTGAGGCGTTGGCTCTAACTGAACCCGAGCGAGGCGTTGGGCTCTAACTGAACTCGAGCGATTGCACTGCACGCTACGCGTTACTGAACCCGAGCGATCGATTGATGGCTGTTAACTGAACCCGATAGAGCGATTCATTCGCTACTTCT
>NC_041388.1:558436049-558451123 GCF_002162155.2 Triticum dicoccoides | reverse complement strand
GAGCGGTGTTGTTGCCTCTGGATGAACAGGACCCCGTGGTGTGGAGGGCTGGATGAATAGTAGATGGTGGAGGGGTGCCCGTGGAGGGGTGGTTGAACAGGACCCCGTGGTGTGGAGGGCTGGATGAACAGTAGACGGTGGAGGGGTGGTTGAACAGTAGCCGGTGGAGTAGCACACGGTGGAGGCTAGATGAACAGGAGCCCGTGGAGGCTGGAGGAGGTCGACGGTAGCCCGTGGAGGCTAGAGGAGGTCGACGGTGGAGATGAACAGTATCCTGTGGAGTCCCGTTTTGCGGTACGTCACACCCCTCCCGATGAACGGTACCGCAGGAGGTCCGTTTCCTCCGTTCTGCGGTACGCCAGGCCTCGTTTCCGTCGCCTGTTCCGTCCAAGCCCTCCTGATGAACATGACCACGCATTCCGTTCTGACCCAGCCGGTTGGCTCCCACGTATTTTGTTGCCTCCCGATGAACACGACGCATTTTGTTGCCTCCCGATGAACACGACGCATTCTGTTGCCTCCCCATGAACACGACGCATTTCGTTGCCTCCCCATGAACACAACGCATTCCGTTGCCTCCCCATGAACACGACGATGATGATATTTCTCCGTTCTGACCCAGCCATGTACACGAGCCCTGGCCGTACGTATGCACGAGTAGGCGTTCGAGACCCTTCCCGTATGTACACATACGTGGCCGTATTTTCTTTCTTGCACCCTGGCCGCTGTACGTATGTGTACATGCTACGTGCGCGCCTCTGCATCGACCAGTATGTACGCACACGTTCGCGACCAGAATGACAACGCTACGTATGCTTCAACCAGGTGGGTCCCGACTGTCAGGCACTTCCTTGCCTGCGAAGATGTAGCTGGTGGGTCCCAGCAGTCAGGGGGCGAATCGTTTTTTTGCCTGGATGCACTTCCTTGCGTGCGAAGGTGTAGCTGATGGGTCCCAGCAGTCAGGGGGGCGAGTCGTTTTTTTTCGGACGCACTTCCTTGTGTGCGAAGGTGTAGCTGGTGGGTCCCAGCAATCGGGGGCGAATTGTTTTTTTTTGGGACGCACTTCCTTGCGTGCGAAGATGTAGCTGGTGGGTCCTAGCAGTCAGGGGGCGAATCGTTTTTTCCTAGACGCACTTCCTTGCGTGCGAAGATGTAGCTCATTGGTCCCAGCAGTCAGGGGGCGAATCATTTTTTTGCGAAATACGGTGGCCCATCCGGTGGGTCCCCGCTGTCAGGTGGAGGAATAATTATTTTGCACGTAATAAGGAGGCACTTCCTTGCGGCTGCCGTGGACCCAGCTGTCAGCCTCTCCACGTACATTCCACGTCCGATGGAAGTCGTTCCTTGACCACGTTGACCACACCGCGCCGACAGCACCAGGGCGGTGGACGACGGCGAGGCCTAGGAAGGGGACAACTTGTAGCCGGGGAAGACACGGCAGTGGATGCACACGCGGAGAGGAGTACGAGGGTTCACTAGTTCGGCTGCGTTGCCGTCACTGCAGTATAACAAGGGGTGTGGGTGATTGGAGGGATGGCCTGGCCAGCGGTGGGAGTAGTAGGGGGCGGTGAAGCCTCCGCGGCAGCACAGCCAGCCACGGGAGGCAGGAGCAGGCGGCACGACCAGCGCTGCTTTGGGTGGCTGGAGCAAGAAGACCAGAGGTTGAAGAAGCACGACGGCCGTTGGATGGACATCGTACGGTCACTGCAGCTAGAATCGTTTATATTGACTAAGTTGACAAAGCCCTTAGTACATCAACTTAGTAGTCCCATAGGTCAGCTTCCGAAAGATGCGCCCCAGATGTCAGGGGGTGGAATCATTTTTTGGGCGGGTGAAGCTAGAATATCCGAGATTGAAGAAGAAGCACGGCATCCGTTGGATGGACATCCAACGGCCACTCCTGCTAGAACCATGTGTTGATTATAAGTTGACAAAACCTTGCATACACGTCAACTCTGTTTTTTTAGGGGACGTGTCAACTTAGTATGCCACATGTGTGTGGCAGAGAACTTATAGCCCATTCCAGATTTTTAAGAATGGGTAGCCCATTTTTTGAATTCTATTGGAATTTACTACAACCCATTTACAGTTTGTTAAAAGTACAGCCCATTTCAACCAACCGTTCAAAACAGAATTCAATAAAATTTCCCACATTTTGATGGGATCTGAAATATTTTTATCCTGAAATTTCTAGTCAGATTAAATACAATTTCAATGTAAATTTATATTAAGTAAAAATCTAACGAAACATTGCGCTTGCAACAATTAATGAAATTAAAATTTTCAATATCCAAAAATAATATTTTATAAAGTAATGACGTGTTTGGTGCATTTTTTTATAGTTACTGCCCACTTTTTATAATTACATCTCATTTATTATTTCTTAAAGCCCATTTTCTTGTTAATCCTAATGCATCCCTCCTAGGAAAGATTTGCGGCCCAGCGGGGCAGAGAATAACAACTTGACCTTGCCTGGGTATTCCTAAAAAAAGTATAGCTGGGCTAGCCATTTTCAGTTTCAAAAAAAAATAATATCTGGGCTGGATATCTGGCCTGGGCTAGACGGGCCACAGCCCGCCCAGTTAATACCTGCAGCGATGTTTTCGTTATTGTTCAGAGGAGAAAATTTAATATCTGGGCTAAACATCGAAAAACTCTGCAGTGCTCACACCTCAAAAACACAAATACTGCTCGAGCTGCTTGGTCCCAGCTGTCGGCCGCTTCTTGTGCAATTCTCTCGTTTATTGACTACTACATAGGTTGACAATGGTGTGGGACCGTGATGTCAGGAAACCAGGAGGAAGCAAAAGAAATTATAGTTATATATATATAAGGAGGCACTTGCGTACGTGAGGCTATGGACCTGGTGGGTCCCCATTGTCATCCTCTCCAAGTAAAGTCATCTCCTCGCCCGCGCACGCTTTCTGCCTGAAACAGTCAGCGCCGCCCGCCCCACTTCCTGGTGCAGGCGATTGCTCCGCCTTTAAACGACACAAGTGCTATCCGTCCGTCCATCTGCCGCCCACATTAATGATACGCGGTTGCCGAGGCGGCTACCCCGGCGCCACACGTCCGTCCCTCCGCCCGCCCACCATTGCTATATAAACTGTTGCGCCGGCCATAGCCGCAATCATCCGCATCTGTTCCCTTTCTCCTGTCCACACCACTACTGCGCTCTGCGGGACGGGCGGACGATGGACCACAAGGAGATGGCAGCCATTGCTGCCGACCGGCTGGCCGGCAGGCAGCCGGAGCACGATGACGTCCCAATGGAGAACATGGTAGTCGACGATCCGGTGCCAACCCCCTCCTCCGTGCCATCCTCGCAGGTGAATTGCACCATGACCATCGGCGAGGCCCGTGCCCAATATATGGACAGGGTGAGGTAGATGTGTGAGGAGCAGTTCCGGGAGGCGCGGGCCGACGCCGCCTACAACCACCATCACCTCCAGGAGCACCTGCAGGCGGAGGAGCAAATCACCGCGGAGCGGGCGGAGCAGGAGGTGCTGCTCGACTCATACCGCTCCGCCCGCAAGGGTCGCCTCGAGCACTGGCAGTACCGCATGCCGGTGGCGGAGGCTGCGGCCGCCTACAAAGAGGCTAGCAAAGAGGGCGATGAAGGGGGCGAGCCGCTCGGGTCCAATTTAGGCCACCGCTGCTACCCTCCTGTTGAAGCCAAGCTGGGTGGGTTGACCATCGACTGCCGGTTAGCTTCTTGGCGGCGACTTCGAGTCGGAGAGCTGCGCTGGAGAAGAACGCTGCTTCGACTTAACTGCTGGTGCAGTTGGCTGACTGACATGTGGGCCCAACAGGCCACATGTCATTCACACAACTGCACCTGCAGTTAAGTCACTGAAGCTTCTGTTCGGCTCAGCGGGACACAGGTGGGTAGCTTCGGTTAATTAATTATACCTCCAGCGCACCCCTTTTTAGTTGAAGAATGTATGAAATGTAATGAAATCCGGCATGTTTATATGAAATCCGACCGTGTATTAATGAATTTATTTCGATTAGTTCGAATTTCTGTATCACTGGCATTATTCCCAGGGTGATCCCCTCGTTTGCAGCAGTTTCACATGTACTCCCTCCGGTCCTTTCTAGTCTGCAGTCAAAGTATCTCTACTATGACCAATCTTATTCAAAAAAGTATGCACTTTCACAATGTGTGAAGTAAAAAGGAACAGAAGGAGTACAAAGAGTTTGAGCAGCCTTTTAGCATTTCTGTACATTGCAATCAAACACACAGGCCTGGCAATTCATAGAGAATATGCATCTCAGCGACTCACATGCCAGAGGCAATATTTACTTCACAACTAAAGAATAAAGAAAAAATTGATCGACGCTGCTGACAGCAAAGGGCGTCCCATTCAAAAATATCAGATGCATGTGTTGCTAAAATCAATGAGCAAAATTTGACAAGGTTGTCCCATTCCAAGATATCAAATGCCTATGATTGTGGAATGGGCAGGGTTTGCCATCGGTTCGGACATTGACATGACACCTCGTGCTAAATAAACCAGTTGATCTTTTTGTGCAGTTCCACAAAAATCAACCAAATTCGTGTGTAGCTTGTATGATTTCGCCCTTATATGTTGCAACGCCTTGAACTTATCGGCACCTCCTTTCTTGTGGTGGAAATGAATGATTCGATGTATTCATGAACATTTTGTGCAGTTCCCATTGAAATCAAGCTGAGCACCCAAGTTTGCACAAATACAAAAAAGTGATTAGTAGAAAGCAAACTGTACTATGAATTGACAGTTTCATGTAGCGACCCGACCCGAATGGATCAAGTGCTCTGTGCTCAGGTGTCATCCCTGGATCAGTAATGCTGACACCACACAGTACATCGAAGGATTTATAGCAGAGTGGCAATCACACACTTATTACATCGTTGTCTCAAAGAGAACTTATTACAATAAATATGGCTTAAGGCCATCTAGTAACGATAACAGCGGAAGACTCGGAAGATAAATGGGTCCATCAACTCCAACGGCATCACTGAGTATAGAACCACGACCTAAAAGCACCTTACTCGTCGTCTGAAAAGTCTGCAACATGAGAAGTTGCAGCCCGAAAACGGGTCAGCACATGGAATATGCTGGCAATGTAACACATAGAGAGTAATGGAATGAAACAGCTATACTATATGCATATATGGCTGGTGGAAAGCTCTATGGTTACAGTTTTGCGTAAAGCTAGTTTTTCCCTAGTGCAAAGGAATAAATTTATTTAACTATCATGGTAGTTGTTAAACATCGAGAATGGTTGACAGCATTCCGATCCCAATTAAGTGAACAATTAAAACCCAACAACATTAATTATAAGAAACATGTTGAGATTCACATGATATTCAAGTACTAGATACTCAAGTTGTCCATAACCGGGGACACGGCTAATCATGATTAGTTTGTACACTCTGCAGAGGTTTGCGCACTTTTCCCCACAAGACTCGATCGCCTCCGTTTGGTTTCTCGCACTACACGGTGTTTGAGAAACGGATGACCGAGACATAGTCTTTCAGAAGCGCTAGCACCTTACGTGTGGGTAGACCCGTACACCTACTTTCCCCTACATCTGCTAGTCTACCCGTAAGAGTTCGCACGACTTAGTCAACTATGCCAGAGCCCATAATGGCTTGTGGCTGCACACGAAAGTTTCTAGCATGAATTATCTTATGATCCCTTTGAGCCTGGGTGGCGGTCCAAAATAAAATAGGCAAGTCCTGATAGACATCAGGTGCCTCAATCCACCCAGATGTGTGTTTAAGTGGCCACCTTAGATAAACCATTAAAATTATCAACTCACATCTGTCATGGATATCACTCACCCAATCCACGTCTACTAGCATAGCATGGCATAAATAGCAAGCGTAGAAGTAACTCCCAAAGGTTTCATAATAATACAGGTAATAGGTACTACCTCATCTACTTCCCATCCCACAATTTAATTAGATCCTAATCGTGCAATGTGAGAGGATTGATCTAATGCAATAAAACATGGGTTGTAGAAAAGGTATGATCAAAGTGTTACTTGCCTTGCTGATGATCCGCGAGACCTAGGGTTTCGAAGTAACAAGCGGCGCAATCCGGGTGATCTATCGCAGACAAACAACAAGCACACAATAAGTACTCATCTAATGCACAGGTAAAACTCGAACAAGAGAACGAACCAGAAAGTTCAACTTAAGAACTCCGGTTGCAAAGAAAGAACGAACCGAACAAAGAAACAGAAAACAAATGGCGGAAGAAAACAACTCGGTTTTAGCAAGTTGAAACTAGGTCAAATTTTACTGTAGCAAAGGCTTGTTCAAGTTGATTAGACGGAACGGCGGTTTCGAAACGAAACTCCAGGCGCTTGAATCACCTGATTCCGATAAACGAGCGAGAAGAATGACTAGAACGAAGATCGGATCTGAGATCACGATCGCGGAATAAATCCGACGAAAAGAAAGAGACGAACGGTTAAATGATCGGACGTTCATTAACCGGGAATAATCGGTGATCACGTTTGTTGAGACGAACGGTCCGAAAGAAGAACGAAAACCGATCTAGGGTTTTCGGAAAAGAAACCGAAAAAGAAACGGAAGAAAAAGAAAAGAATCGGAGAGAAAACGGAACAGTTCTTTTAGGAAAACCGGACCGGGGAAAGAAGAGGTGCGGCGCGGCTACCTCGGGAGGCGGGCTCCGGGTGGCGCCGGCTAAGGACGGCGGCGGCGGCTTAGGCGCGGGGCGGCGCGGCTATGGAGGCGGCGGCGCGGCTAAGGCGGCGGCTTGGGGCTGCGCGCTGCTGCTTGCTGTGGCTTAGGAGGAGAGGGGCTTGGGGTTTTGATGTGAGGAGTGGAGGGGGGGTGTTGGTATTTATATAGGTGAGGGGAGGGGAGACTTGGGGTAGGGGGCAAGCAAAAGAAAAAGAAACAAGGAAAGAGGGGGGGGGGCTAACCGGCCTAGAGTCCCGCTGGGACACGGCCTAGAGCGAGAGGCGGCGGCTGCATGCGCCTGGCGCCTGGCGCGCGCGTGGCTGGGGCTGGGGCCTGGCCGGCCGGTCTGCTGGCTGGGCCTTGGCCCAAGGCGCTGCGAAGATTTTTTTTATATCGGTTTCGCGCGCAGAAAAACAAAAGAAAGAAAATCTAAACGATCTCCAAAATTCCTAAAGTAAATTTTCCCCGACTCCTAAAAATGAGCCGAACAAAATGAACTTTACTCCGGACCTAGAATGCAATTTTGAAAACACGCATTTTTCCCTATCCAAAAAAAAAGCAAACAAAACTCCGGCAAAACCAAAATTTGATTTATTCATTAAATCTTCATTTTTCCTAAATTTGGGAAAGTCATATTATTCCCTCTCTTATATTTTTGATACTGGAAAAATAATTGAAGATGAAATAAATAAATCAAATGATCCTCTTTTCAAAATTTGAGAAAACTCTCAAATATGAAAATAACGAAATCTCCAACTCTCTCCGTGGGTCCTTGAGTTGCGTGAAATTTCTAGGATCAACCAAAATGTATGAAAATATGATATGCATGATGATCTAGTGTATAACATTCCAAATTGCAAAATTTGGGATGTTACAAACCTACCCCCCTTAAGATGAATCTCGCCCTCGAGATTCGGGTTGGCTAGAAAATAGGTGAGGGTGGTCCTTGAGCAAATCTTCTTCTCTTTCCCAGGTGGCTTCATCCTCTGAGTGGTGGTTCCACTGAACTTTGCAAAACTTGATAACCTTGCTGCGGGTAACACTGCTGGCATAATCGAGAATCTTGACTGGCTTCTCCTCATACGTTAAGTCGTCCTTCAACTGAATCGCTTCGAGTGGCACGGTATCTCTTAGCGGTACCTCCGCCATCTCGGCATGACATTTCTTCAGCTGAGATACATGGAATACATCATGAACTCCTGACAGCTCCTCTGGTAATTCCAACTTATAAGCAACTTCTCCCATACGTTGCAAGATCTTATACGGTCCAACGAAACGCGGTGCTAACTTTCCCTTAACTCCAAAGCGCTTAACTCCTCAAAGTGGGGATACTCGAAGATAAACTCTGTCTCCGGTTTCGTAAACTATCTCCTCGCATTTAGAATCTGCGTAGCTCTTCTGCCTGGATTGGGCTACCTTGAGCCTATCGCGAATCAACTTAACTTTCCGTTCAGACTCCTTAATCAAATCTGGTCCAAAGAATTGACGGTCTCCAACTTCGTCCCATGACAACGGTGTCCTGCACCTCCTTTCGTATAAAGCTTCGAAAGGTGCCATCTTCAAACTGGTTTGGTAACTGTTGTTATAAGAAAACTCCGCATACGGCAAGTTATCGTCCCAACTAGATCCATAATCTAGTGCACAAGCTCTCAGCCTATCTTCCAAAATCTGATTGACTCTCTCGGTCTGTCCATCTGTCTGCGGATGAAAAGCTGTGCTGAACTCTAGTCTGGTTCCTAAAGTTTCATGCAACTGATTCCAAAACTTTGAGGTAAATTGGGTTCCTCTATCTGATACGATACTCCTTGGAAATACATGCAAACAAATGATCCTTGTCATGTATATCTTTGCCAACTTAGCACTGGTGTAAGTGGTCTTAACTGGAATAAAATGTGCTACCTTTGTCAAACGATCAACTACTACCCATATCGAGTCATAGCCTGCTTTCGTCTTGGGTAGTCCTGTGATAAAATCCATGCCTATCTTATCCCACTTCCATTTGGCTATCGGCAATGGTTGTAACAATCCTGCTGGCTTCTGATGCTCTGCCTTTACTCTCTGACATACGTCACAAACTGCTACATAAGCTGCAATATCCTTCTTCATTCTGGTCCACCAGAATGTTTCCTTCAAATCCAAATACATCTTGGTATTCCCTGGGTGAATCGAATACGGTGAATCATGTGCCTCTTGCAAAATCAACTTCCTGATCTCCGGGTCATTGGGCACATAAACACGGTCCTCAAACCATAAGGTATCGTGCTCATCCTCACGAAATCCCTTTGCTTTTCCTTCGCTCAATTTCTCTTTTAAAGCAGCAATCTCCTTGTCAGATTTCTGAGCTTCTCTGATCTTATCCATCAATGTTGACTGAATCTCCAATGCTGCTACATAGCCTCTCAGAACTATTTCCAAACATAGCTCACGAAGGTTTTCTGCTAACTCCTTAGGTATTTTCCCCGTCATTAGAGTATTGACATGGCTCTTACGGCTCAATGCGTCAGCTACTACATTAGCTTTTCCGGGATGGTAATGCAATCTCATGTCATAATCCTTGATGAGCTCCAACCATCTCCTTTATCTCAGGTTCAACTCCTTCTGCGTGAAAATGTACTTCAAACTCTTGTGATCCGTGTACACCTCACAATGATTTCCGATGAGGAAATGTCTCCACGTTTTCAATGCATGCACTACGGCTGCTAACTCCAAATCATGCGTGGCATAATTCAACTCATGAGGCTTCAGTTGCCGTGAAGCATACGAAACAACTCTCCCTTCCTGCATAAGCACTGCTCCAAGTCCTCTACGTGAAGCGTCGCAATACACCTCATAATCCTTGGTCTGATATGGCAAAATCAGTACTGGTGAGGTGACCAAACGTTTCTTCAACTCCTGGAAACTAGCCTCACACTCCTCAGTCCATTTGAACTTAGTATCCTTCTTCAACAACTCTGGCATAGGCTTCGCAATCTTTGAGAAATTCTCAATAAACCTCCGGTAGTATCCTGCGAGTCCAAGAAAACTCCGGATCTCTCCAACTGTCGTTGGTGCTTCCCATTCGGTTACGGTCTCAACCTTTGTGGGGTCAACTGCTATACCTTCTCCGGATATAACGTGTCCGAGGAATCCAACTTCCTTCAACCAAAACTCACATTTGCTGAATTTGGCGTATAACTGATGTTCCCTTAGTTTCTCCAAAACCAAACGCAAATGTTCCTTATGCTCCTCTTCATTCTTTGAATAAACCAGGATGTCATCAATGAACACTACGACGAACTTATCCAAGAACTCCATAAACACTTTGTTCATCAGGTTCATAAAATAGGCAGGTGCGTTAGTCAATCCAAATGACATAACGGTATACTCATACAGTCCATATCTCGTGGTGAATGCTGTCTTAGGTATGTCCTGCTCCCGAATCTTCAATTGATGGTACCCTGATCGCAAATCGATCTTGGAAAATACTTTAGCTCCTTGCAACCGATCAAACAGATCGTTGATCATTGGCAGTGGGTACTTGTTCTTGATGGTTACTTCATTCAATCCCCGATAATCTACAACCATCCTTAATGATCCATCCTTCTTTTCCACTAGAAGTATGGGTGATCCCCAAGGCGAAGAACTTGGGCGAATGTAACCTTTATCCAATAACTCCTTAATCTGATTCTTAATTTCCACCAAATCCTTTGCAGACATCCGGTATGGTTGCTTCGATATTGGGCCTGTACCTGGCAATAACTCAATCAAAAACTCAATGTCTCTATCCGGTGGCATGCCTGGTAATTCCTCAGGAAATACATCAGGAAAATCCTTCACCACTGGTACTTCCTCTTGCACAACTCCTGTTAAGCAGTTCACTTGTGTCCTGTTTGGCACATGCCGGGATACATACTTGATCCTTCTTCCTTCTGGTGTGGTAAGCAAAATTGTCTTACTGGTGCAATCGATGTTTCCTCCATACATCGACAGCCAATCCATACCAAGAATCACATCCAGACCTTGGGATTCCAGAATAATTAGATCCATTGGGAAAACATGCCTTCCTATACTTAATGGTACTTGGAAACATCCTTGTCTGGCCATGTACTCTGCTCCCGGCGAGCTTACTAGCATAGGTGTTTTAAGAATCCTAGTGGGCAGGCTATACTTTTCCACAAATCCCCTTGATATGTATGAATGCGATGCAGCAGTATCGAAAAGAACGAGTGCGGTAAATGACTTAACCAAAAACTTACCGATTACTGCATCAGGCTGATCTTCAACCTCCTCCACGTTAATGTGGTTCATCTGTCCCCTATTGAAAGGGTTCGGCTTTTTCCCAGAGCTTCCATTGCCATTTCCATTCTAGCCTTCAGGACATTCGTTGGCATAATGTCCGGTCTTGGAACACTTGAAACAGGTGACTTGACTCAGATCTCTCTTGGTTGGGGTCGATGGGGTGGTCCGGTTCTGGCCATTGCTTCCTCCATTCCCATTACCATTCTTGTGGCCATTATGGTTGTGCGAACTACCTCCTCCATGGGTATGCTGAAACTGAAATCCCGGTTTAGGGGCAAAACGGGGCTTCTGCTGGGCTCCAGAGTTATACTTCCCTTGTCCATACTTCCTCTTATGGTTCTCAATCTGCTGTTGCTTTCCTTCAATCATGATGGCACGATCTACCAACTCCTGGTAGTTGTTGAAACTCTCTACCATCAACTTCATGCTTAGTTCATCATTCAGTCCTTCCAGAAACTTCTCCTGCTTAGCTGCATCCGTAGCAACGTCATCTGGGGCATAACGTGCTAACTTGCTGAAATCGTCAACGTACTGGCCAACTGTCCTTCCTCCTTGGCGTAAGTTGCGAAACTCACGCTTCTTCATGGCCATAGCTCCTGCTGAAACATGGGTAGTGCGGAAAGCTTGCTGAAACTGATCCCACGTGATAGTGTCAACTGGGTAAGTGGCTGTGAAATTCTCCCACCATGCTGCCGCGGGTCCGTCAAGCTGGTGAGCGGCAAACTTCACTTTCTCACCATCTGTGCATCCTGCAGTGGTCAACTCCCTTCCTATCTTGCGGAGCCAATCGTCTGCTACTATTGGCTCGGTGCTACTGGAAAACACCGGCGGATTCAGCCTAAGGAAACGGGCTAAGTGGTCAACAGGTGGTGGTGGTGGTGGTGGGTTGTTGTTGTTGTTGTTCTGCTGGTTCTGGACTAGCATCTGCATCAATTGATTCTGCTGCTGGATCAACTGAGTGAGCTCCGGTGGGAATCCATTGTCACATCTCGGAGGCATCTGAGGGTTTTAGAAAAGACGAGAATTAAGAATAGAGTGAGGTCTAAAGGGAAAACACTACCCCAATGCACATGAGCAAATGCACACAAAATCACTTCATTCAAACAAACAAGGGCTTACAATCGGTCTAAAACTATCGCAAAAGTGCTCGAACTATAATGTTTACATGGGGGAATACTACTACTATCTGGTGGTCATCTAGAAATTTGAACCGATGGAAGACTCCATGTTATCTGCTCCAGCTTCGTCTTCAAAGTCGGGTTCACTTGGATCCGAATCGGTGTCGTCGATGATGATGTAGTTGTCCGGACATGCGACGTACTTGTCTTCCTTCCTAGAGGCTAACTTCACCTTGAGTTCTTCAATCTCCTGCTTAAGATCGCCATTGTGTCTCGCTAGAGCTACGATCTCGTCCATGTAGTCCTTGCGTGTAGACTTTAGTTCTCCTTCTAGCTCGATGATCCTTGCCTTTGCATTCTTCAACTCTATCATATCATTGCACATCTGGTTCTCGTGGCGTCGAATGTGTTGGTTTAACTCCTGGATGAAAGATGCAATGGATCTATCCTTCTTGGTGCTGACTAACTCCCATTGTTCATCTCGGCGTCCGCAAATCTGGTAGATAGTGTCCTTGAGGTCTTCTTGATAAACTTCTCCAATGCGTCCCATGGTGATATGAGCTGCCATGCTCCTTCCCAGACTCCAGGTTGGTGCATTGAAAACACTATCTATAGGCTTCGTGATTGCCGCGAATGTCCTTCCCGGAACGTGAGCTTGAATCTTCCAGCGCTCCTCTTCAGGCAGAGTGGCGTTGAAAGTTCCCGTGAAGCTTGGTAATCCAATGTGCAGGTACTTGGTGACTTCCTTCAGGTGAAATCCAAATGGTGTGCCTTCATCCGGTTGAGCGTACTTAATCTTCGCGTTCGTCATCCTAAAAGAGTAGAAAATATGAGGAGTTAGAAAATGAGAAGAGAATGGTGATCTATGGCTTTAACTTAGTGGTCGTGTCCTATAGTCAGCGTGTGCTCTGATACCATCTCTGTAGCGACCCGACCCGAATGGATCAAGTGCTCTGTGCTCAGGTGTCATCCCTGGATCAGTAATGCTAACACCACACAGTACATCGAAGGATTTATAGCAGAGTGGCAATCACACACTTATTACATCGTTGTCTCAAAGAGAACTTATTACAATAAATATGGCTTAAGGCCATCTAGTAACGATAACAGCGGAAGACTCGGAAGATAAATGGGTCCATCAACTTCAACGGCATCACTGAGTATAGAACCACGACCTAAAAGCACCTTACTCGTCGTCTGAAAAGTCTGCAACATGAGAAGTTGCAGCCCGAAAACGGGTCAGCACATGGAATATGCTGGCAATGTAACACATAGAGAGTAATGGAATGAAACAGCTATACTATATGCATATATGGCTGGTGGAAAGCTCTATGGTTACAGTTTTGCGTAAAGCTAGTTTTTCCCTACTACAAAGGAATAAATTTATTTAACTATCATGGTAGTTGTTAAACATCGAGAATGGTTGACAGCATTCCGATCCCAATTAAGTGAACAATTAAAACCCAACAACATTAATTATAAGAAACATGTTGAGATTCACGTGATATTCAAGTACTAGATACTCAAGTTGTCCATAACCGGGGACACGGCTAATCATGATTAGTTTGTACACTCTGCAGAGGTTTGCACACTTTTCCCCACAAGACTCGATCGCCTCCGTTTGGTTTCTCGCACTACACGGTGTTTGAGAAACAGATGACCGAGACATAGTCTTTCAGAAGCGCTAGCACCTTACGTGCGGGTAGACCCGTACACCTACTTTCCCCTACATCTGCTAGTCTACCCGTAAGAGTTCGCACGACTTAGTCAACTATGCCAGAGCCCATAATGGCTTGTGGCTGCACACGGAAGTTTCTAGCATGAATTATCTTATGATCCCTTTGAGCCTGGGTGGCGGTCCAAAATAAAATAGGCAAGTCCTGATAGACATCAGGTGCCTCAATCCACCCAGATGTGTGTTTAAGTGGCCACCTTAGATAAACCATTAAAATTATCAACTCACATCTGTCATGGATATCACTCACCCAATCCACGTCTACTAGCATAGCATGGCATAAATAGCAAGCGTAGAAGTAACTCCCAAAGGTTTCATAATAATACAGGTAATAGGTACTACCTCATCTACTTCCCATCCCACAATTTAATTAGATCCTAATCGTGCAATGTGAGAGGATTGATCTAATGCAATAAAACATGGGTTGTAGAAAAGGTATGATCAAAGTGTTACTTGCCTTGCTGATGATCCGCGAGACCTAGGGTTTCGAAGTAATAAGTGGCGCAATCCGGGTGATCTATCGCAGACAAACAACAAGCACACAATAAGTACTCATCTAATGCACAGGTAAAACTCGAACAAGAGAACGAACCAGAAAGTTCAACTTAAGAACTCCGGTTGCAAAGAAAGAACGAACCGAACAAAGAAACGAAAAACAAACGGCGGAAGAAAACAACTCGGTTTTAGCAAGTTGAAACTAGGTCAAAGTTTACTGTAGCAAAGTCTTGTTCAAGTTGATTAGACGGAACGGCGGTTTCGAAACGAAACTCCAGGCGCTTGAATCACCTGATTCCGATAAACGAGCGAGAAGAAAGACTAGAACGAAGATCGGATCTGAGATCACGATCGCGGAATAAATCCGACGAAAAGAAAGAGATGAATGGTTAAACGATCGGACATTCGTTAACCGGGAATAATCGGTGATCACGTTCGTTGAGACGAACGGTCCGAAAGAAGAACGAAAACCGATCTAGGGTTTTCGGAAAAGAAACCGAAAAAGAAACGGAAGAAAAAGAAAAGAATCGGAGAGAAAACAGAACGGTTCTTTTAGGAAAAACCGGACCAGGGAAAGAAGAGGCGCGGCGCGGCTACCTCGGGAGGCGGGCTCCGGGCGGCGGCGGCTTAGGCGCGGGGCGGCGCGGCAAAGGCGGCGGCTTGGGGCTGCGCGCTGCTGCTTGCTACGGCTTAGGAGGAGAGGGGCTTGGGGTTTTGATGTGAGGAGAGGGGGGGGTGTTGGTATTTA
>NC_041388.1:558428489-558435707 GCF_002162155.2 Triticum dicoccoides | reverse complement strand
TATAGGTGAGGGGAGGGGAGACTTGGGGTAGGGGGCAAGCAAAACAAAAAGAAACAAGGAAAGAGGGGGGGGGGGCTAACCGGCCTAGAGTCCCGCTGGGACTCGGCCTAGAGTGAGAGGCGGCGGCTGCCTGCGCCTGGCGCCTGGCGCGCGTGCGGCTGGGGCTGGGGCCTGGCCGGCCGGCCTGCTGGCTGGGCCTTGGCCCAAGGCGCTGCGAAGATTTTTTTTATATCGGTTTCGCGCGCAGAAAAACAAAAGAAAGAAAATCTAAACGAACTCCAAAATTCCTAAAGTAAATTTTCCCCGACTCCTAAAAATGAGCCGAACAAAATGAACTTTACTCCGGACCTAGAATGCAATTTTGAAAACGCGCATTTTTCCCTATCCAAAAAAAGCAAACAAAACTCCGGCAAAACCAAAATTTGATTTATTCATTAAATCTTCATTTTTCCTAAATTTGGGAAAGTCATATTATTCCCTCTCTTATATTTTTGATATTGGAAAAATAATTGAAGATGAAATAAATAAATCAAATGATCCTCTTTTCAAAATTTGAGAAAACTCTCAAATATGAAAATAACAAAATCTCCAACTCTCTCCGTGGGTCCTTGAGTTGCGTGAAATTTCTAGGATCAACCAAAATGTATGAAAATATGATATGCATGATGATGTAGTGTATAACATTCCAAATTGCAAAATTTTGGATGTTACATTTCAACAGGCACATACATGGTTAATGTAGAGCACACTTTTAGAAAAATGGAACTCACCAAAAAGGATCCTAGAACAACATTGTACTCGCGCATCACAGCAAAAAAGTGGAGATTTGACAGTCCTTCTGAGCTGAAGTTATTTTGGTCTTGTGGGGAGTAATGTAACCATCCTTCAACTGCTCCTTCCGATGAGAAGATAGACAGGGCTTCTTCATCTTGGCATAATCGGAACTAGTCACTTCACGTACTCCATATTCTTCTTCGGAGGAAGATGATCCTGTTGTGCAAAGACAAGAGGACTACTAAATGCTAGCATCCCTGTTTGCTCGAAAAAAGGAAAGGAAATATTTAAAACAACACAGATGAAGCACTTCTGAAGGACAATACCACTTTTTCATGACAGTATCTAAACAGTAGCACAACATCAATAGAGATGACAAAGCTCAATCATATGGATGAAATCAGTGGGCGAGTACCAATCTTTGTCAGGAGGCTTATTGTGTAGAGCATACAGATGAAGCACTTCTCTGGAACCATCTGTTGCTATCTACGGTGGTGGCCATGCTTACTATATACTCCTCGATTAGTTTAATGTTTCCAACATCTTCTTGTGCAGTTCCACTAAAATATATGGTAACTTCAAAGAAGATCCCTGTTTGCATAAGTAGAGATAATTACATATTACATTAAGAGTGGCATCAAATCAGTGGAAAAACAATTGCTCGTTTCAACCATAGCAATAAATTAAGATGCAAAACTATATCATTACATGTGTCATCACAGTTCCAGTGCTTCATTACAGCACCGGGAGTTGATTTTTGTTTTTCTTCCGCTTGTTCTTCCCCTTCATCACTTGGTTCAATAACAGACAAGCTTCTCCTTCAATGTAAGATTTGGCATGTCAATTAGGGAGCACAAGTATAGTACTAAACTTAATTTTCTGATGAAAGTGGCAAAATACAGGCCAAAAGTTGTGAAATATCCTTATCTTACCTCAATGGGATATGACGGTGCACATACAAATTGGAAGTCTTGTCTCCATTTGTGCAGTTCACTAAAATCAAGCAACATTATCGTACAAGTAGCACAACATATGAAAGCACATTGCAGAATCATGTGAAAGAAGGCTAGTACTAACCTCTCATGATGCGGAATTCAAACAACTCACAAGAAGAAGATCTGAACCAAATTCGCCTTAACGGATAGGAAGTAAGATCTCCTCTTGTGCGGTTCCACTAAGATCAAGCAATCAAGCAATGTTGTCGGTATGACATTTTGGTTAAACTGCACAAAACACTCTTAAAACAGAAGTGTTTTGTGCAGAGCAACAAAAGGTCACAATGGCAACGAGGTGAAGTAGATAACCCTGTTTACACAGAGGTGCAAAGGAAACAATTAGTGGTCAATAACGGTGGATTACACAGAAGCCAACAAAAAGAAGCATCTACCTTATCTAAATGGGAAAGAAAGAAAGACAGTAGCATTTCTCAAATGGTGGCATTGATTAATATTAACATTGAGATTATATTAACAATAAAATTCGTTAAACATGTAATTTGCTTTTAACTGTGGCATTGCATCAATTTTCCAGCGGCATTATTAGAGGGTGTTTGTTTACCGGGACATTTTGGTGTAGGGACTAAAAAAACTCCGTGTCACTCCCATCTAAACCAAACAGGAGGGACTTTTAGGGACTAAAACTGGGCATTTGGGACTAAAGAAAGAAGACCCCGAGGGAGTCTTTTTGGGACTTTTTCCAACAGTTGCCCTTGCCACGCATCGCACCTTGTCTCTATTAGTTCACTACTAGGGGTAACATGGTCTCTTAGCATGTAATTTAATAACCTCTAGTCCATGTTTAGTCCCTCGAACCAGGCAGGTAGGGACTAGGGAGTTTTTAACCAAACAGGGCTTTAGATTAACAACAGCTAATGAGTTGCACTGGACAGTGGATGCACCAGCACTATGTGCATCTACCGATGTACTGTGGTCATGCACAATCTGTTGCAACAAAGAACAAACAACCAAGGAGCATATTTGTGTTGGTCCCAGTTTTGTTATCTTTAGACACCTTTCCCTATGTGAGCATAGCAAATCTAGTCCTGCTCAAACTCTACAGCCTTGTCCCTTCCTTTCCTTTTTGAACTAGTACTTTCGCCCCTTCCTTTCCTCTTTGAACCACGTCCTAGATTTATGCGATACAACTTTCCCCACTACTTTCCCCCATTCCTTTCCTCTTTGAACCACGTCTTAGATTCATGCTATACAACTTTCCCCCTTCATTTCCTCTTTGAACCACGTCCTAGATTCATGCTATATAAAACTTTTCCCACTACTTTCCCCCACTCATTTCCTCTTTGAACCACGTCCTAGATTCATGGTATACATGCAGCTAGAGCAATGCATGTGGAGTAAGTAAATTATACCTTAAGGTTCTTGGGGCGTGGTTCGTTGGGCGACAGGACGGCGGCGAAGAAGAAGGGGTCGGAGGCCCTCCCACGCCGCCGCTAGGTGGAAAGTGAACAGCTGCGCTGGTAGTCCCTCGCCGACGGCGACAGCGTTAAGCCTCCTTCCCTTCCCAGCGGACGGATCCTGCCGGCTCTTTGGCCAGCAATGAGGGGGGGAGAGGCCAACGAAGTCTTGTTTAGATCTGGAGAGGGCGAGAGAGTGTGAAGAGAGCAACTACAAGCGCTGAGGCTCCAGCGTGTATATATATACTGGAGAGAGAGTGTGAAGCGTGCAAACCCTAGAAAACATTTTGACCAGTCAAATAATCCTCCTGGCACAAATTGTGCTCAAGTGTAGTTATCGAACCCGAGACCTCAAGTTTGATGAGCGAACAGGCTAACCACCTACACAACCCTCCTGTTATGTTCAATGAGAGGGAAATAACCTTTTATACATTCCTGCATTCGTGTGACAAGCATGCCGTGTTTTTGTGTGTGTGTGGGAGTCATTGGGATTTCAATCATAATCGTGTCATGTGGCTTTGGTGGTAAGACTATCCATAGTGGTGCAGAAATAATGCAGCCTTAGTCACCTTACCTCTCACCACGTAGTACGTTGGGCCCCACCAGTCAGAGGGTGAAACAAACAAATTAATAAGAAAAATTAAAAGCGTCAGCGGTGTATCTTACCTCACACATCTCGCTACTACTCGGGAACATTGTCCAATTGATCCCTCTGTTCGCTCACGTACTATTTTAAGTGAATCCTTATTATAACACGCTTACAAATTTTGGGCACTTGTATTCGACTTAAGTCAGTGTGCCACCGTATCTCGTATATTTACTACTCCCTCCGTCTAGGTGTAATAAGTCACATTAGAAGGTTCAACGGGACCAAGGTGCGTGCGTGTGTGTGTGTTTAACAGCATGTGTGTGTTAGAGAGAGCAACAGATCGACCTACTCCTACAGAGAGATGGTGTGTAGTGTATGATTTTAGCCGCGAGAGTCGGTGCATCCTCTCGTTTCCGGGCGTGTCTGGTAGGGACATGCGGACAGCTGCCACCTGACCAGCCTGGCCCACCCAAAGCCCCTCCATCGCCCGCGCGCGCTTCCTGCCCGAAATGCTCAGCGCCGCTCCAAAGAATCGGTGCCGCATTCATGCCCGGGCAGAGCAGACGCGGCCTCTCACTAGAGCAAGAGTGATGGTTGCTTCGTCCATCCAACTTACCGCTGGGTCTATGTGATTTGACGGCTCATTGGTCTTTATTACTGAGGTGGTAGGACTGTTGGATGTCCCACGCTTTCGGTGAAAGGAGGTACTACTACTAGATTACAATTTTCTCCATTCTTACAACGGAGGCGCGCAAGAGCAGTGAAAACACGCAGGAGTACTCCCTCCGTTCCTAAATATTACTAGATGAGTCCCCGCGTGTTGCCGCGGAACAGCGGTATATCTCTCTACGCAAAATTATCGATTTCATAGAACTAAAAAAACTCTATAACCGCATGACAAATGTGGTAGCCAAACTAAATAAACTCCCATCATCATTTAGATCATCCCACGTAAGGAAAAAAGATCATCCAACTCCTACTGCATAATGGGATTATATTTTTCTTTTTGACATGTTAATGGGACTTAAAAACTCACTTACATGCATGCTACTGGTGCATGCTTGCATGCAGACATGTTGATGTGATTTAAAACCCACTCACATGCATGTGCCATGGTATTTCTGCATTCTTGCATGTGGCTTAGTGTAGAGCCTCTCAACGTCTAGATCAGAGGGCTATTATGGACTGATTTACTTCATCTAACAGCTACATCAATTTTGATGATGTGGTTCAAGGAGAGGATAGAGAATTCCTAGTAGTGGGGGCTAGATATTACTGGTAGATAAGTCTTTGTAGAGATTCCACTACATACGAAACAAAATGAATGAATCTACACTTAAAATGCATCTATATACATCCGCATGTAGTTCATGGTGAAATCTCTACAAAGACTTATATTTTGGAATGGAGGAAGTACTAGTATAGTACATACTGTAATTTATCAGCGAGATAAATATGTACAATGCTATGAAGCTTCCAACTTCTGTTACATGTATCTTGCGTCCAAGGTTGCCCGTTGCAACATTTCATCAAATACAAAGGAGACTAACATGCATGCTATTGCATCTCAATGATTGACAGATCATAGCAAATATGTACTCCCTCCATTCCAAAATAAGTGTCTCAACGTTGTGCAAACTTTAGTACAAAGTTGTACTACTACTAAAGTTGACACTTATTTTCAAACAGAGGCAGCTAAAGAAAAAAATGATCCATGCAGTCCCTAGCCCTTGAACCGTGAACCCTGACCAGGCTTCAATTTGCTGGCAACGTTCGAGATTCCTAATAAATGAAGTTTGCAACCTTTTGACCATCGGATCATTTTGTGCAGTTTCACCAAAATTGAGATGAGCATCCCTGTGGCAAAGAAATTGAGAAGCGTGATTAGAATAAGATTACTGGGACTAGTTGATGAGACATAAACTCATCACAAATAAAGTACGTAGAATTCAGTAGAGGTATGTGGGGCAAAGAAGTAGAGAAATATCCACAGGGAGTGATGTGGGCAGCTGGAGCAGTGGTGCAAGCCGGCTGTAAAGGGAGTTGTACCTGAGGGACATAGCTCAACCTTGAGGAGGGCGGCGGGAGGCGGCAACTGCCCACGTCGCGGAAGTGAGCAAGGGACGAAGGCAACCTCACCGGCTTTGTGAGAGAGAACGGCGGGGACCCCTGATCGGGACGTGCCGACAGTGGGTTTTTGCCGTCGGCGATGGCCACCGCATCTACACTAAGCATCCACCCCTTCCCCAAGCGGACGTGATCCGCTGGGATGTTAGAGATGTGGCCACAGTCGTTTTATGCGAGCGAGTGTGAAGAGAGCAACCCCAACAAGCAACCGTGTAGGCTTGCCCGTCCTGACTATGTATATAGTGGAGCATTTTCCTTTTCTCTCCATATGAACCTATCATATTGCGTACGTGGCACTGAAGAAAAAAAACATTATTTATAAATGACGCGGCATCTACTACTCGTTATCCTATAACCTTGCGCTTGGCATCTCCAAAATATTAACCTTGCGATTGGCTCTTCGCCTCTTCGGGAAGTCGAGCAATAATGGTAATGCAGTATATGTCGTTCTCGCTATATGAGACCGAATGAATTGCTGCACGTCCACCACGTAGGTGAGGGTCGAGGGGCGAGGGAGAGTGCTACATACGGAGCAAAATGAGTGAATCTACACTCTAAAATACGTCTATATACATCAGTATTTGGAGTATGTACTAGTAGTTCATATTGAAATCTACTAAAGGACATATATATTCCAAAAAATATGATATAATATCTATAACCAAGGTAGTAGGGACGAGGAGTAAACGGAGGGAGTAGTAAATTTTTCTCCTCGTCCTGCGAGCCACCGCGTGCATGGGCAAGGGACCGCGCGTAAGGCGGAGCAAGCTTCACCTCATCCTGCGAGCCACCGCGCCCGTGGGCGGGGGAGACGGCGTACTAAGCAAGCTTCTCCTCGTTCTACGAGTTGACAGGACACATCAAAAGTACTCCAATGTATAGAGCCTTGCCTCTAAGGTAGGCCCCACATGGTTTGCCTCTTTTTTTAACATAACACGTCAAGTCGCAATTTGTTTGTTCACCCGTGGTAGACGATCCTCCCTCCACCAAGTGGACAACCAGTACACGTGCCAAATTACCACATGGGCTGCCTTTTTTGTATAGAAATGAGCTCCACCGTGTACCCGCGCGGGTGTGGTTGAGAAAGAGACGAGAGTACGTGCGTCGTGCATGCACCTCTTCTCCTTGTGCATGTCCCCCACCTACGTGGGTGTGTGTGAGAGATACAAACCGTGTTCATGAGTGTTTTTTGTTTTGGGGTGGGGGTGGGGTGGGGGGTTGATTTCGTGAATTATTTGTGGGAATATGTGTCGATGACATCTCAAACAAAATTTTGCATGCGATGTGTGTGAAATGGAGGCCTATCCATATCATACAT
>NC_041388.1:558419556-558428031 GCF_002162155.2 Triticum dicoccoides | reverse complement strand
AGAGAGAGAGGAGAGAGAGAGGGAGGGAGAGGGAGGGAGAGGGGTAGAGTGCTGGATGGGTGATGGAGTTGCTTCTCGAAGATGGTGGGAGAGGCCTACTAGACAAACTGAGGGTGGAACTGCAATGTTATCAATAAGAGTGGGGATGTGTTTCTGTGTGTGCCTGTGCGTGATAGATCTGTCGGGACGCATCCATGGATGATGAAGGGGAACCATGTGTTTGGTAAGCAAACCTAACTAGATCGATAGATCAATTGTTGTTTGTCGGAGGAAGGGAGAGACACAACTAATGAGGTAGATCGATTGACGTGTGGGTAAAAACGAGTTATAAGGACCTAGCTAGCTATATGTATAGCAAGATATCGGTCGGTGTACGTCCATTTGTTAGAGGAAAATAAGGCCCAGCGAGACGGATAGACAGAGAGAATGGAGCTAGGAGGTGGTGCGAGAGGCCCAACTACTAGCTAGATAGGGGGAGGAGTGTGCGGTTGTGAGATCGATGAAAAGAGGGGCGAGAGTTTACACGTGTGTCTGACCGTATGAGAGACACGAGGCAATGACACATAAAGGAGGAGATTGAAGGTGTGTGTGTGTATGTTGTAGGCAGGCATCGCTGGAGAGGTTTATCGATCAGTGTGTGTCGGAAAGGAGTTGTGGAGACTCTGGGAGAACGACCTAAAGAAAAAAATGAATGTGCCCGGTGGATAGAATGCCGATGGAGGGGGAGGGCGAGGAGGGTGTGTGCATGCACGAGAGAAAGTTAGTGGTAGCTACAAAGGTTAGAGGATTGTGTGGGTGTAAGAGACTAACAAATATCATAATTTGATATGAAAGCGGATTCATATATTTGAATAGGAGATCATAGTGTTTTAAACATTGCATGCATGAATATACCGGTGATACACGTGTTGTACACATGTTATACCATAATGTGATAATTCATGGCGTTTGCAACTCACAGCTAAATGCCAAACAATCTAAACCATACTATACATCAAACAATCTCACATTTTTTTTGAATTTGTGATAATGTGTGGCGTTTGCAGCTTACAACTAAATATCGAACAATCTAAACAATACTATATATCGAACATTCTCACATTTTATTTGAATTTGTGGTAATGTGTGGTGTTTGCAACTCACATCTAAATACTTGTAGGCGTAGGGGCGGGGCACCATACATAATGTGATAAACACATTATGCATATGAGACATGGTTTAGATTATGAAGATCTAGCTAGATCTAGAAATGTAATGTGATTTGAAATCAAAATAAAGTGGATTTAAAAAATCTAGTTCGAGTTCATATAGTACACATAGTTCATATGTAACTCAAGACTAATCATGTGGTGTGCTGTGAAGATAATACACAAACGATGGTTTAACTTGACAATAATGATGATTGTAGATCTTATTAAAACAGAGAAATGAATTCAAATGCTTTGACTTCACAACAATCATTACTGTATATCTTATTAAAATAGAGAAACGAACTCAAATTTAGTTCATATTGAAGCGGTAGTATATACATTTGGAATGCACTAAAACATTTATTTGAGTAGTAGGTTGCATGCATTATACGTGTAGCGAAATATTTTAATTCAACATACCATGAATTCAAAGTTTTGAATGACATTTGTAGTGCGCATTGATTTGGTACAGTACACGTTAGGCCTGTCCGGAAATTTCAACCTGCACGTTGTTAGCCCGGAATATTTAAGATATATATTTGTCTCGTTGTGCTCCGACAACTCCCTCCATCTCAACCCGCGCCTTACTATTCCGAAATTACAACGTGCGCGTAAACTCCCACCACCTGTGAAATCCCGACACGCGAAATGTCCGTGGTACCCCTGAACCGAAAGAACCGCCTCAAATCGGTGGGGGTACTTTCATAATTTACCGCACATTTCGCACAAGCGCGTCTCTAAGCGATGGTTCCCCACTGCCATCCCATCTGCCCACCCATTCGTACACCGAGGCCGCGAAAACCCGTGACGAAACCCCACACCCTGATCTGTCCGCCACCCAGCCGGAGCTTCTTCCCCGATGACGTCGTCCACAGCAACACCTCGACGCCCCTCATCCACAGTACCGGATGAGGATCCGTCGTCGATCTCATCGTCCCGCCGATTTAGCCACCCCGTCCTCCACCTCCAAGGAGCTGCCTCGACGTTCCCCTCATCTTTCGCGCCACCTCCATTCTCACACCGCCGTCGTCACCTGCACCATCGGAAGAGAATCATTGTCGGTGTC
Source organism: Triticum dicoccoides (assembly GCF_002162155.2). Taxonomy (NCBI): domain Eukaryota; kingdom Viridiplantae; phylum Streptophyta; class Magnoliopsida; order Poales; family Poaceae; genus Triticum; species Triticum dicoccoides. The sequence continues at coordinate 558,425,775 of NC_041388.1, read as the reverse complement.
AAAACCGGCAAATCTCGGGTAGGGGGTCCCGAACTGTGCGTCTAGGATCGAGGGTAACAGGAGGCAAGGGACATGGTGTTTACCCAGGTTCGGGCCCTCTTGATGGAGATAATACCCTACATCCTGCTTGATTGTTCTTGATAATATGAGTAGTATAAGAGTTAATCTACCACGAGATCAGAGAGGCTAAGCCCTAGAAGCTAGCCTATGGTATGATTGTTGTAGATGATCTATCGACTAGCCTGGCCTCAGTTTATGTAATGCACCGGAGGCCTAAGATAACAAGAGTCCTAGCCGAATACGCCGGTGGGGAGGAGTCCTTGTATTGATCACCAAGTCTTGTGGAATCTTCCTTGTATGCGGCAGCTGTCCGAACTAGCCCATGAGTATACGACCATGGGGATCCTCGTCCCAATCTAATTGATCGGGATACGGCATGGTGAGTACCCCCTAGTCCAGGACACCGTCAGTAGCCCCCTGAACCGGTCTTCAAGTTAGGGACGCTCCTCGATTCTTCTGAACTGTTCTTCATGTTTGGTTGTCGGTCTTGAAAACTGGTTCAACAAATCTTCTCATCTTCGATCTTGAGGATCGCCGAAATGCATTCGATGAGTTTACACATCGGGTATCCGAGGAGCCCCTTTAAGTTTCTGGCCTTGATCAATGCCTTGTTATTTTTATGCCACACCTCGGGTTTGAAGTTGTTCCCAAGAGGCAGTGTTCTCTTGCGTCCAAGCTCTAACGCTGGACTGCATTTGAGGTATCTTTTGCAGCCGAGCACCAATGTCGAACTGCTTTCGAGCTCTAACGCCGAAATGTATCCAAGCTCCAACGCCGGACTGTGTCCAAGCTCCAACGACGGACTATATCCAAGATGTCATAGATCATCTTGGTTCAAAAAAGTTGAAGGAGTTTAGCCGAGCTTAACACCGGAAATGCCCTCTATGGAGCCAGCCACTAGCGCCCGAGCTTTATGCCGGCCTGCTTCCGAGGTGGTGCACCACCCCAACTGTGGGCCAATTTTTTGTCAATAATTTTTATTGGTGCAATTTATTCTCTACCGAGATATATAGCCAGTACCCCTCAGCGTGTGTATCGGTCTAAAACCCGAGATGCACCTGAAGGATGATGTAAGACCGCTGATCCCAGTAGTCGCTGAGACTCAGGTTGATTTGCAAAATCGGCCTGAGGATCAAGTCCTAGCTCGGCAGAATACTTCGGGACACAAAAAGAGGCGTGCTCAGTCTTCGAGACTCAGGTTGGGTGCAGCCGACCAACCCGAGGATCAAAATCTCCTCGGCAATTGTATTGCACTTAAAATTTTCTGCATTGAACAGGAAATGCAGTAGCCCCCGAGACACTAGTCGGGTGGCAACACCAGATCAGGGGATCGATGTGCCCCTTTAATATTTCTAAATAATAAGACCCAAGCCCAGTAGCCCTCGAGCCTTAATGCGGGCACGGGTGGCCGAATTAAGGATCGATATCCATAGTAAAATCACAAATTATGTGTAATGACTCTATGTATCCAAGTACTTTACATCATTAATGCTCGGATCCGCATTGTACAAAACTTTGTTGACCGACCATCGTCTTCCACCTCCTCAGCTAGTAGCTGAGGAGTGTTTGTCCTACTTTATAAAGCCTTTATGAGGGCAAAGATTTACGGCAAACAAGGCAATCTGGCCATACGGTTTTATAAACAAAGATACACAGAGAGATATGTTATATTACTATTTAACATAAGCATGATCTTGAAACCTCAGCTCTAATGTAAGAGCAAAATATTGAGGATTTTAGTTTGGGAGGCCCGTTACTAGCCCCCGATAGTGTTCGGCGACAGTCGAGGTCAAGCCGTAAACACTTTGGCCAATGTTATGAATGGCCCGTCATTTAACACAGTCATCGGATCGCTGACCAGTTTACGCTTATTGTGACAGTCAGTTTTCGGCTTTCTCCACTGAGGTGCTTAACCAAGTGAGCTGGAAGCACAATCGCAGTGGTTCTCCCTTTGCACACCTAGCCGAACAGAGCGGAACGTAGGAGGCAAGCACAGGAGCCGGGCAACCCAACTATTGACCGAAGACACAATTCGACACCGATGCATATATAGCAATATCCGAAAATGTTTTTGTCGAATCTCTAAAGGTGTCCTGCGTTGCACTGCGAGACTTGTGCTGAAAACACACAAATAGTTTAAAAGTGCCATAAGCTTGGAAAACCAAAAAACGTCAGTAAAAACTTGACATCCGAACAAGATCAATTGTTCGGTGCCAATCCGAAAATTGGAAAAAAAAAATTGTGCTTCTGTCGTGCATTAATATGACACATCCGATCTCAAGACTTCAAGCGGGTCAGCCTACGGCTACAGCCTCCTATCCCGAAGGCGGAGTGCTTCTCGTTAGACCAGTTTAGCGAACTAAACTCGAGCGGTCACTAGTGAGAAAGTGTTATCTGTCTATTGACCACACACTTGCGTCAAAAAAGGAGCAATAGAAAAAGACTTTGCAATGACCAAGAAGAAAACACATTTACTATAAAATAGCTCATATAAATTTTAAGAGCCCCAAGTGACTTGGGTAAAAGAATTTTATGTATAATGATTGTATGTATCAAAGTACTTATATCATATTTGTGTTCACCCGAACTTTAAACGCGTCTTAACCGACCATCGGCTTCTCCCTCTTCGGCAAAGGGCTGAAAAGTGTCATATACTCTGCCTGTCGAGGGTATCGACGGTGTTTCCAATGACCAGGCAATCAGGCCATAAGGCTGTAACAGACAAAGCGCGCTCAGGGAACTTATGCTATATTACTAACGAAGTGTAAGAAGCATCTTCGAAGAAAATAGTACCCCCACCGATACCTTTCTTCGGTGCTCATTATTACTATGAGACTTGTGCAATAGATTTTTTGTACTCATGAGTTCCGTTGTGTGCCGACCATGATTGAAAACAATAAGAGCGCTAGCTTTCGGCTTCACCTAGTCTGAGGTCAGAGCTCGGATGACCCGGTCGTGACAATCGCAGAGGTGGTCCCTTTACTCCCTAGCCGAACAATCGGGAACGTAGGGGTAAGCACAGGAGCCAGGCAACCCAGCTAGCAAATCGCTTAGGTCAATATGGTGCATATTTTGGCCAAATACACGAACAAGGAACAAAGCCGTACAAGTATAATCATATGCATCAGGAAAAGCTCCATCAAGGGAGCCCCCAAGTAAATGGGGTATTTGAATTTGTGTGTCACAAACAAAGTTTTGACAAGGAGATTCTCTACAGGCAACTTTTTTCAAAAAGGTATAATGCTTGGTCGAACCGAACACAAGTTAATAATTTAAGACTTTGAGCATGAAGGCAACTTAGATGGTTAATGTGTTCGGTATTGATGACACGGCCCGAGCTTGATGCGGGACAAGGTTCCATCCCCCAAGCCGGTCCCAAGGTGGCGGAGCAAAGAGCTCGGCACTCCGAAGTGGTGACATAGCATGGTCAATGCAGGCTGGCAGAGTGATGCCGAAGTCCCTGGCATGGCATAATGAAGTGTTGACGAAGCCCCCCGTCCAGCCAAGGTGGCGTGGTATGTCAGTACGCCGAGTTGACGATACGGCTCAACCCGGATCATTTTCCTGTGCACAAAAAATGGTGCAAACCAGAGATAATAGTAAGAATAATAATTAAAAAAAAGTGTTGCATAATAAATAATTTATGCAAAGTGAGTAATAAAAGAAATATGGCCTGGCGCCGAAGTGAACATCGATGCAGGGTGTCAGCATGACACGGTGAAGGTGTGACAAAGCCTGAATTTGCAGGGCGGTCCGGGCTCCGGATGCGGCATTCGCCGAACTATGTACGGAAACTGACCGAACCACCATGCGACCGTTGTTAATGTGGCCGCCATTTGATAGACCTGTGTATAGATGATGGAACAAACCAAAGTAATAATCCTTAAGAAAAATAAACCTAACAAGCAAAAATTGTTAGGATTAATAGCACCTAGTTTATTTGTTGTAGCATTCCGAAGAAAAGCGACTCCCAAAATTGGGAATCGATCCGCACACCTAGTGCCTGATGGGCGATAAAGCGATGGCCTGGTGATGCTGGCAAGGGTTGGCTTGCCGAGGTGAAGCCCTCAGTCCAGCTAACGTGACGAAGCTGGTCGGCTGGTCATCAGAGTATGTTGATGATGAGATGATGAAGCCTCTGGTCTAGCCGAGGTGTTGGAGCGGCTTGCCAAAGAGATGCCGGAGTCTACCTGTCAGCCGATGTGTCGAAACAGGTTGGCATGTTTGATGATGATTTGAAGAAGAGGTAGCATGGTGATGCCGACGCGGGTCAAGACTTGTGACGCGATCGACGCTGCTTGATGCAGCTACCGCGTGGTGATGCCGGTGTGCCCACTCCGTGTAGTCCGTGGGGCAGCGATGTTGATGATGATTTATCTTTCGCGATGCCGAACTCTTGTTTGTCTTTCCGAGATGATGATCGAAGGGGTTGAGCTCGGCTCAATAAAACGGCGACGTGTCTAGCCCAGGTCGGCAGCCACGGAGCAATACTATCGGACTGGTTTGACACCAGCGTGATGGTGAAGATTGCCTCGGAGGAGGCTTAAAATTTTATGGGTACGTGTTTAAAAACAACGCACAATAGCATAGAAGAAAATTCCTTAAAAAAGGTTGTCCAATATCACGTTCATAAAGAAACATGAATTCGGGTCAGATCCGTATTCGCGCAGAAAACAGATCCGAAAATTGGTCCACTCATCGGAAGGTTCCCGGAGTTTGAGCCGTCGGATGGAGCTGAAATTTGGAGGGGTGGTAGATATGGGAATTCCGTAGTAGATGAATGGTTGGATCTTTCAAAGGACCTCTGAGCTGGGCTCTGGAGACCACGCCCTAAACTCGTCCAGATTCCCGTCCAGATTTGACAGGGCTCCAGTATATCGTAGATTGTCGGAAATTCCTCCATCGGAACCTGAAGAAATTTTGCATGGATGTTGTAGATGTAATTCCGCACAATTCCACTGAAGCAATCGTCAAACTGACTCTGGAGGAGGCGGTGACGGTGAATACAAGTTCACTGTCCATAAAAACAACACGGCCGCCTGAGGGCAATGTTGACGTTGAGCCCTCGAGCTTCATGGATGATTCCTCCCTGATCTTGATAGAGATCGGAGTTGATGTTTGATGAAGGCCCCCGTCCGAACATGGTGATCCGAACACGGGGCGCAGTTCTTGGTCGAACCAAGGTGACCAGCCGAGCTGGTGACGAAGATGCCGAAGTCGCAGTTGATCTGCAGGCGAGCCATCGATCCTTTTGTCGATCACACAGCGGAACTCTCAATGAAAGCACCAATGTCGGTGTCAAAACCGGCGGATCTCGGGTAGGGGGTCCCGAACTGTGCGTCTAGGATCGATGGTAACAGGAGTCAGGGGACACGATGTTTACCCAGGTTCGGGCCCTCTTGATCGAGGTAATACCCTACATCCTACTTGATTGTTCTTGATAATATGAGTAGTACAAGAGTTGATCTACCACGAGATCAGATAGGCTAAACCCTAGAAGCTAGCCTATGGTATGATTGTTGTATATGATCTATCGACTAGCCTGACCTCGGTTTATATAATGCACCAAAGGCCTAGGATAACAAGAGTCCTAGCCGAATACACCGGTGGGGAGGAGTCCTTGTCTTGATCACCAAGTATTGTGGAATCTTCCTTGTATGCGGCAGCTGTCCGAACTGGCCCATGAGTATATGGCCATGGGGGTCCTCGGCCCAATCTAACTGATCAGGAGACGGCATGCTGAGTACCCCCTAGTCCAGCACACCGTCAATCATCATCACCGTTTCCTCGGATGAAGTTGCAGCCTAATCGGCGCCACCAAAGAGGTTGTACACTAATCACCGCATTTTCTTCTTGATTCGATCTCACGGTGCTGTCGGCGCTCGGTCCCGAGCCGACACGGCGTGGCTCCATCCACGGCGGCGTCGCTAGCCACTTCCTCCATGGCGTCGCTCCCTCGGAGGCGACGTCCACATCAGTAGGAGCTGCTACTGCTTTAGCTCTCGCTCGCGCTGCTGCTCTGCTTTTGCTCTCGGTCCCCTGCCTGGTCTGCTCTTGCTATTGCTCTTGCTCGCGCTGCTGCTCTCGCTCTTGCTCTTGCTTGCAATGCTGCTCTGATTTAGCTACACTTCAGTCGACTAAATCGACTTTTGGGTCAGT
>NC_041388.1:558413804-558419058 GCF_002162155.2 Triticum dicoccoides | reverse complement strand
AACTATCTATCTTAGGGTTCAATATGGGGCGGTGGTCGCCGGTGGTGGCGGGGCAGTGGCGTGGGGATCGCCGGAGAAAAAGCTCGGCACGGGGGGGCCTAGAAGGATGGCCGGGGCGGCGGCGGACCGGCGGTGGGGAGTGTTTTCGGGGTGGGCGGGGCGGCGCACCGCCGGCCACGGGCGGCGGGGGGCTGCTGTTTGGCCGGTGGTGGTTGGCGGCTCAGGGGGGTGGAGGTTGAAGATGAACCACAGGCCCTTGATTTCGTATCCAACGACTTCAAAATCGAATAACCGGAGATGAAAAAGTCAGTCGACCAACGTGTAGCCTCACCTTGCTAGTGCGTTCAGTTTCGACAGCACAATTCAGTTTGGACAGCAAAATTCAGTTTCGAAAGTTAAGTTCAGTTTCGACAGTTAAGTTTAGTTTCGACAGTTAAGTTCAGTTTCGACAGTTAAGTTCAGAGAATAGCGGCTGATGTATTTTACATCTAGCACTTTGTGGTTATGTATTTTACGTCATGTATTGGAGATTCTATTAGAATTCCACTCAGGTTAACGTTGTTCGTTGTCTCTCTTGTCCTGCTTCAGCCTCGGCATCGTACAACTCACCGGAGCTTCTCCAACGACGAAACCCTCCATCACAGCGGAGCAGTACCTCGGGCTCCATGTCCAGACGCCTAAGATCTTCTTCCCCTCCTCCAACAGCAAAGTCAGCCGGAGCATCCTCACCGGCCAACCCAATCACGCTGAGATCGACATTGCTTCGCCAAAGAGGTTGTACACTTGTTGCATCTCTTTTTTACTCTACATGTGTCATAGCCCTATAATTGTTTGCAGATAGTTGCATTAGTGAGCATCATGCATCTTCTTATTTTCAAGAATCTTGAAATGAGGAAATTGAAAGCCTCAGAAATCATTTTAAAAGAAGGGCAAGAACCCTTTAAATTGCATTCATTGTTTCCAAAATGACTTCATAAATGTTTGATAATTTTGGCAAGGCTTTGAGACCAAACCAAAGATAGTGAACATTTTTGAAGGAATTATTTTGGGACTATGAAATTAAATCAATAAGTATTTGAGTTTTGGATTATATTCATTTTTTATAGAATATAATTCAAGAGGCCCTGGAATTATTTATGTGCCTGTAGAAAAGCCCATAATGGGAACATAAAAATATTCAGAAGGTTTTGGCCTGTTTTGAATTCATTTCGAATTTTGAATCCATGGCAAAATGAATAAATAAAAAACAAAACAAAACAAAAATAAAACAGAACAGAAACATACTTGGCGGCCTGCTACTGTCGTCGGCCCAGCTTCTGAGCAGCCCACCCGAGCCCACCTTGCCAATCAGCTTCCTCGGTGCGCCAAAAGGACGAGCGCGTGCTCGCCGCGCGCTGGCCACACGCCTCGCCAGCTCCTGCTTGCCGCCGAGGGCCTGGACGCCTCTGGGAGATGCCACGCACCCCCTGGACCTCCCTCACTCTCCCCCGAGCTTTTCCCCTCCTCCGTCTCATTCTCCTCCCAACGGCCGAGCGCAGCCGTCGCCACCGACGTCGTTCGCCGCGGCCACATCCACTGCCTCACCTCCTCGACAGGTCCACGAGCTCCGCCTCGACCTACTCCTCCTCCTCACCATGCCAAGTGAGCCGGGATGCTCCGCAGCGTCGTCATCGCCACCGTCTTCAACATCGGGAGCCGGTCACCGCCGACGTCGATTCGCCGTCGCCAAGCCATCCCCGAGAAAGCCGAGCCCCTCTTCGTGATCGCTGTGAGCTCCGCCACCGTTTCCCACTCTTCCCCACTCCATTTGATCACCGTAGCCGTCGCCCCGTTGATGACCGAAACACGCTGCCGCCTGAGCTCAACGTCGGCGTGGCTCCGGTGACCTTTTGGTCCCGAGCGTGCGTCTGATGTGTTCGCCGCACGCTGTAGAGCAACTCACGTGCTTTGGACTAGCCGTTTGCACACCATAACACCAACCCTGCAACCGCCCGAGCTCCGGCCGCCGCTGTTGATGCCACCGTCGTTGCTACCGTCCACCTTAGGCCTTATCCACTGCCGCGGAACCGACCTCGTCGCGCTATAAAAGGAGGCCCCCGAGCTCATCCGAGCACTCAGGCAACCTTAGGCCACCCCCATGGCACCCCCACAGCCAGCAATCGTCGGGGGAAAGCCGTCTTCCCCAACTCCGGCCGGTTCGGTCGCCGCCACGTCCCAGCTCCATTCACCGCAACCAGAGCCCCTCCCGTCCGTCCAACGCCACCAAATGACTCCACTTCGACTTGCGGAGCCTCCCAGCTACTCAAACCCGACCGGGAGCCACCGCAGTTCAAGCGCCCAAAACTCCCGAAGCCACCGGCCGCCCCGAAGCTTGCCGCCGGCGACTCCCTTCATCCCCACCTGGATGAAAACCACCGGAAGGACCGCCCTAGAACCGCGGATCCATCTCCACCCTCGGTGTCTCGAACGGTGCCGCCAATCGCCGGCGAGCGTCGCCGGAGCCCCGCATCGGCTCGGACAGAGGAAAAGGAGGGAGGAGAGACTGGTCAAACCTGACCAGTGGGCCAGGCGGGCCCACTGTCAGTGACCCACGCACGGTCCATGCTGGATAAGTGGAGGCGCGTTTCCAAAATACGCCTTCGACGTGGTTAGTAATCGAAACGTTTTTCTGTTTTTTTCTGTTTTATTTAAAAAACAGATTTTGACCAGAACTTTTACCGGTTATATCTTTTTAAGTATAACTCCAAATGAGTCGATTCTTTTTCCTACATCTCTCAAATTCTGTCTAGTTTATTTTAAGATTTATTTGAAAATTTTCGAAACAAATATTTTGTACTGTTTTTGAAATATGTGTTATTTGCATATTTTTGAAAATAGGATTTTTGAAGAGAAGAAAGCTTTCAAAAGATTTGGAGTGCACCCTGCCTTTCCACACCATGAAGGCAAGCATCTTGAACCCTGGCAAGAATATTTTTGATGTGTTGGTTGACACGTTTATAACACCACCTCATTTTGGAGAACTCGTTATTTTATGTGGTGATACGATCATTTGCATGAATGCATAATAGTGATTTTCCTTGCTGTTGGGAATGAATATACTTGTGATGGTAATCATCCTCATGTGACTTGCATGCATGCCGGAAAGGAATCCGGGAAAGCCTCTGCCTTGGGTAGGAGTGAGCTTGTCGCCGGTCCCCGTCGGGACGGTTATGTCCGATATGGCATAGTAAGCTATAATGGGTGGTGATTTCGTCGGTTGAAATATATTTGATATACATGTCATGCAGGGAACTCATAAGCCTCCTGAGTCGGCCATAGATCGAGTCTTGTTCCGGTAACCCCCATACTTGTTTCGTACTGCCACTGGTCCCTACCATAGGTGGGGTATGGTTCAGTAAGTTGTTAACCCTTGTCTTGGCACACACCGTACAGAGAGGCCATGGTGGAAGATATCGGTTGTAGCCGGTAGGCATGCCACCTGGTCCGGGGGCATGGGTGTATCCGGTTGGGACTGAGAGGGGGGCACCCCTTAGAGCGCGCGATAGAAATTTGATCCCATGCTACGCGAGGTAGTAGCCTCCTCACTTAGAGTTTTGCTTAACAGGTGTCATGGGTGATTCCAGATACAAGTAAAAGCTGGTGTGTGCAAGTCAGGTGTGTTTCAATTAAAAGACCGTAGACGGAATTAGTCCGATGGACTAAAGGAATCCATTACTCGTGGGTAAACAGTACACTCTCTGCAGAGATATTAAACCTATTCGAATAGCCGTGTCCATGGTTAAGGATTACAGTCTGGGATGGGTCAAGTGTCGGTCTTATTGTCGGTCTTCGGAGGAGAAACCACTAAACTCAAATATTGATGATGACATGTGATATATGATGGTTATGATTGTTATCATTATGGATTAATCGTTTGCATTGTTTGAAATAAGGAATATCCCTGGGACGGTACCACCTCCTGGATATTCACTATGATTATGTTTTCATATAAGCCCCTTATGTGGCGTCGCTCAAACGCCCGACTGTGGCATGTTTGTTATTTCACTTTCATATAAGCCCTTTATGTGGTGTCGCTCAGACGCTCGACTGTGGCATGTTCGTTATTTCATTTTCATATAAGCCCTTTATGTGGCGTCGCTCAGACACCCGACTGTGGCATGCTTGTTATTTTATTTACTTTATAAGCCCCTTACGTGGTGTCGCTAAGATGCCCGACTGAGGCATGCTCACTTTTACTATCCTTTCGAGACGTCGCTTCAGACATCCGATCGGTGTATTTTATTTCTATTCTGTCATTGCATATTCCGGTTGCATATAAATAACCTGCTTGCATGCAACAAGATTTTATTTATGACTGACGATGTGATCATAGAATATTTCAGTGCATGTTGATCAATTATATTATACCTGTGTTCTTAATGTTTGCGAGTACATTCAAAGTACTCACTGGCTTGTCCCTAGCTATTGTCTTGGCCAGATTGCTTGCTTGGAGAGGAGTGTGGCGATGACAGCCTCGGGACCTAAGCAACGGTGATAGCATCCTAGCGAAGATAGGAGTTAACCTGGTCAGCTGTTCCTGTGGGAAATAGAGTCCCATAGACCATGGTGATCCACAAACCGCTTCCGCCCTCAACCACTAGAAACCATTTGATGTACTCATAGGCCACAATGGTCTTGTACTACATATTTTGCACTTTTGCTTGGTATTTCTCTAACAAGTTGGTGCCTCATCAGCTAACAGTAATCCTGGGGCTGGTGAGCACAATGGCCCTTTTCTGGAAATTAAAGCCCGGAAAACGACGATGAAGTAGCAGCATACACCACAAGAAGAAGCAGGACCACCCTACCTAAAGGACGTCCGTTCCACAGAAGAACTCCATTTGCGAAAAAGAAGGGCAAGAAGATTATGAACAGATAGCTAGCTAAGATCGACTGTATTTAAATCGTAGTCTTCATTTCTCAGTTGTATTTCATGGGCACTTTTTGATATCATGAATATTTTTAAATTTCATGTGCACTTTTTGAATTCATGAATATTTTTTCAAATTTGATGATATTTTTTCCTATTCAATATGATAAAATATTGAACATTCTTGAGGACACTCGATCTCGATCCCCCTCCATCTCGATCTCGATTCCCCCTCCATCTCGATCTCGATCCCACCCGCACCCTCCCCCTCTAGCTCCACCGCCGCCGACGACCCACCGCACCCTCCCCCGCTCCACCGCCGCCGCCGCCGACCCCCCGCACCCT
>NC_041388.1:558373722-558413249 GCF_002162155.2 Triticum dicoccoides | reverse complement strand
AAAAAGTGTAGACTACAATTGTTGTTAAACAACAATTATTACTGTTTTTATCAAAAAAATATTACCGTTTCATATTCATATTCATTTTCTAAAAAATTATTACATGCAACAAAAAAATTACTTATGGCGCACCTCTGGCTGGTGCGCCATTGCTATATATAAAAAAGATTACTAATGGCGCACCTCTGCCTGGTGCGCCATTGCTATGTAAAAAAAAAGATTACTAATGGCGCACCTCTGCCTGGTGCGCCATTGCTATGTAAAAAAGATTACTAATGGCGCACCGACCGCGGGTGCGCCATTAGTAAGATTCCCCCCTAGCTAATTCCCTCTCTCTCGCCAGATCCCCTTCGTCCCTCTCCCTCGCCCCCAAGCTAATCCCCCCTGCCCTGACCCACGCCGCCGCCGCCCCCGCGCCTCCGTCTCCGTCGTCGCCGCCGCCCCCGCGCCTCCGTCTCCGTCGCCGCCCCTGTGCCTCCTCGAGCCGAGCGCCGCCTCCCTCGCCATCCCCCTCTGCCCGCGCCCGCGCCCTCGACGTCCTCCCGCCCAAGCGCCCCCTCCCCCCGTGGCCCCGCATGTGTCAACCTCGTGGTCGCCATTCAACACCGCGCGGCCTACCCAGGAGGACCGCCATTGTCTTCCTCTTCGACTACGAGGACCCGGACGAGCTCGGACACCCGCCGATTTCCTCCACCTCGGCCACCATCGCCACCGCTCGACGCCGAATTCGCGCCGCCTCGACTAGCTCCGGCTACCCCGAGTTGCCCTCGACCTCCCCAATGAGCACCCGAGCCGCTTCCCCCTCTTCCCCCTCTTGATTTCCTTCTCATGTGTTCTAGGGTTAGGGGTTGGAGAATTTTGGACAAGAAAAGGGGTTGGAGAATCAAGTAGCTAGGGTTGGGGAATTAAGTAGCTAAGGAGATTATGTTTAGAGCATCAATGATGGGTGTTGATATAACTCTGGATAATTTTGATTTTATTCATGTTCTCAAGGAATTGGAATTATCCAGGGAACAAATTAGTAAGAAAACTGAACACTGTTTAGATATTCATGACTCGAATGGAAATGTCGCCTCCCTGTGTCTAAGTTGGCACGATACTGTAGTGGAAGAGGAGGAGAAATTTACTGTAGTTTCTAGAAGAAAGAAAAAGTCTCCTGCTAAGAGAAATGTCACTATTTCTTCTCTTACCTCCTCTTCTATACCTTGTACTAGAGGTCAGCAAAAGAATATCAGTTCTACTTTGCCCCCTAGTAGATCTGGATACTATTTCTGTTAGGAGATGGTGCTATATTAAGATGCATATATTGTGATGTTACGCAAATTGTATCATCTTGCCACTTAAGTCAGCCTTCCCTTTAAGCAGAAAATTCAGTTAGGAGCTACTGTTAGGAGCTATTGTCAAAAACTTGAGCTACTATCAAAAACTTGAGCTATTGTCAAAAAATTCAGTTAGGTACAGTTAGGAGCTACTGTCAAAAACTTGAGCTACTGTCAAAAAAATCAGTTAGGTACAGTTAGCATCATGTAAGAAAATGACCATAATGTGCCTTGATAATGATGTATTTTGTCATAAAAATATATAGTGGACTGCCATGATAATGACATGCTGCTAGTAGTTACTTCCACCATGAGTTTCATTAACAGCAAGTCAGTTTTGTTTATAGTTGAAAGTAAGTGTGTGGTTTGAAAATCAAACAGAAATGTTTTCTTAACTCAGAAGCCTGTTACTGCACCTGTACTGCACATTACAAAGTCTCCTAGTACTTAAGCCACCCAAGCTATGAGGCAAAAATTTCAGTTAACTGTTATGGACAATTGTCAATTTTCTGTAATGATGATGGAACATTACAAAGCATTGTACTCTAGTGTATATGAAGGATACAAAAAATTTAGCAACTTCTCTGATTTTATAAAGTTGTTCTTATATGGGTGAAACTTCACTTGTTTTTAGGCTAGTGCAGGGTGTTGCTTTATTCTGTCATCATTTGTAACTATGTCACAAATAAATTGTTCCTTCTTCTGTATTTGAAGTAATGACTATTCATAAGCTGAGGCATGGATTAAGCTGTTTCGTTGCTGTACCATTATATCTGGATGATTTTTTGTTTGGTGACCTATTATATCTGGAATGGAAGCTCACATAAGTTGAGCTGATTTTTTTCCATATGAAAGCAGAGGACCATATGGTCTGTGGCTGGGTTTTGTCTCCGACCATTGTGTCGTGATGAATTTGCAGGTACTCCGAGAGGCCCTTGAGTTTGCCGGAATGTCGATTAACTTCCGTTCTGGCAAATTCGGGTACTCCATATGTCCTATTTTCAGCAAAGGTCATGCTGAAATTTTCCATGAATTTTAGCATGACTTTGCTAAAAATAGGACATATGGGGTACTTGCGACTAATGCATGGGCCGGGGTATCGTAGTACTTAGTTAAGTAGGATCAACTGCCCCGCCATTCTTGCTGCATTAAACCATAGGTGGCAATAGAGCCAAGTGATTAGGCCCAACTTAGAATTCTCCTTAGCATCGATAAACCCTAGATGATAAACCCAACATAGGTGGCAATAGAGCCAAGTGATTAGTGCCAAGTGATTAGGCCGAACCTAGGGTGCCTCGGCATCGATGAACCCTAAATGATGAAAACTTAACTTGGCTTCTATAGGGTGCTTCGGTGTCGATGAGAACCTAAATGATGTACGCTTAGGCTTTTACGGTGCCTCGGCGTCGACAAACCCTAAATGATAAAAGCTTAGCTTTTAGGATGCCTCAACATCGACAAACCCTAAATGATAAAACCTTGGATTTTAGGGTGCCTCGGTGTTGATAAGAACCTAAATGATGAAAGCTTAGGCTTTTAGGGTGCCTCAGCGTTGACAAACCCTAAATGATAAAAGCTTAGCTTTTAGGATGCCTCGGTGTCGACAAACCCTAAATGATGTAGTTTTGAATTATGAACGTAGGATATGTCGTCATCATCATCGGACGACGAAAGTTTCCCGGGGGAGTGCGACTGGTGCCACGACGATCGAGGTATGTGCGACATGCCTCACCTGGATGATGATCGGTGCTTCAGCATTAAGCTCGAGGAGACCTTCAAAGTTGAAACGGTACACAACGACGACAAGTGTAATTTTCATAATTAAGCATGACTTCAACTATTTCAACGTGTAATTTTCATCTTTTACAATTCGACTATTGCTTATCCCATGCCATGCAAGACGCTATGTCTTGGAGAGGATGGATTTTGAAGACCATGAAATTTCTGAAACAAAGAAAATTCACCTAAGGACTCATCACGATGTGGACTTTGAAGTAAATCTATATAATTCTGAGAGCGTAACCCATTTTGGTTGCAAAAATTGGGAAGCATTTTGCAAGATGTATGGTTTTGATGAGGGTATGCTTATCACCATGGATCTTGGTAATCCTGACATCAACCAAGACAATATGGACATTTAGGTCCTTGTTGGTACGCCTCCAGTTCTACCGCTATGTGAGTTTCGCAAACATAGTTATTAGCTAATTTATATTGTTTATTTCAAAATAGTTGACAACTTATTTCCATTGACAACTTATTTTTATTGTTCAAAGAATGTGCGGGAGATGGTAGACAAAACCCACTACACCGATGGCTCCGAATTAACAACTTACAAGGAGAAAAATCATCTGGTCGGATTTTGTGCTGACATTGAGAATTACAATATCCACAATCAAACTCCTCAACATTATGGTAAATACGTGCCACTATTGCATGTGTTCAACTACGGTAACTACTATGGAGATACCCTGGTAAGATTTTTACTATTACGACATCCGTCCATCTTTTGCATACTTCTAAAACTAGTACGTCATTGCTAACTATGAAGTTCTTACTATGTTTTTCAACAGATAATCCCAGAGAATTGTGTGCCTCATATGATGTATCAGAAAGGTAGTCTTAATGTTTTGAACATACAGCCAGGTCATCCTATGAATCTCAACTGTCCATACGAGATTTCTAAAAGAAGTGGAGACATGAAAATCAAAGGATGGAAAAAATGTATGGACAGTCGTAAGGAGCTTCTTGGAAGCAAAAGGAAGCGAATCTCAAGAATTGGAGACAGGATGTTCTCCATTCTCCATAATGGAGAGTCAGGGTCTATATTGTTTTATGCTATTTTAGCTTAAATAGGGTATTTAGGTCCTGCCTAATACTGATAATCATGTGCTAAGAACAATTAAGTAGGGTTGGTTCGATGACTATCAAGATGATGATCGTATGACTTGTTATGAATAACGAGTAGAAGTTGTATGATGATGATTAGTAGGACTTGTTAGGATTAGTATTACTTCCGACAAACTCGATACTCGCGGTCTTGTAATGTTTTATCTTTGTTCGGACTTTTGAATTCGGAGACTAATATGATGAATTGTATTCGGAGACTAATCTTCTATTGTATTCGATGAATCTGCTGTTGTGGTGTGCTACAGTCTATATTCTGTCAAATAATATATTTTGTAACGTGTGCAAAAATCAGAAAAGTAAAAAAACCTAATATTCATACTAATGGCGCATCACTACAGAGTGCGCCATTAGTATGCCAAGTATACTAATGGCGCATCCATCCGCAGTGCGCCATTAGTGTGCCAAAGCACATGGTTAAATATGGCCCTGGGAGACATACTAATGGTGCATGGTGTTATATACTAATGGCGCACTAGGTGGTGCGCCATTAGTATACCAGATACTAATGGCGCACCAGTGGTGCGCCATTAGTAATAAATACTAGTGGCGTGATACTAATGGCGCACCAGTGATGTGCCATTAGTAGACAAAACTGGTGTGCCATTAGTAGGCCTTTTCCTAGTAGTGCGGACTCGAGCGCCCAACCAAAAGTTACCCAAAGCGCAGGTTGCTACCCCAACTAGAGGAGGAAGCATTAAAGCCTACACCACCAGCGTATGATGCGGCTGACCGGCCACCTCGTGGTTGAGACAAAGTGGCATATCAGCCCGAAGTCCAGACCGCACCCCGTCGCTAGTCAAACAAAAATACCAAGGCCCGGGGTAACACACAACACCTGCGAGAAGTTTTGGAAAACAAATCGGGACATAAAAGATCGATCTACGGATCACGGGGGCGCGCCCCAACGCGCGACGACAACCATCAGGACGGATATACTAAAAGAAAATCCGACCGGGCCGAACACAGCAGACAAGACTCATATGCACTGTGTCGTGATATAGCCCGGCACAGACGCGCCGCACACCCCCTATGCTTCACTGATGAAGTAATGAATCATGAATTCCCAGAAGGTTTAAACCCGTAAATATTGAATCATATGACGGCACCACAGACCCCGCGGTATGGATAGAGGATTTCTTCCTTCACATTCACATGGCCCACGGGGATAAACTAGACGCCATCAAGTATCTCCCACTAAAGCTCAAAGGGCCGGCTCGGCATTGGCTGAATAGCTTGCCGGAAAACTCCATCGGAAGCTGGGAGAACCTGGCAGACGCATTCTTGGACAACTTCCAGGGCACTTATGTGCGGCCACCGGATGCTGACGATTTAATTAAAAAGAACCAAATTGTCAACTGTCCGGATGCCGAAGCCCTAGCGGCCTTTAAACATAACATTCGCGACGAGTGGCGCGCCCGACATCTCGGCCAAGAGAAGCCAAAATCCATGGCAGCCCTCAAAACACTCATGACCCGCTTTTGCGCGGGCGAAGATAGCTGGTTGGCCCATAGCAACAACACAACAAGCAACCCTGGCACATCAGAAGCCAGAGATAGCAACGGCAAACCCTGGCGCAACAAACACAAGCACCGCAAAAATGGTGGAAATGCCGAAGATACGACAGTCTATGCCGAATTTAAGGGCACTACGTCCAGCCACCGGGACGGGCCACGCACAAATGACAATTAGGGTCCGTCCAGTCTGGACCGCATACTCGACCGCCCATGCCAAATTCATGGCACCCTAGGAACACTAGCCAATCATACCAACAAAGAATGCTGGGTCTTCAAACAAGCCAGTAGGTCAGGTGCCAAAAACAAAGATAAGGGGTCTCAAAGCAATGATGGCGACGAGGAGCCCAGATCACCGAGTACAGGAGGGCGAAAGAAATTTTTCCCGCAAATCCAAACAGTGAACGTGGTAAACGGCACCTACATTCCCAACCCGGACTGGACGCACACCCTTAGGGATGTCGACTTAATGGAACCAGTCGTCCCACAATTTAAACCAGGGCCGATCACCTTCAACCGCACAGATCATCCGGTTAATACTAATCAGGGCAATCCAGCCGCAGTAGTCCTCGACCCAATAATTGACTGGTTCCACCTCACGCGAGTCCTTATGGATGGAGGTAGCAGTCTAAACCTGCTTTACGAGGACATAGTGCGCAAGATGGGCATCGATCATTCGGTGATCAAGCCCACTAAAACCACCTTCAGCAGTATTATACCAGGTGTGAGGCATGCTGTACAGGCTCCATCGCCCTTGAGGTAGTCTTTGGATCACCAAACAATTACTGTGCCGAAGAGTTAAACTTCGACATCGTCCCCTTTCGCAGTGATTATCAGGCACTGCTCGGACGAACCGCGTTCGCTCGATTCAACGCAGTACAACATTATGCCTACCGTAAGCTCAAGATGCCCGGTCCGCGCGGCGTCATCACGGTTAATGGCAAGGCCGAATTTTCCCTCGGCACCAAGGAGTATACCGCTGCTTTAACAGCAGAAGCTACAAGTAGCACCTTGCAGCCAAACCTCGAGTCAATGGCCTGACTCCCGGACACCGCTAAAGAACTTCGAAATACTTCGTGGCAGGATAGCCCGGCTCGTCCAGAGCTCAATTAAATACTCCGGCGAAAGCCAGGACATGCCACATACCGCGACTCAACCTCTCTGCGGCACACAAGCATTTCTTACATTTTATTTGCAGGTTTAACTTTGCGCAGACCAGTACCGGCGATATGGAAGCAGCTCAAACACGTAAGGGAATCCTTGGATATTCCCCGCGATGACCATCCAGCTATACTCCTGTAGCGACCCGACCTCAAACGGTCAAGCCTCTGTGTATCCGTGCCATCCCTGGATCGGTATGCTGGCACACATAGTACATCAATGTATATATCAAAGTGCAATCACATGTATAAATAATGTAAAACTGATATATACCTCATAAGTCCCAGCAGAAACAAACATAAGGGTGTGGAGTCCATCAACGCCAACGGCAAGTTGAGTGTAGACCGTAACCCTACAACGTAACTCTTACTCGTCGTAGAAAATTCCTGCAACATAAGATGTTGCAGCCCTGTAGGTCAGTACATTGAATGTACTGGCAAGTCACATCATAAGAATAATGAACCTATTTGTACATGCAATTTGGCTGGTGGAAAGCTCTAAGTTTAGTTTTTGCATAAAGCTAGTTTTTCCCTAGAATAAAAGATATTATTCTACCACTACTGTAAAGCATAGGATGAGTTGGTAAACCCAACTCGATACATTCCAAAAGTTTCATTTAAAGCCCAACCGTTTAATTAAGAGTGATGAGATCTCCCAGCATTTCCACTACTAGATGCTCAAGTTGTCCGTAACCAGGGACACGGCTAATCGATTAGGTTTTAACACTCAGCAGAGGTTTGTGCACTTTTCCCCACAATACTCGATCGCCTCCCTTGAAGTTCTCGTACTTCCTAGCATTTGAGAACAGGATGACCGAGACATAGTCTTTTGAAAATGTTCCCCCTTAACCCACGGATAGGCCGGTACACCTACATCATTCTACATCTGCTAGCCCATCCTGGAAGGGGTCACACTAACTACTCAACTATGCCAGAGCCCATATTGTCTTGTGGCTGCACACGTCAGCTTCTAGACATGAGAATACGATTGATCTCTTTGAGCCTGGGTGGCCGACCACTAGTGGTGCACCACCATGGACTAACCATGCATGCTCCCACTGTACTTCACCACCATTCAAACAAAATACCGCCCAGATAGTTCATTTACAAGTCTTGGTCCTGATTACTACTTTGTCACTCATATCTCGCCATGTTCGCTTCCCAAACCACGTCTACATTTAGCGAGGCAAAAATAAACTTACACGGTGGTGACAATGATGTATATACCAGACCTACCTCAAATGAACTACTAGGTATCGGCATAACCATCTGGCAACAATAAATCCTACCATGCAATCCTACCTCAAAAGGACTAAGTGCATAATATAAACATAGGTAATTGGAAGAATGGTCAAATGTGAACTTGCCTGGTAATAGTTGATGAAGATTATATCGCTCTCAGAATTTACTTAATAGAAATATTCGTCACTCTCCGATGAAAATCTATAAAGTCAAACATTGCACTCACATAAGCAATCATTTTAGAGTACCAAGAAGAACATGCAAAGTAAAAGTCTTGGAAAAACCAAATGAACATACAACACACTTAACTATCACAAAATATTCTAAGTGCAACACAACATAGGCATGGGGTTCAGAATTTGTGATGTGAAGCATAGTGCGTACAAGGATACGAGTAAAACTACTATGGACAGATCATAAGTGTGTGAAAATTAGTGTGATAATGGTCCAGGTGATAAGGTTTAGCTACGGTGACAAAACACAAAAAGAATTGACTTAATCGGAGCTATGGTTTAGGAGATATGAGTAGTTGAAGTTTGAATTCATACCTGAATAAATTCAAATTGTAAATTGGCCAAAAGTTTCAGAGTTGGTTCCCTGGGTAAAGCTATTTGATACGAACATTTTTCCACTGGTTTCATCTAATTTGGACTTACGGTTGAAAAGATACAACCATTCGAAGTTTAGGGGCTAAACTGAAATTTATAGGGACCTAACCGTGAAAGAATTAACTACGAACAGGCCCTGGCCACGTGGCGGCTTGCGGGTGGCTGAGCAACGTTCGTTGTGGAAGCCAATACGGCGAACAGTCACTATATAAGTAAAACAGCGGCGACGGCTAATTAAAACAAAAACCGATCGTTTTTTTAATAAAACCCGCGGTTTAAGGAATCTTGGTTAATTGATCTAATACTAAACCAATAACAAAAGAATAAAAGAAAACTAAACGAACCGGGGGGTTTGCATTACAGAAGCGACGACGATGAGCAGGAGACGGCGTTGTAGGCGTCGGGCGGCGGGCGGCGGACAGGGCGGCGGCTCCGGCGGTCCTCAGCAGCGGCGAAGGGGTCGGGGAGGTCGGGCGCAGCGTGGGCGGCGTGCTGGTGGGGTCAACGGGCGGCAGGGTGGCCAGCGACGAGCGGAGGTTGGTGGCAGAGCTCCGGTGCTCCGGCGACAGCGCGGCATGTCGGGCGGCGTCTCCGACGACCTAGAAGGCAAAAGAAGGTGTCAAATCGACGCGTGCGGACCCGGGCAACAAAAAGAAGTAGTCGGTGGAGGCCGGGGTGGCTCACGGGCAGCGAACTCCTCCGATGAAATAGCACGGCTCCGTCGAGATCCAAGTGGCTACGGCGAGCAATGCGAGGGGCGTGGTGCCGAACGGATTGGCTGAACGGAGAGGGGGGTTGAGGGCTTCTTATAGGCGCGGAGAGAGGCTCGGGGTCGCGGCGGATAATGCTTATCCCGAGAGGGATGCGGCCGGTGGGTTCGGGAGCATGGCGCGTGCTCATCCCGAGCAGTGCGGGAGGTTGGGGACGAGCTGGGGAGTGGGGTCCACCTGGCAGCGGGAGGGGCTGAAGCGAGCGAGGGAAGAGGGGCGCGGGCGAGCGCGGGCGGCCTGGGGCGCTGCTGGGCCGGCTCGGTGCGCTAGCTGGCTCTTGGGCCGAAGACCATGGGCCGGCTGGCGGGCGTGTGCTTGTGTGTGTGTGTGTGTGTGTGTTTTGTTTTTTCAGAAAGGAGACTCCAACAGAAGGAAATTAAACAAAAATTCTACATAGGCATATTATATACCAAAATGTTCATAACAATACCAAGAATAAGATGAACGATTTTTCAAGATCAACTAAATTCCATAAAAATTCATAAAAGTCAAACAGTGCTACTATTGCATTTAAAATCAATAAAAATCATTTTTTAAATAGAAAAATGATTTCAAATTTATTTTCTCCTAATTTTCCATTGAAGGGAATCATTTTACCCTTATTTCCATTTATTTTTTTAGGAGAAAAATAATTTGAATTAAAACTAATTAAATAACTTCCAAGAGGATTTGAATTTGGAATTTCAAACAACTTCGAATGGAAAATGAGTTTCAAATAACTTCAAAGTGACTTCCAAATAATTTCTTTGAAACTTCCAACTCTCTTTCTTCAAATATGTAGAAGTCATTTTATGAACTCATGGAGTTGCTTAAAGTTTCTAAATTTGAAATATTTCAAATGGAATTTAAATCATTTTCAAACCCCTTTCATTTCTTTACATGGAAGAAGTCATATTATCTTCACTCTAGGGTTTTGTAATGAAATGAATTTGAATTCATGGAGATCAAGAAAAATTCAAGATGAATGTTTTGGGAACGTCCTTTTATTCCCTCTCATGCAACTTCCAAAAGTTTCAATTTCCACTCAATTTCACACAATCAATCACACAACAATCAATCAAACAATCATAGTTATTTATTTAATATAACATTCCAAAATTTAGAATTTTGGGATGTTACAAACTACCACCCTTAAAATGAATCTCGTCCTCGAGATTCGGAGAGGCTAAAAAGAAGGTTAGGTTTGGGGGGTCTCATTGAAAATCTATTCATCAACACAAGGTCTGGGGTGCTACCACCCCTAGAAGCATGGTTACGGTTCCAACAAAACTCATGTACTCCATCCTTGGTGTTAACGGCGTCGGTCTTCTCATATTCTCCGGGATAACTCCTTCACTTGTGCTCTTCCGGTAAGGGCATGGCCTTTTCCTCAAAATCTGGAGTGCTTGCATCAAATAAGATCCTTCTCAGTCTGGGTCTTCTTTGCTGTCAGGTCGTCGCCAGTGCTAAACAACAATCGAAAACCTCATGGTGGTCGACAATTTTTTTGTTTCTCCTGCAGGAAATGGGTCTGGGTTGAACCTCACCGCATAACCTACGATTAGCAATAGGTGCCTGTACAGGGTTTCCATCGTCCTGCCATTCTAAGGTTTTTTGGCTTATCGTGTCGACGCTATTCTAGGGTTTTAAGGCTCTATGATTTCCATCAACATATGATAGCTCATGATAGAAGTCTTCGGTATGGGGGCCAATCCATCCCGTACTTGAATAATTACCACATACACAGATAGTGAATCACGTATTCTAACACTTGGGCATCCTCACAAGCATTGCAGAACTTCTCTTCTCCATGATCTAGGTCAAATAAATCCATTGGTTCTGCAAGCTAAACAAAACCTCTATCGTTTCTTCACAACTCTCGGGTTTACGTAACCTCCTATGGAACGTCTCCTGATGATCTCACAGCTTCTCCCAGAATTCTTTTCTTCAACAAGATTGTGCTTGTTTCCTTATCAAATCCTAGGTCATGTGGGTTATGGCCCACTTCAACACTTGTATAACTTTAACTCATCCTTGGAGCTACTATTGTTCCATATTCCAACATTACATCTCCTTTAAATCCAATATCACTTCATTCCTACCTACTCTTGGGGTAACCATCATAACTAAAACAAAACTCTAACTCATTTGTCCAAACTCCAACTTTATATGGAGCAACATTTTCCTTTCCATCGGTCAATTGTTCACATAGACAAGTATCGCCAAAAAAATGCACTGGTTCATCCATAATTCATATTCTCTTTGTATAAAATCCTTTATTACATCCTTAACCACTATTCAAAACTCAAATTTCAAAATTACTCTATTACAAAAGCTGCCATCCACATAGTTTGGTATGGTCAAGCATTACTTCCATCTTTATTCATTTGCCCTTCTTGAAGTTACTTCTGTCCCACTAGAATTGTGTGATGTGTTCCTTCAAATCATCGATGTTTTGCTTCATTGTGGTGGCCATGAGCTTCATCTCCATCATCTCGGCATGGACCTCTCTCAGGTATTCCTGAGTGTGATGGAGTCTTGCTTCTAGTATTTCTCCAATCTGACGTATGGCTTCCATAGCAGCTTCACGAACAGAGTCAAAGAATGTTGCTCGTGGTACTCGAGAAATGAAAAAGTATTGTCCCATAGTCTTTGGGCAAACTCCTTTCACACGTTGGAGGTGTACCTCCATGTACCAAAGTTCAACTCCATTCTCCATGAAAGGATAACCCTTGTAGACTGCATCTCATTCAAGATGAATATGCTTCATCATGTCCTTCAGGATTTTTGGGTAATCCTGATCACTAGTCAGGGTCATGATCGTTTCCGGGCCCTTGAGAAAAGACTCGTAAAGGGTTTTCATCTGCAGGTATAAGATAGAAGGGGTACTCGGGATACTGTATGTATTTCCTTGGGTGAAAAGTGATTGTTTTCTGGTAAAAGTTTGGGGTCAGCTTGTCCATGGGTTCAAGGTTTTAGTCCGGGTGAGATAATGAGAGAGGCACTCACATTCAACAAACAACTCATAATATTTCATATGAGATTCCAAACACCTCAACTTTTATTGCTTTACGAACTATTACAATTTCTATTTCGTAACTCAACTCAACATCCCCAACGAAAATACAAGTGTGTTCCAACTTTATTACATGCTTTAATCCAATATCAAGATCTCAACTAATCTGCTCAAGCTCTCCTCGGGTCTGAACATTCTCTGGCAAAATGTCCTACTCCTTTGCAGCATAAACAAATGACTTCAGATAAATCCAGGGGCTTCCTGGTGGTTATCTTTGCTCCTTGGGTTCTTGGCTTCCTTGATGGGCATTTGCTAGCATAATGACCTAAATCCTTGCACCTGTAACAAGTGATTTGACTCAGGTCTTTCTCTGCAGAAATTGGGTTGTTCTGGGGATACATGCTCTTTCTCTTCCTCGACTTCTTCGTTCCGATCAATTCTTCTATCTCATGTCAATCAAACTCCACTTCTTCTATCGGGAAGTCTCCCAGATACTCTTGGTTTTCCTTCATGCAATATAGTGAAAAATGTCCTTCTTCTCCACATGAATAGCAAGCATTGGATTAAAATCGGTTTAGGCTTTCTCCATCAGGGTCGTCAACATCTTCCTTCATCACCGGTTTTCTTAAACTTTCCCTGAGGGCTTCTTTCACTCCTTCCTTCCGCTGCTTGGTAATTCCTTGTACCTTGGGATAAATATGACACTGGGCAGGGTAGTGCGTAGTTCCTTCACACAAGAAACAAGTAACCTTCATGGTTGGACATTCTTCAGCTTGGTGATTTCCTTCACAATGAGGGCATCCATCCTTGTGTTCTTCATGGGTATGTCCTATCTCACCACAAATCTTGCATGCACAAGGTTTCTTCATTTTATTGCCATAGGGCTTCTAAATGAGACGAGACCTCAGCAAAGTCATCTTGAATTCCTCCCAAGTTTTTGGTCCGTTACATCCTTGTATGGCCTGATGCATTTTCCACCAGGTTGTAGCACTTTTTGTAAAGTACTGAAGAGCGTATTGAACCTCATACTTCCTTGCAACCAAATTGCTCCTGAAATGATTCTCCATGCTTTGAATCCATAGCTCTGCCTCCAACTGAGTGATTGGTTTAGAGAATGCAAGTCCATCTTCATTCATCATCTATTGGGTCCAAGGGTTTCGGGATGAGATAAGAGGGATACACACAATACACACAATATAGTTTTGAAAATAAGTTTTATTTGTGGCTGTCAGGAAAAACATCAAACAATGACATCTCACAAACATCGCATCTAACATAAGTATACAACAGGGGTTTGGTCCTCTAAAGTTCATATAAATCATGGAATTCTTCCGTGTCTTCAAATTCTTCAATTCTTCGGAGGCTTCAACTATTGTAGCTTCAACTCTCCTAGCGTATGGTGAAGTCTGATATCTTGTCGTTCTCGGAGTGGCTTCAGTTCATCCTCTGTGTGGTCCAAAGGGAACGGGGTTTTTCTAACTAAAAGGGATTTGATAAAGCTCAAAAAAGAAGAGAGATAAAGGACCTTTTTCAAAATAAAGTTTAAGAGAAATCCTTTCCTAAGGGCTTTCTAGTTTCTAGGGTCACGTCCTACAGTCAACATGTGCTCTGGTACCATCTCTGTAGCGACCCGACCTCAAATGGTCAAGCCTCTGTGTATCCGTGCCATCCCTGGATCGGTATGCTGGCACACACAGTACATCAATGAATATATCAAAGTGCAATCACGTGTATAAATAACGTAAAACTAATATATACCTCATAAGTCTCAGCGGAAACAAAACATAAGGGTGTGGAGTCCATCAACGCCAACGGGAAGTTGAGCGTAGACCGTAACCCTACAACGTAACTCTTACTCGTCGTAGAAAATTCATGCAACATAAGACGTTGCAGCCCTGTAGGTCAGTACATTGAATGTACTGGCAAGTCACATCATAAGAATAATGAACCTATTTGTACATGCAATTTGGCTGGTGGAAAGCTCTAAGTTTAGTTTTTGCATAAAGCTAGTTTTCCCCTAGAATAAAAGATATTATTCAACCACTACTGTAAAGCATAGGATGAGTTGGTAAACCCAACTCAATACATTCCCAAAGTATCATTTAAAACCCAACCGTTTAATTAAGAGTGATGAGATCTCCCAGCATTTCCACTACTAGATGCTCAAGTTGTCTATAACCGGGGACACGGCTAATCGATTAGGTTTTAACACTCTGCAGAGGTTTGCGCACTTTTCCCCACAAGACTCGATCGCCTCCCTTGAAGTTCTCGCACTGCCTGGCATTTCAGAACAGGATGACTGAGACATAGTCTATCGAAAATGTTCCCCCTTAACCCACGGATAGGCCGGTACACCTACATCATTCTACATCTGCTAGCCCATCCCGGAAGGGGTCACACTAACTACTCAACTATGTCAGAGCCCATATTGGCTTGTGGCTGCACACGTAAGCTTCTAGACATGAGAATACGATTGATCTCTTTGAGCCTGGACGGCCGACCACTAGTGGTGCACCACCATGGACTAACGATGCATGCTCCCACTGTACTTCACCGCCATTCAAACCAAATACTGCCCAGGTAGTTCATTTACAAGTATTGGTCTTGATTACTACTTTGTCACTCATGTCTCACCATGTTCGCTTCCCAAACCACGTCTACATTTAGCGAGGCAAAAATAAACTTACACGGTGGTGACAATGATGTATATACCAGACCTACCTCAAATGAACTACTAGGTATCGGCATAGCCATCTGGCAACAATAAATCCTACCATGCAATCCTACCTCAAAAGGACTAAGTGCATAATATAAACATAGGTAATTGGAAGAATGGTCAAATGTGAACTTGCCTGGTAATAGTTGATGAAGATTATATCGCTGCCAGAATTTACTTAATAGAACTATTCGTCAATCTCTGATGAAAATCTATAAAGTAAAACATTGCACTCACATAAGCAATCATTTTAGAGAACCAAGAAGAACATGCAAAGTAAAAGTCTTGGAAAAACCAAATGAACATACAACACACTTAACTATCACAAAATATTCTAAGTGCAACACAACATAGACATGGGGTTCAGAATTTGTGATGTGAAGCATAGTGGATACAAGGCATACGAGTAAAACTACTATGGACAGATCCTAAGTGTGTGAAAATTAGTGTGATAATGGTCCAGGTGATAGGGTTTGGCTACGGTGACAAAACGCAAAAAGAATCGACTTAATCGGAGCTACGGTTTAGGAGATATGGACAGTTGAAGTTTGAATTCAAACCTGAATAAATTCAAATTTGAAATTGGCCAAAAGTTTTCAAAGTTGGTTCTCTCGACAAAGCTATTCGATACGAACATTTTGCCGCTGGTTTCATCTAATTTGGACTTACAGTTGAAAAGATACAACCATTCGAAGTTTAGGGGCTAAACTGAAATTTGCATGGACCTAACCATGAAAGAAATAACTACGAACAGGCCCTGGCCATGTGGCGGCTTGCGGGTGGCTGAGCAACGTTCGCCGTGGAAGCCTATATGGAGAACTGTCGCTATATAAGTAAAACAGCAGCGGCGACTAATTAA
This sequence comes from Triticum dicoccoides, assembly GCF_002162155.2. NCBI lineage: Eukaryota > Viridiplantae > Streptophyta > Magnoliopsida > Poales > Poaceae > Triticum > Triticum dicoccoides. Next base: position 558,397,162 of record NC_041388.1, on the reverse strand, counting down.
AACAAAAACCGATCGGTTTTTTCAATAAAATCCGCGGTTTAAGGAAACCTCGGTTAACCGATCTAATACTAAACCAATAACACAAGAATAAAAGAAAACTAAACAAACCGGGGGCGTTTGCATTACTGAAGAGACGACGACGAGCAGGAGACGGCGGCGCAGGCATCGGGCGTCGGGCGGCGGACAGGGCGGCGGCTCCGGCGGTCCTCAGCCGCGGCGAAGGGGTCGAGGAGGTCAGGCGTGGCGTGGGCGGCGGGCTGGCCACCGACGAGCGAAGGTTGGCGGCGGAGCTCTGGTGCTCCGGCGAGAGCGCGGCGTGTCGGGGCGGCGGCTCCGGCGACCTAGAAAGCAAAAGAAGGTGTCAAATCGACGTGTGCGGACCCGGGCAACAAAAAGAAGTAGTCGGTGGAGGCCGGGGTGGCTCACGGGCGGTGAACTCCTCCGATGAAATAGCACGGCTCCGCTGAGATCCAAGTGGCTACCACGAGCGATGCGAGGGGCGTGGTGACAAACGGATTTGCTGAACGGAGAGAGGGGATCGAGGGCTTCTTATAGGCGCGGTGAGAGGCTCAGGGTCGTGGCGGATAATGCTTGTCCCGAGCAGTGCGGGAGGTTGGGGACGATCTGGGGAGTGGGGCCCACCTGGCAGCGGGAGGGGCTGAAGCGAGCAAGGGAAGAGGGGTGCAGGCGAGCGCGGGGGGCCTGGGGCGCTGCTGGGCCGGCTCGGTGCGCTGGCTGGCTCTTGGGCCGAAGACCATGGGCCGGCTGGCTGGCGTGTGTGTGTGTGTGTGTGTTTATTTGTTTTTTTCAGAAAGGAGACTCCAACAGAAGGAAATTAAACAAAAATTCTACATAGGCATATTATATACCAAAATGTTCATAACAATACCAAGAATAAGATGAACTATTTTTCAAGATCAACTAAATTCCACAAAATTTCATAAAAGTCAAACAGTGCTACTATTGCATTTAAAATCAATAAAAATCATTTTTAAAATAGCAAAATGATTTCAAATTTCTTTTCTCCTAATTTTCCATTGATGGGAATCATTTTACCCTTATTTCCATTTATTTATTTTTAGGAGAAAAATAATTTTAATTAAAACTAAATAACTTCCAAGAGGATTTGAATTTGGAATTTCAAACACCTTCGAATGGAAAATGAGTTTCAAATAACTTCAAAGTGACTTCCAAATCATTTCTTTGAAACTTCCAACTCTCTTTCTTCAAATATGAAGAAGTCATTTTATGAACTCATGGAGTTGCTTAAAGTTTCTAAATTTGAAATATTACAAATGGAGTTCAAATCATTTTCAAACCACTTTTCATTTATTTAAATGGAAGAAGTCATATTATCTTCACTCTAGGGTTTTGTAATGAAAGGAATTTGAATTCATGGAGATCAAGTAAAATGCAAGATGAATGTTTTGGGAACGTCCTTTTATTCCCTCTCATGCAACTTCCAAAAGTTTCAATTTCTACTCAATTTCACACAATCAATCACACAACAAGCAATCAAACAATCATAGTTATTTATTTAATATAACATTCCAAAATTTAGAATTTTGGGATGTTACAACTCCGGATCCACACACAGCTCCTTCCCCTGGTCTCAGTAGGTTCCACAGTCATATTTCTTTTTTACCACATTACCTGTACTCACACGCATCGATGTACTATTCAAACACAACATGTGGATTTATATAATGTTTATCTGCTGTTATTTCTTATTGAAATTCTTGTATCAAGTGGCATCTGTACACCGTGATATGCTTTAAATATGCCATGGGCTTCGTTTTACCCATAATAGGGCAATAAAGTCCGAACACCTTCATGGAAGTTCGGCACCCCGAACTTATAGCATTATATGCATCAGCTCCGATACATGTCTTGGGTCAAATGTTGGGTTTTCCTGGCTCCCATGTTTTGCTGCCTTACGTTCCGCTATATCGGCTAAGGCAGCACAGGGAGAACTACTGCGATTGTGTCCCTGTTCTTCCGGACGAGCACCTTAGTAGAGAAAGCCGAAAACTGACTGTCATGATACGGCGAGAGCTGGTCAACTGTTCAAGAGGTTGTAATATCTTTAAGGATTTCTCCTGCATAATGCCATAACAATGCAGCATGCGATGGATCGGCTTTTCTTTCGATCAGGTGCTTATATAGCCCCTCATACGGTCTTCCGAACACCAGGGGCTGCACCTACCTTCCTTTTATAAAGCTCCTATGGCTAAGTGAGATTGATAAAGCCCTATAGTCCGATTGCCTGGTTCGTTGTGCTGAACACCTCCTTCGAAGGACCCAAAAATGGGATAAAGAGTGATCAGGTTTATCCTGAACACCCCCGTACTTCCTATGTGGGGGCAGAAGCCGACGACTGGCCAACTCTCAGGTTTAATATATAAAATGGCCGTACATGAGGATAAACTTTTATATAACATGAAATAAATAATAGAAATGACCTTGTTCAACATTACAAAGGACAACAAGATTGTATTCATGGAAATATAATACCCTTGGTGCATTGCTCCGCCGCTAGGCAGGATCCTTTTAGGACACTTTCATAATATAATTCGGGCTTGCGGTGCTCCTTCCCTTCTGGCGGTCCCTCGGTCATCAGCTTTTCAGCATCCATCTTCCCCCAGTGCACCTTTGCACGGGCAAAGGCCATTCGCGCACCCTCTATACAGACCGACCGCTTGATGACGTCAAGTCGAGGGCAGGCACTCACAAGCCGCTTCACGAGCCCGAAGTAGCTCCGTAGAATCGGCTCGGTAGGCCAGAGCCGGATAATCAAATCCTTCAAGGCTAGTTCAGCCGCCCTATGCTGTTCGATCAACTGTTTCAGTTGGTCGGCAAAAGGCACCGGATAATTCGGTGCCAGATAGTGCGACCAGAAGAACCTATCCGTAGTGTTCCTTTCTTCGAGTCAGTAGAATTGGGCGGCATCCGATATGCTGCGGCGCAGTTTCATAAATACCCTTGGAGAAATCTGAACTCAAAATTAGATACATGACTTTCTCCTCAAATACTTGCTTTACATGGAAAAAAACCTTACCCGCCATGACGGTCCTCGCCTCTTGGATCTCCTACAGTGTGCCTTGGGTTTCCCCCTGGGCATCGCACGCGGCCTGATGAGCCCTGGCGAGTTCAGATTCTTTCTCCATTAAACTTTGCTCCAAGGTCGCGCATTTCTTCACAGACTCTTGAAGCTCCTGCTCAGCTTTAATAACCCTGGCCTCGTGCTTCTCACGAAGAGCCTGCTCTGCGGCTGCCTTTTCATCGGCCTCGGCAACAGCCCTCCCTAGAGCCTCGACTTCGGTCATCGCCCCTGGCACAAATAATGGAACATATGTTATCATACTGAGAATTTGTTCGCACTAAACGCGAACAAGGCTTGCGCATACCTTTTTTATCCTCCAACTGCCTTTTCAAATGGCTAAGTTCTTCTTCGGCCCGCTCCAGACTTCGATTCAGTCCAGAAACCTCCACAGCATGAGAGGCAGCAGCCGCTGCAGACGCCTTCTTATAAAAGAAGAGAGATAGATGTCATCAAGTGAGTCTTCCTGCAAAAATAAAATTGATCCTCTGTCCGGTACTTTCTTGACCGAACAGTGTATCAGGGGCTACTATCCATACTATGACACTCTTCGAAACCTCATAAAACATACATCAAAGCCTCTTATAAGGCTGATACAGGCTTCATTCAGTCCACTCTCAGCAGACTGAATCTCCTTAATCACCGCACCCATCAGGGCACGGTGTTCATCGACGATGGAGGCATTCTTCAGCGCCGCCAACAAGACATCCGGCACCTCTGGATGGACAGAGATTGCCGGTGGAATAGGCATGCCCCCTCCAGGCGAGGGAGGCCTCCTGCTTGATTCTGGAGCCGTATTGGTCTCCGGAATTACGTCCGGCTGGGAGCCGAATTCAAGATGGCTCCCGCCGTCGACTTCCACGGGAATCTTCTCCCCCATGTCTCTGGCCCCCGAAGTTTGACCTCTAGGCACCGCTTTCATGATCTCCCCACCTCCTTGGCCGGGGTCCCTCTGGGACAAAGCCTCGGTGTTATGCACATATTTGGGGGAAGGGGCCATCGGGGGCGTCCCGCTCTATACAGCATCCGAGCTCAGCGAATCCTCTTATGAAGATCGTTCGGTGCGGGACCTTGCCGAACTACATAAAATATAGCTCAGGTTAAAATATTATGCCATGATGAGTTTGGACGCATAAGCGTGTTCCGATCATATACTCACGAATTCACCAGGGGATGGGCCCTGGGATCCCAGCCGGGCTGCTGTCAGTGGCGGCAGTGCACTCTTCTGGAAGAGGAGCTTTTCCCCTTTTAGGCGACTCGGCCTCCAAGTGTATGGAGGCCGCCCTCTTCTTTCTTCCCCCCGCTGGGGATTTGTCTTCCTCCCCCTCCTTGTCCTCTTCGAAGGCAGAACGGACGTTCGAGCCTTCGGATATTGTGTCCGAAGTGCCGCGGTGAAGAAGCCCGCACTGGGTCTTTTTGGCCTCCTTCTCGGCCTTCTTCTTCGGCGCCTTGTACGGTGCTGGGACCAACATCTTCGTCAGAAGTGGGCTGGCCAGTTCTTCGGGCAACGGGGCCGGACAGTGGATCCGCCCCGCCTTCTTCGTCCAGCCCTAGGGGAGTTGAGGAAAACACATTGAGCATTTCCCTTGGGTTATGAGGGTAAAACATGTAAAAACTTACCGAGCTTGCAGGGCGGGACAATTGATACACGTGGTCCTCAGCCGAGTCCAGCCATAATTTGCCGGACTTGAAAAGCACCTTCTAGATGTCTTCACGCGAGGAGCCAAAGAGCTTTCGCACGGTCTGGTGCTTGGCCGGATTGAATTCCCAGAGATTGCAAGTCCGATGCTGACAAGGCAGGATCTGGCGTACTAACATCACCTGGACTACATTGACAAGTTCGATTTTCTTGTCTTCCATATCTTTAACGCGCGTCTGGAGCATAGACAGTTCGTCGGACGAAGACCAGCTCAGGCCCTTCTTTGGCTAGGACGTAAGGGCAGAGGGGCTCCGGATCGAATCTCTGGAGAAGTGGCCCATTCCGTGCCGCGTGGCTCAGTAATGCAAAACCACTATTGTTGCCACTCTTTGACAGAATCATTAAAGGCACCTGTTGGCCACGTGACGTTGGGCATCTTGCTCACCATGGTGCCCCCGCACTCGGCGTGCTCGCCGCTCACCACCTTGGGCTTCACATTAAAGATCTTCAGCCATAAGCCGAAGTGTGGCGAGATGCGGAGAAATGCCTCACACACGACGATGAATGTCGAGATGTTGAGGAAGTTATTGGGGGATAGATCATGAAAATCGATCCCGTAATAATACATGATGCCGCGAACGAACGGGTGGAGGGGAAACCCTAGCCCAGGACAAAGTGAGGGACGAATACAACCCTCTCTTGGGGTTCCGGAGTGGGAACGATCTGTCCCGCCGTCGGGAGACGGTGGCCGATTTTTTGGCCAATTACCCTACCTCCCGAAGCTTTTTGATATGCTTCTCGTGGACGGTAGAGGCCATCCACTTGCCTCCTGCTCCGGATCAGGACATTTTTGAAAGGCCTTTGTGGGCGGAGAGGATGAACGCTCGGGCGCTGGAGCTCGGGCGAGGGGGAATGGATCGGGAAGAAGAAGTTGTGGGTGAAAAGGAGGAATCCTTGTCCCTTTATAAGGGCAGAAGAAACTATGCGCCTCCCCACTTGCCTGGTAAACTCGCTTATTCCCCAGGCGCCGTGATTGATGGCGTGGTTGGGTTACCCACACCCGTATTGATGAGAATCCCGTGATAAGGGGACAGGATCTCTGCTTCGACAAGATGTGCCACGAAAACCGCCTCGCAATATGTGTAGTAGCTAGTTGAGAAAAATGCTTTGAATAATGACTGGGCCATGGCGTGATGTCACGTTATGAAAAGTTGTCAGCAGATTAGATTTGTGGAAATATTATACTCTCTATGGTGGTATGTGGAATTTGTTTTGCAGAGCCGGACACGATCCTTGTGTTCAAAAATCTTCTGTGGAGTATTCGGAGGATGAACCCGCCTTGCAATGCCGAAGACAATCTGCATGTCGGACTCATCGTCATTGAAGCCAGGTTCAGGGGCTACTAAGGTAGTCCTGGATTAAGGGGTCCTCGGACAGCCGGACTATATCCTTCGGCTGGACTGTTGACTACGAAGATAGAAGATTGAAGACTTCGTCCCGTGTCCGGTTGGGACTCTCCTTTGCGTGGAAGGCAAGCTTGGCAGTTCGGATATGTAGATCTCCTCCCTTGTAACTGACTCTGTGTAACCCTAGCCCCCTCCGGTGTCTATATAAACCGGAGGGTTTAGTCCGTAGGACAACAACAATCATAATCATAGACTAGCTTCTAGGGTTTAGCCTCTATGATCTCGTGGTAGATCAACTCTTGTAATACTCATATCATCAAGATCAATCAAGAAGGACATAGTGTATTACCTCCATCAAGAGGGCCCGAACCTGGGTAAACATTGTGTCCCCCGCCTCATGTTACCATACGCCTTAGACGCACAGTTCAGGACCCCCTACCCGAGATCCGCCGGCTTTGACACTGACACCCATGCCTAGTAGTTACTTCGGTCTCGTGAAGCGGCTGCTCAGTGCCTGCCCTCGGCTTGATGCCGTGAAGCAGTCGGTCTGTATTGAAGGTGCGCGGATGGCCTTCGCCCGTGTCAAGGTGAAGTGGGCGAAGATGGACGCCGTCAAGCTTGCAACCGAGGGACCACATGGGGCAAAGAGCACCGCATGCCAAAGCGGTACTTTCATGATGTCCTGAAAGGATCCCGCATTGTAGAGGGCCAATGTTAGAAGGACATCATTTTTGAATGAATGTATCTATGTTGTCGAATCCTGTATCATGAAACAAGGCTTATGTATGATATGTTGCTTATTTTATTTTAAAATATCTCCTCGTATGCGGCTGTTTTTGATATCTGAGAGTTGGCCAGTCGTCGGCTTTAGCCCCCACGTAGGTAGTACGAGGGTGTTCGGGATAAAACTTATACACACTTGACCCAACGTACTGGTCTGTGAAGGAAGTGTTACTGCGTGAACCAGGCAATCGGACTATACGGCTTTATCGCCTTCACTTAGCCATAGGAGTTTTATAATGGGAGTGTGGGCGCAGCCCCTAGTATTTTTCGATTATCCACACTTGGGTGCTGTGAATGCCCGGTCAGGTGGAGGCTAGCCTATCGCGTAATGCGGAAAAAATCGCAAGAGATTTATACTTAGTCACCCCATAGCTGACCAGCTCTCGCCGCATCATGACAGACAGTTTTCGGCTTTCTCTACTGAGGTGTTTGTCCGAGTGAACCAGAAACACAATCGCAGTAGTTCTCCCTTTACTACCCTAGCCAATCAAAAGGAACGTAGGGTAGCAAGCACAGGAGCCGGGCAACCCAACTATTGACCAAAGAGATGATTCGGAGCCAATGCATATAATGCTTTATTTGGGACGCCGAATTGCACTGTGAAAGTCTTCGGACTTTGTTTTAGTATTTAAAAGATGTATGCGTCTTAATAAAGCCCCTGGCAATTTAGGTCATACCGAGGCGTACATGACAATCAGACAAAAATATGGAAACATATGTTAAGAGATAAGCCAACGCCACGTAGGTTTTGGGCTAAAACGGTTTCCATTGTGGTCTAATTGATATATCAAAAACGTATTGATACAAATAGTGCAATAAGCAACAAGGCTATTTTACATGCCGAACACAAGGGGAAGTTGTGCATGCATCCTGAAACGTACTCTGGCACGCGTCTATGCTTCTTTTCTCCTTGGTATATTCCTTTGAGAAGAACATTGACCGATGTTTTCATAATAGGCCACAGAAAGAGGCTTTGGCACCGTCGAAAGGGTGGTGTGGGTTGTAAGGAACCTGGAAAAATAAAAAGAAAATAAAAAGGAAATGTAAGTGTCCTGATAGGGTGTAGCCGTATTGCAGACATTGTCCTTATTATGCCTCCATCCTTTCCCATGGTATTTTTAGTGCGTAATTATGTACGCGTGGTATGTATGCCGCAATTCGGTAGGGGATGGGATGGAGGTCGAATTGCTAATCGAGCTCCTGCCGAGCTGGACTGTCGTACGGTGGGGTAGTCCAGACTCGTTTGACAGGTTTCTGTAACACCCCGGATGTAATTTACCTAATATGTAATCCAACTCTTGCCGTTTCCGGCGTTAAGTTATTTTATTTTCTCGGGTTCGGGTTTTTGTCTCCATGTGTTGTTATCGTTGTCATGCATCTCATATCATGTCATCATGTGCATTGCATTTGCATACGTGTTCATCTCATGCATTCAAGCATTTTCCCCGTTGTCCGTTTTGTATTCCGGCGCTCCGTTCTCCTCCGGTGGTCATTTCTACCTTTCTTACGTGTGTGGGGATTAAACATTTCCGGATTAGACCGAGACTTTCCAAGTGGCATTGGTTTACTACCGGTAGACCGCCTGTCAAGTTTCGTACCATTTGGACTTCGTTTGATGCTCCAACGGTTAACCGAGGGACCGAAAAGGCCTCGTGTGTGTTGCAGCCCAACACCCTTCCAATTTGGCCCAAAACCCACAAAATCTCTCTCCATCATCTAGAGCATTCGATCACGATCGTATGGCCGAAAACCGCACCTCATTTGGACACTCCTAGCTCCCTCTATGCCTATATATATATACCTCCCCCTTTCGAAATCTCGGATCCTCTCCACCCCAAACCCTATAAAAAATCATCTCCGCCGCCACCGGACACATCCGGACGGCCCCGTACGGGTCCGCCGCCACCTCCGCGCCAACCCGCTCGCGCCACGTGGCGGCTCCAGCCCTCGCCGCCGCCGAGGCTCGCCGGCCCGAGGCCGGCCCTCTCCCCGCGCAACCCGGGCCGCGCCCCGCGCTTGCTAGCACCGCCGCCTCTCTCGACGCCGGTCGCCCGACGCCACCGCGTCCTCGCCTCTCCGCCGCGGTTCCTCTACTCCGGCGCGCCGCCCCGCCCCGCGCGCCTCACCGCTCGCCGCCACATCGCCGACTCCCGCCGCAGCCGGACTCCGCCTCCACCGTCCACCTCGTCGCCGGTGTAGGCCCGGCCACCACCCGCAGCTCCGGTCACTCCTTCCTCGCCCACCACCGCTGTCGTCTACAGGGATTCCGGCGAGATCCGCCGTCGCCTCAGGAAGCGTGCAGATCTGGATCTAGAATTTGCTTCGGTTGACTTTTGCCCCGAACCCTAACTATTTTGCGTTTTTCATCATGTTGTATCTCCGCATCTGTAGCTCCATTTTGGGCATATAGCATATCAAAATGTTCACCTCAGAGAGTACATCATTTCATCTCATTGTATCATTTTCATTTGAGCTCATCTTGATGCCCGAAATGGTGTTGGAAGAATGTCATTTGAGATAATTGTCAGATCTGCTGCTCCAATTAGATATTTGTCATTTTTGCCTTGATTAATGTGTGCATGATATGCCCCTGAGCTCTATATGTGTTTTGTTATATGCTTTGCCATCTTTCCAGAGGTGCAACCCATGTATTTTTGTGATTTGTGTGGCGACTAGCACAAGCTTGCAAAGTGGTGCATTCGTTAATGCTGATTTCAGGGACTTGGTAATTCCACTAAGTCCTTGGACTGATTTTATCAATATGCCATATGTTCATGTTGTTTGCTAGTGATCCGTGCCTCTTTTGAGGATGTTTAGTAAGGATGATTTGTTAATCTTGTAGTGATCTATCCATCCATGTCTTTGTTTGGAATTATGGAGCACCATAGCTTGAGTCAATCGAGCTCTACTTTTGCTATTTCGTGAATCTAGGAAGATTGTCTACTTGTTAGCGATTTTGCCGAGGGTGTTGTAGTTGAGCCGTGCATGCTATGTTATTGTTCTTACCATGTCTAGCTTGTATTATGTTTATTATTGATGTGTGTATGCTTAGATTTTCATGACTTGCTCTGTAGTTAGTGCATCGAGCTCGTAAACATGCCTACTTGATATCTGTTTTTGCATGCTCCAGTTTTCACTAAGTCTGTGATCTGATTATGTTTTGCCATGTTCACATGCTTGCAAATGTATTTTATGATCCCTTTTGGCTCAAGGTCACTAAGGGACTTTTGTTAAGCTCTTTGAGTAGCTCCATGTCATGATTTACTTTGCCATGTTCAGGCCCTGTAGCATATAGTTTTCATGCTCCAAAGTGTGCTACCTGATCTGAAATTCCAGACAAGTGTTAATTTCACTAAGTCTGAAATCTGTTTACCAATTGCACTTTTGCCATGCTTGTTTGAACCTGTTAATGGATGAATTGGCCATAGCTCAGTGTTCATCTTTTGTTGAGCATCATGAATGGATCCCTTCCATGTATTTTGTTGTCATGTTTGAGTGTTGTAGCATGTTCATCTTGTTGCATTTAGATGGCTACTTGCTGTATATCCCAGACCGGTGCCATATTTGAATTGCTTGCCATTTCCAAATCGTGACTCCGATTCCGGCGTTCTTTATATCGTTTTCAAGCGAAATCATCTCACCTTTCCAATGGAACACTTGGATTTCCAAGCTGAGGCCAGGTTCATTCATTCCTTGTCAAATCTTGCATATGCATCACATATTGCATCCCGCATAGCATACCATGTTTGCATCTTGTTCTTTGAGTTTGCACATGGTTGATTGTGTTCCGTTTGCTTGTTTGTCTTGTTTGGGTAGAGCCGGGAGACGAGTTCGCTAACGAGGAGCCCGTTGAGTTGTCTTTCGAGGACCCAGTCAACTCTGACAACTTTGTAGGCAAGATGATCATACCCTCAAAATCACTTCTATCTTTGCTTTGCTAGATGCTCGCTCTTTTGCTATGCCTATGCTATGATGCCTACCACTTGCTTATCATGCCTCCCAAATTTCCATGTCAAAACTCTAACCCACCATGTCCTAGCAAACCGTTGATTGGCTATGTTACCGCTTTGCTCAGCCCCTCTTATAGCGTTGCTAGTTGCAGGTGAAGATTGGAGACCGTTCCTTGTTGTAACATTATTTACTTGTTGGGATACCATTATATTGCCTTCTTATCTTAATGCATCTATATACTCGGTAAAGGATGGAAGGCTCGGCCTTTTGCCTAGTGTTTTGTTCCACTCTTGCCGCCCTAGTTTCCGTCATATCGGTGTTATGTTCCCGGATTTTTGTGTTCCTTACGCGGTTGGGTGATAATGGGAACCCCTTGATAGTTTGCCTTGAATAAGGCTTTTCCAGCAATGCCCAACCTTGGTTTTACCATTTGCCACCTAGACTCTTTTTCCCTTGGGTTTCCGGAGCCTGAGGGTCATCTTATTTAACCCCCCCCCCCCGGGCCAGTGCTCCTCTGAGTGTTGTTCCAAACTGGAGTCCTGTGCAGCGCCCCCTCGGGGAAACTCGAGGTTTGGTTTTAGTTGTATGGAGCGCTCATCTGAGTGTGCCCTGAGAACGAGATATGTGCAGCTCCCATCGGGATTTGTCGGCACATTCGGGCGGTGTTGCTGGATTTGTTTTAACTTGTCGAAGTGTCTTGTAGAACTGGGATACCGAGTCTGATCGGCATGTCTTGGGAGAAGGTATATTCCTTCGTTGACCATGAGAGCTTGTCATGGGCTAAGTTGGGACTAACCTGCAGGGATTTGAACTTTCGAAAGCTGTGCCCGCGGTTATGGGCAGATGGGGATTTGTTAATATCCGGTTGTAGATAACTTGAACCTTAACGTAATTAAAATGAATCAACTGTGTGAGTTACCGTGATGGTCTCTTCTCGGTGGAGTCCGGGAAGTGAACATGGTGTTGGAGTAATACCTGCCGCAGGTTGTTCTCTAGTTTTTCGTTCGCGCTTTGCCTTCTCTTCTCGCTCTCTCTTGCGAATAGGTTAGCCACCATATATGCTAGTTGCTTGCTGCAGCTCCACATATTACCTTGTCTTACCTTTAAGCTGAAATAGTCTTGATCGCGAGGGTGCGAGATTGCTGAGTCCCTATGGCTCACAGATTACTTCCAAACCAGATGCAGGGCCTGATGACTCCGTTCCAGATGACGCTCTTGAGCTCAAGTGGGAGTTCGACAAGGATTCACGCCGTTACTATGTGTCTTTCCCTGATGATCCGTAGTGGTGCCCAGTTGGGGCGATCGGGACCATGTCGCATGTTTGGTTGATCTTTTATTTTGGCGCCGTAGTCGGGCCATGAGTGATTGGATGATGTAATGCTATTTATGTACTTTGTTTGACATGGCGAGTGTAAGCCAACTATGTATCTCCCCTTTTATTATCTATATTACATGGGATGTTGTGAAGATTGCCTAACTTTCGACATTGCTTTCATTGCGGATATGCCTCTAAGTCGTGCCTCGACACGTAGGAGATATAGCCGCATCGAGGGTGTTACATGTTCGAGGACTTGGCCGCCGACGTAATAGCTGGGTTAGTAAGGCCACCCTATACTTCCACTTCCAGGACCGCGGTGTGCTCCTCAGTGCGGAGGGAGCGTTCCATGTTTCCATTCACTGTTATAACACCGCGTGTTCCGGGCATCTTGAGTTTGAGATAGGTGTAGTGTGGGACTGCATTGAAACGAGCGAACGCGGTTCATCCGAGCAGTGCGTGGTAGCCACTGCGGAAGGGGACGATATTGAAGGTCAAGTCTTCACTGTGTAAGTTGTCTGGCGAGCCGAAGACCACTTCCAATGTGATTGAGCCCGTGTAGTGGGCCTCTACACTAGGCATCACTCATAGAGCGGGTTAAGGCTACTGCTGTAGCACCCACAAGGCGGCTATATATCCCACGTGTCGGGGCACGACTTAGAGGTAGACGCATGGTAAGTTTGTCGCAAGAGGGGTAATATTCACACAATCCCATGTACTGAATAAGAAAGGGATAAAGAGTTGGCTTACAATCGCCACTTCACACAAATACAAGTTAAACATACATCATCGAGAATACAATCAAGGTCCGACTACGAAACCAAAATAAAAGAAGACAACCCCAAATGCAAGATCCCCGATCGTCTCAACTGGGCTCCACTACTGATCAATCTGAAAAAAAACAACACAACGAACAAGATCTTCATTGAGCTCCCACTTGAGCTGGGTTGCGTCACCTGCACTAGCATCATCGGCACCTGCAACTGTTTGGAAGTATCTGTGAGCCACGAGTACTCAGCAATCACACACCCGCGAGATCAAGACTATTTGAGCTTATGGGTAGGAAAGGGTAGTGAGGTGGAGCTGCAGCAAGCACTAAGCATATATGGTGGCTAACTTACGCAAATAAGAGTGAGAAGAGAAGTAACACAACGGTCGTGAACTAGAAGTGATCAGGAAGTGATCCTGAAACTACTTACATTCAAGCATAACACAAGAACCGTGTTCACTTCCCGGACTCCACCGGAAAGAGACCATCACGGCTACACACGCGGTTGATGCATTTTAATTAAGTTAACTTTCAAGTTCTCTACAACCGGACATTAACAAATTCCCATCTACCACATAACCGCGGGGACGGCTTTCAAAAGTTCAAACCCTGCAGGGGTGTCCCAACTTAGCCCATCACATGCTCTCATGGTCAACGAAGGATATTCCTTCTCCTAGGAAGACCCGATCAGACTCGGAATCCCGGTTACAAGACATTTCGACAATGGTAAAACAAGACCAGCAAAGCCACCCGATGTGACAACAATCTTGATAGGAGTCGCACGTATCTCGTTCTCAGGGCAACACCGGATGAGACAGGCTACGAGTAAAACCAGCCCTCGAGTTTCCCCGAGGTGGCCCCGCAGGCGGCTCGGTTCGGACCAACACTTGGAGAAGCACTGACACATGGGGGGGGGGTTAAAATAAAGATGACCCTTGAGAGCGTGACTCCCAAGGGGAAATGTAGGTGGTGGTGAGGCAAATTGTGAAACCAAGGTTGGGCCTTGCTGGAGGAGTTTTATTCAAAGCAAACTGTCAAGGGGTTCCCATAAGACCCAACCACGTGAGGAACGCAAAATCAAGGAACATAACACCGGTATGATGGAAACTAGGGAGGCAAGAGTAGAACAAAACACCAGGCATAAGGCCGAGCCTTCCATCCTTACCAAGTATATAGATGCATTAAAGTAAACAATATATAATAATGATATCCCAACAATATCCATGTTCCAACATGGAACAAACTTCATCTTCACCCGCAACTAGCAACGCTATAAGAGGGCTGAGCAAAAGCGGTATCATAGACAAACCACGATTTGCTAGGAAAGGTGGGTTAGAGGCTTGACATGGCAATATTGGAGGCATGATATAGCAAGTGGTAGGTATCGCGGCATATAAATAGAGCGAACAACTAGCAAGCAAAGATAGAAGTGATTTCGAGGGTATGGTCATCTTGCCTGCAAAGTTATCAGAGTTGACGAAAGCTTGATCCTCGTTAGCGTAATCAACAGGTTCCTCGATCACGTACTCGTCTCCCGGCTCTACCCAAAGCAAGAACACAAGCAAAGGACCAACAATCAAACACGGTGCAATGCACAAACAACACGATGCAAAACATGGCATGATATGCAAGACATGATATGCAATGCATATGCGTGCTCCAGAAGGAAAATATTGATCAAGGCATAAACTATGCAAACCAAGTGTGCCGCTGGAAACATGAGATGATTTCAGTCAAAATAGATATAAAGATCACCGCAGTCGGATGCACGGTTTGCAAATGGCAAGCAAAACAAGAATGGCACAATTCCGCGATTAATAGCACGATGCCATCTAGAATGCAACAAGAAACTAAGATACTTCACCCCAACATAGCAACAAAGCATAAGGTAGTGATGTACTCAAGATGCATGACAAAACATGAACACTGAGCTACGGCTAAATCACAATAGAACAGGTTCAAACAAGCATGGCAAAAGTGCAAAAGATATCAGCTTCCCAGACTTAGAGAAATTACTAACATGCCAGAAATAACATCAGGAAGCCATGTTTAGAGCAAGCAACCAACAAGCTACCTAAACATATCATAGCAAACAAAGGGATGGCATGATTCTACTAAATAAATAGAACGAAAGTCCCTTACTGATAATGAGCCAAAAAGGCACAGAAGATATGATGTCACCCATGTAAACATAGCAAGTTTAATTAACAGGTTCAGACTTAGCAGAAAAACAGAGCATGACATAAACAGAATTTTGAAGGCAACTTTGCGAGCTCAAACCACTCACCGCAAAGCATTGCATAAAAAAAACATACCAACAGCAAGATGACATGTTCATGAAGCTAACCATGGCAAGAGCAAGTTCATAGCATGCATGGATCACTAGAAACAACCATGGAAAAATTGACTAACATGTAAACCATCTTCCAGGAACATTTTATAGCAAAAGTAGAGCAAGATTAAGATATGCTAGGGAAATCCACAATTGCAAACAGGGGCATGGCTGGATAGAGCATAACCATATGTTCAAAGCACCCTTACTGAAGATACTCAAAACAAGCAAGGATCTCACTGTAGCATCATGTTTACATGATATCAAAATAACAGCAGGCAAAAGACTTAGCAAAATCCTAAGACCCTGAAATCAGCAATATCATGAGGGCTACTTTGCATGCTTGTGCTACTAACCACATTGATCACTAAAAAACAAGACAAACTCCACTGTAAATATGGCATGACATAGTTCAAAACACATGTAGAGCTCATGCACATATGAAGCACACATCAAATGTGACAAAAATGACAAAACATCATAATTTCTTAAGTAACAGGAGTAAAATTTTTATAGCACTCTTGCATCAATGCTTAGGGCACCAATATGAACTCAAACGAGCATTCCGCAATGGAATGAAATGAAGAGCATCTCCCAATGAACATTTTGATATATCATGTGCATGAAATGGAGCTACGGTCATGGAGTTATGACATGATGAATAGGGCATAAAATATTATAGAAAATGACTTAGAGGAATATCTCACCCTCCGGATCTAGGGTTTGCTCGGCATGGTTTTTGAGGCACGCCAGAGAAACTTGCCGGAGTTGGCGTGGAGGACGCCGGACGACGCGAGGAGGTGGACCGGAGAGGACGGGGGGGGGGTGCCGGAGGAGGGATCTCGGCCAGATCTGTGGCCGAAGCGCGACCTGGAGGCGACGGCTGGCGAGGAGAGCTCCCGCCCGGGTGGTGGACGGCGACGGCCAGCGAAGCTCGACGGCGGCGAGGCAGCGTATGGCGGCGGCAGCGCGTGGCACCAGGAGGCGGCGGGGAAGGCCTGCGAGGCGGCGGAGTGCGGCGTGCGCGGGTGGCGAAGTGCGGCGCGACGCGGACAGGTGGCGGCTCCCGATTGGGCAGAGCCGGTGGCGGACACGTCCGGGCGTGAGGGTGGACGTGTCCGGCGGCACGAGGATGAAGATAGTTAGGGTTTGACCATGAATTTCGGAGAGGGGCACATATTTATAGGTAGAAGGAGGTGGGAGTGTCCAAATGAGGTGTACTTTTCGCCCACACAATCGTGATCTGACGACGAGGGACATGGAAGAGGTTTAGATGGGTGATTGGGCCGTTTCGGAGGGGTGTTGGGCTGCAACACACACAAGGTCGTTGCGGTTACCCGGTTAACCATTGGAGTATCAAACGGACTCCAAATGGGACGAAATTTGATAGGCGGTCTACCGGTGGTGTACCAAGGCCACTTGGCAAATCTCGGTCCATTCCGAGAACGTTCAACACCCTCTCACGAAAAAAGACAAGAGGGGTGCGCCGGTGCAAGTAGGAGTGTCGGATTGCAAAACGGACAACGGGGAAAATGCTCAGATGCATGAGACGAACACGAATGCAAATGCGATGCACATGATGACATGATATGAAATGCATGACATGAACAAAAGAAAAACAAAGACAAAAACCCAACCACGAAGGGAATCTCACAACACCTCTCCGGAAAAGGCAAGAGTCGGAGTTACAAATATGGAAAGTTGTATCCGGGGCATTACAACACTCCACCACTACGAGAGGATCTCGTCCCGAGATCTAGGATGGCACCGGAGGGAAAAAGAAGAGGAAGACAAGAGGTAAACCTAAGCTACTTCTTTGACAAACGAGTGAAACCAAAGAACCTTGAGAGGTAAAAAAAATTCGAGAAAAGAATACAACGGAGATGATCGAAATTGAAAACACTCCATTAGAAAAGAGGAACAAGGAAGAACAAATTCAGATAGCACCTCGGTTGAAAAGAGATGCAAGACTTGATAAGTTGAAAAGAACTTGAGCAGAGGACACCACAGTCCGGTTAAATGGATAAGCATGAAAAGAACACGATTCTCACAATTCGAGATGATGAGTGAAGAGAGCAACATCACAATGCCTCCGGAAGAGAGAATAGAAGATAGATCATTGGAATGAAAGAATGGAGAAGAAAATGCCCACTTTTGTCACAAAAGAGCTTGAAAAGGCATCCTTAGGAGAAGGGACGAACGGAGTGGTTGGAAAACCAACAACAAAAAGAGTAAGCTTGTTGTGGGATTATGAAAAACATCTCAAAACTGAGGTGAAATTCTGCCACTAACGGAAACGATAGATTGAATTGATATGAACAATGAGACGAGAAACTTATTTAACCGGGAGGATAAATGAAGAACTTGGATCATTTATAAGCACCATAAATAGTAACAATCCTTAGGGAAAACTTTAGGTGAAATATCACCCAAGAGAACTCCAATGAAGTGATTGGTTGGTTTAAATATCTCATTCTTAACAACTTGCGAATCATGAAACACGAAGGGAAATTGTCAATAATGACATAACACCACCTGAAAAGATAAGGTATAAGGAATTGTACTTCAGAATGCAAGATGAAGAATACTTGAGATCCTCTGAAAAGAATCTTGATGAGCACTTCGAGAAGGAATTAAATCCTTGCTGAACCCTCATGTAGAACCTCCATGAAGGACTCCGGTAATAAAAGAATGATCCAAAGAAGTGAAGGATGAAAAGAATAAGATTGAAGCCTGGCAATGATTGGATGGATCTTCGTGATGATATAATTTAGAGAGGTTGGAACTCCGAGGAAGAAAAGATGAAACAGTTGAAACCGAGAATTTTTTATGAACCTCCGGAATAAGGAATTGATCACTTGGATGAAACAAGAATAAGAATTACATTATGCTAATCCTTCACCAATTTAAACTGATGACAAGCAACAGATTTGGCATGCTACTTATTCTCATAGAAAGGATTAAGACAGATACAGCGTAAACTCAATGAACCACCGGTAGTATTTGGAAGCAACGAATGAATTGATATGATAATGAAGGAAAATAAATATTGAATGTTCCACCGTAAGAATTGAAAACGAATGAAGAAAAGAGAACGAATCACCAGGAAGAATTAGAAAATGAACGAAGATACTTGAGAGAATTTAGATGCAAGTGAACGAATAGATCCCGAGCTGATTAGCGAATACTTGAATGATGCACCGGTAAGATATGGAGAATGAGAGCTGAAAGCTAAGAATGAGCAATATTTGAAAAGATGGCCTTCGGAGGAAAGAAATGGAATCAACTCATGAAATGTTCCGAATGGGTGAAAAGAATTCTCACAATCGAAAAAAATTATGAGAGGATGGTAGCAAGCTTGAACTTTGCATCTCTGAGAGAACGGATAAGATTTGGAGGAAAAACTCTTCTTCGGTCTTCAAATATTGAGAATGACGATAAGAAACACCACCATGAATTGTTGAGATACTCTGGGATGAAAATTAGAAAGGTTGAACAAACAATGAAAATAATTTGAAAGATCTTGGAGAAAGACATTTGACTGATGACAAGTCATTCTTACATCAAACTTTGAAATGATTTGAAAATAACTCCGGAAAAATTAGAAGAGTCAGGTAAGATCCCGGGAAAAGACCTGTGGGTTAGGGCCCATTCAAGAGAAATACTGTTGACGATTTGAAAGGGATAATGCGCCGGTTGAATTAAATGGCTCAAAAGAGATAACAACCTCAAGATATCTTGAACAGATTGATAAAGGAGACACAAATCTTCTGAGATATCTTCAGCACAATGGAACAAATGGAAAACGAGTGGTGAATAATTAACAAGTGCACCGGCATAAGAAAATCATTTGAAATGAGGAGAGGATATGCTCGACAAAGCCTGAATTCAATCCACCGGAGTAGAAAAGAATGAAGAATAAAACACTTGAAGCTTCATTAGTATTTTCCTGAGAATCACCGGATAAGAACATTGATGGAAAAGAATGAACAAACTTCACACCCATAAGATGGATACTTGATTCAGAAATCCGAGTCCTTGAAGGAAAAGGGGTGGGTGGGTGGGAAAACAAGGCAACTTGGAGACAGATGAAATGAACAACATTGGGAAAAACCGAGAGGTGATCTTGCGGATGTCAAAATGATCGAATCCACTTGAAGAGAAAACACACCGGTTGAAAAGGATTGACATGACAATCTCAATTATCATGAAGGATTGGTATTCACATAGGAGTATGAGAACACCGCTTAGGAAAGGTATGGAATCCACATTTGACATTGATACAACTCTAATACCACAAACCAAAACAAAACAAAGGATTGGCTTGTAGAATAAGACGGAACAAACATATGGTAGATCCCATATCATATCATGTGTCTGTTGGAAAGAATTCCTACGTGATACTTGAATTCCCACTTATAAACTCCCGGAACATTTTGGTTATGCAATCAGGTGTTGGGGATATAGGGGAAGCATAATATCTCACCCAAACTAATAATTCCTGCATCCAGCTGTATCCATCCTTCAACAAATAACCCAGAAACCTTCAGAAATCGTGTACCTCAACCTTCAAAAAGCATCCGTTATACGAGTTATGGCAATACTCCCGAACTCCCGCCCCAGTACTGGGTGGCGTCGAGGTTATCTCACCAACAACTGCATAAAAGAGATTTTCGATGTCGGCGAACTCAGGTATTCCAGAACTGCAACGATAAAATTGTGACGACAACACCTCGGATCTCAACTGCCCGGGACACTGCCACAACCCCTAAATGTCAGGAGGCACCAAGAACATTGTTCTCGTCACAAAACCATCGGAACGATTCCAAGATACCCGCGTGATCCTAAATTTTTTTTAGTGAAATTTGAGGAGAGAAGAGTAAGAACTCTATGTTAGGAGGCCTCACTAGATCGACGAAGGTGCTGAGGAGTAAAAAGAATCCTACTCTCCGATATATATAATCCTAAGACTCAAAACATTTTGTTCTAGACTCAACAACGTCAGCGATTCGATCAAGCAGGGGGCTCCTAAGTCGGGGAAGGCTCTGATTACCAACTTGTAACACCCACAGTGCGGCTATATCTCCCATGTGTCGGGGCACGACTTATAGGCATAGCCGCATGGTAGGTTTGTCGCAAGAGGGGTAATCTTCACACAATCCCATGTATTGAATAAGGAAGGGATAAAGAGTTGGCTTACAATCGCCACTTCACACAAATACAAGTTAAACATACATCATACAGAATACAATCAAGGTCCGACTACGGAAAAAAATAAAAGAAGACAACCCCAAATGCTAGATCCCCAATCGTCTCAACTGGGCTCCACTACTGATCAATCGGAAACAAAACAACACAACAAACAAGACCATCATCAAGCTCCCACTTGAGCTGGGTTGCGTCACCTGCACTGGCATCATCGGCACCTGCAACTGTTTGGAAGTATCTGTGATCTACGAGGACTCAGCAATCTCACACCCGTGAGATCAAGACTATTTAAGCTTATGGGTAGGGAAGGGTAGTGAGGTGGAGCTGCAGCAAGCACTAAGCATATATGGTGGCTAACTTACGCAAATAAGAGCGAGAAGAGAAGCAACGCAACGGTCGTGAACTAGAAGTGATCAAGAAGTGATCCTGAAACTACTTACATTCAAGCATAACACAAGTACCGTGTACACTTCCCGGACTCCGCCGGAAAGAGACCATCACGGCTACGCACGCAGTTGATGCATTTTAATTAAGTTAAGTTTCAAGTTCTCTACAACCGGACATTAACAAATTCCCATCTGCCACATAACCGCGGGCACGGCTTTCGAAAGTTCAAACCCTGCAAGGTGTCCCAACTTAGCCCATCATAAGCTCTCACGGTCAACAAAGGATATCCCTTCTCCCAGGAAGACCCGATCAGACTCGGAATCCCGGTTACAAGACATTTGGACAATGGTAAAACAAGACCAGCAAAGCCACCTGATGTGCCGATAATCCCGATAGGAGTCGCACGTATCTCGTTCTCAGGGCAACACCAGATGAGACAGGCTATGAGTAAAACCAGCCCTCGAGTTTCCCCGAGGTGGCCCCGTAGGCGGCTCGGTTCGGACCAACACTTAGAGAAGCACTGGCTCGGGGGGGTTAAAATAAAGATGACCCTCGAGAGCGCGACTCCCAAGGGAAAAGGTAGGTGGTGGTGAGGCAAATTCCCATCCACCCTTTACCAAGTATATAGATGCATTAAAGTAAACAATATTTAATAATGATATCCCAACAACATCCATGTTCTAACATGGAACAAACTTCATCTTCACTTGCAACTAGCAATGCAATAAGAGGGGCTGAGCAAAAGCGGTAACATAGCCAAACAATGGTTTGCTAGGAAAGGTGGGTTAGAGGCTTGACATGGCAATATGTGAGGCATGATATAGCAAGTGGTAGGCATCGTGGCATAGCAATAGAGCGAACAACTAGCAAGCAAAGATAGAAGTGATTTCGAGGGTATGGTCATCTTGCCTGCAAAGTTCTCAGAGTTGCCAAAAGCTTGATCCTCGTTAGCGTACTCAACAGGTTCCTTGATCACGTACTCTTCTCCCGGCTCTACCCAAAGCAAGAACACAAGCAAAGGACCAACAATCAAACACGGTGCAATGCACAAACAACACGATGCAAAACATGGCATGATATGCAAGACATGATATGCAATGCATATGCGTGCTCCGGAAGGAAAAGATTGATCAAGGCATAAACTTGGCAAACCAAGTGTTCCGCTGGAAAGATGAGATGATTTCGGTCGAAATCGATATAAAGATCACCGGAATCGGACGCACGGTTTGCAAATGGCAAGCAAAACAAGAATGGCACAATTCCGCGATTAACAGCACGATGCCATCTAGAATGCAACAAGAAACTAAGCTACTTCACCCCAACATAGCAACAAAGCATAAGGTAGTGATGTACTCAAGATGCATGACAAAACATGAACACTGAGCTACGGCTAAATCACAATAGAACAGGTTCAAACAAGCATGGCAAAAGTGCAAAAGATATCAGCTTCTCAGACTGAGAAATTACTAACATGCCAGAAATAACATCAGGAAGCCATGTTTAGAGCAAGCAAACAACAAGCTACAGGAACATATCATAGAAAAAAAGCCATGGCATGATTCTACTAAATGCATAGAACAAAATTACCTTACTGATCATGAGCCAAAAAGGCACAGAAGATATGATGGTACCCATGTAAACATAGCAAGTTTTATTAACAGGTTCAGACTTGGCAGAAAAACAGAGCATGGCATAAACAGAATTATGAAGGCAACTTTGCAAGCTCAAACCACTCACCACAAAGCATTGCATGTCAAAACAAACATACCAACATCAAGATGACATGTTCGTGAAACTAACCATGGCAAGAGCAAGTTCATAGCATGCATGGATCACTAGTAACAACCATGGCAAAATTGATTAACATGTAAACAATCTAGGAGGAACATTTTGTAGCAAAAGTAGAACAAGATTAAGACATGCTAGGGCAATCCACAATTGCAAACAGGGGCACGGATGGATAGAGCATAACCATATGTTCAAAACACCCTTACTGAAGATACTCAAAACAAGCATGGATCTCACTGTAGCATCATATTTACATGGCATCCAAATAACAGCAGGCAAAAGACTTAGCAAAATCCTAAGACCCTGAAATCAGCAATATCATGACGGCTACTTTGCATGCTTGTGATAGTCACCACATTGATCACTAAAATGCAAGACAAACTCCACTGTAAATATGGCATGACATAGTTCAAAACACATGTAGATCTCATGCCCATATGAAGCACACATCAAATGTGACAAAAATGACAAAACATCATAATCTGCTAAGTAACAGGAGTAAACATTTTATAGCACTCTTGCATCAATGATTAGGGAACGAAGATGAACTCAAACAAGCATGCCACAATGGAATGAAATGAAGAGCATCTCCCAATGAACATCTTGATATATCATGCGCATGAAACGGAGTTACGGTCATGGGGTTATGGCATGATGAACAGGGCATAAAATATTAAAGAAAATGACTTAGAGGAATATCTCACCCTCCAGATCTAGGGTTAGCTCGGCACGATTTTTGAGGCATGCCGACGGAACTCGCCG